>NC_133454.1:127467986-127773964 GCF_048565385.1 Saimiri boliviensis
ACGCTTGTAATCCCAGCACTGAGAGGTCAAGGTGGGCAGATCACTTGAGGCCAGGAGTTTGAGACCAACTGGGCCAACATGGTGAAACCCAGTCTCTACTAAAAATACAAAAATTAGCTGGGTGTGGTGGCACACCACTGCAGTCCCAGCTACTCGGGAGGCTGAGGCAGGAGAATCACTTGAACTCAGGAGGCAGAGGTTGCGGTGAACCGAGATCATGCCACTGCACTCCAGTCTGGGTGACAGAGCAAGGCTCTGTCTCAAAACAAATGAACAAAAATAATAGTAATAATAATTTCTTTCTTTTTTAATGACTTCTCGCTCTGTTGCCCAGGCTGGTGTACAGTGGCATGATCTTGGCTCACTGTAACCTCTGCCTTCTAGGTTCAAGCGATCCTTCTACCTCAGCCTCCCGAGTAGCTAGGATCACAGGTGTGCACCACCACGCCTGGCTAATTTTTTCGTATTTGCAGTAGAGATGGGGTTTCACCATGTTGGCCAGGCTGGTCTAGAAATCCTGCCTCAAGTGATCTGTCCGCCTCGGCCTCCCAAGGTGCTGGGATTACAGGTGTGAGCCACTGCACCGGGCCTATTTTTTAATAACTTCAAGTATACAGGAAGGTTCCGAGTACATTACCAAATTTATTTTCCCTAGACCATCAAAGTATAAGTTTCTTTCTGGGTGCTCCGTTACCTTCAAATACATTAAAGTGTATTGTTGGTCGGGTGCGGTGGCTCAAGCCTGTATTCCCAGCACTTTGGGAGGCCGAGGCGGGTGGATCACGAGGTCAAGAGATCGAGACCATCCTGGTCAACATGGTGAAACCCCATCTCTACTAAATATACTAAACATTAGCTGGGCAAGGTGGCACGCGCCTGTAATCCCAGCTACTCAGGAGGCTGAGGCAGGAGAATTGCCTGAACCCAGGAGACGGAGGTTGCGGTGAGCCGAGATCGCGCCATTGCACTCCAGCCTGGGTAACAAGAGCGAAACTCCGTTTCAAAAAAAAAAAAAAAAAAAAAAAAAGTGTATTGTCTTCTATCTGGGATGGCTGCTACAAACCCAGAGTACGATGATCAAAACTGAAAATATTAACATTGATGTGTTGCTGCCATTTAATCCTCAAACCCCGTTCAAGTTTTTCCAGCGATCGTGATAGCAGGGGGGCGCTGGTGGTCGCGTCCCTTCAGCTTCCTTCTCCTGGGGTCAGTTCCTCATTGTTCCCCATCTTGCGTGACCTTGACACTTTTGAAGGTTACAGGCCAATTATTATTTTCATTATTATTTTTTATTTTTTGAGACAGAGTAGCTGGGATTCCGGGCACACGCTGCTATGCCCAGCCGATATTTGTGTTTTTAGTAGAGAAGGATTTAACCATGTTGGCCAGGCTGATCTCGAACTCCTGACCTCAGGCGATCCACTGCGTTGTCCTCTCAAAGTGCGGGGATTGCACGCGTGAGCCACCGCGCCTGGCCCAGGCTGATTATGTTGTAGTATGCTCTTCAGTTTAGGCTTTCAGATGTTTCCTCATGGTTAGATTAAGGTCAGGGATCTCTGGCAGGAATGTCCCAAAAACGACACTGTGTTCCTGGTATGGCATTCTACCAGGCTGTGCAGGGTTTTGATTTGACCCATTACGGGTGATGTCCACTTGGGCCACCTGTAATGTGGTTTAGGGGTGTCCAGCCTTTCCCATCGGCAGCTCACCTGCGAACCTATCATAGTAAATAAGTTTTCTGTGGAGAGGTACGTTCAGAGGATGTGAACGTCCATCCCCCATCACATTTTCTCTCTCTGTATATATATATATCAGAATGGATTTATAGGTTCTTAGTTTTGTTCAATCAGTGTCTGTTCCTTCGTCTCTCTTCTTCTCGCATCCTTTCTTTCTTCCTCCTCTCTTTCTCTATTTCTTTATTTTCTCTCTTTCCCTCCCACTCTTTATTTCTTCCTTTACAGTTATTTGTGGTAGCTTTATTTATAATAGCCGTAAACTGGAAACAACCCAAATGCCAACCATTTGGACAGACAATGGATAAACAAACTGTGGTCTCTCCCTGTGGTGGATCCTGCTCAGAAATAAAAAGGAACAGACTACTGTTACAAACATCATAGGTGAATTTCAAAAACATTACATTGAGACGAAGATGTCAGAAACCAGACAGTAAAAATTGTCAGGTTCCAAACAATGAGGTCCTGGAAGAGAAAAACCCCTAATCTATGGTGATAGAAATCCAAAGGGTCTTTAGCCTCTGGGCAGCTGGGATTGCCCACGAGGGAACATGAAAAACTTTAAGGTGAGCTGGAAATGGCGGTGTTTCTGAAGGCTGATTGCCGGGGTGTGTACTTTGTGAAAATTCTCTAACTGTAAATCTAAGCTTTTTCTTTTCTTTCTTTCTTTTTTTTTTTTTTTTTTTTGAGATAGGTTCTCACTCTGTCACCCAGGCTGGAGTGCAATGGTGTGATCTCATCTCCCTGCAGCCTCGGCCTGTGTGGGCTTAGGTGATCTTCCTACCTCAGCCTCCACAGTAGCTAGGACTGCAGATGCTTGCCGCCACACCCGGCTAATTTAAAAAAATTTTTTTGTAGAGACGGGGTTTCACCATGTTGTCCAGGCTAGTCTTGAACTCCTGAGCTCAAGCAGTTCTCCTGCCTCGGCCTCCCAAAATGCTGCGATTACAGGTGTGAGCCACTGTACCCAGGCCTGTAAATCTAGATTCTGTGCAAATCACTGCATGCAAATTATGCACTCAAAAAAGAGGGAAATAATCTGGAAAAATACTACTGCTCAATGAAAACTTCAGTTTTTCCCATGACTTATCTTGTAGCCAAGCAAATTTTACAAAATGGTTTTTTCTTGGGTGTTTCCCAGATATTGCTTCTGAGAATGACCCAGGTTTATGGTACAGGTTGCAGGTTTAAGGTGCAGACGAGGAACCTGAAGAATCTTGTTCCTTTAGCCAGGGCACTGTTGGTTCCAGTTACTCAGGAGGCTGCGGTGGGAGAATCGCTTGAACCTGGCAGGGCAGAGGTTGCCGTGAGCCGAGGTCACACTGCTGCACTCCAGCCTGGGCAACAGAGTGAGACTCCATCTCAAAAAGAAAAAATGATAGAGATGGCAAATTTTTATATTATGTGCATTTTCCCACAGTTTTTTAAGACAAAACAGCAGCCACTTCACTGAATTTCCACCACATGCCACACGCTGGGCAAGGCTCTGATAGAAAACATTGTGATCGCATTTACAGATGGGGAAACTGAGGCTCGGAGTGACTTACCCGGGGCCACACAGCCTTAGTGACAGAGCTAGCACGCTGAGCCCTCTATTGTGCGGACGCGGTGTGAGAGCACAGTGTGGCATGAGCCACCAGGGCTGGGACTCCCACCTCCTTTGCAGGAGGACGCTGTTAGAATCCCATCTGGGACGTCAGTTTTTAGCATATTCTGTCTTGTTGCAGAAGATGCAGTCCTTTTATTTTATTTTACCTTTTTTTGGGACGGAGTCTCATTCTGTTCCCTAGGCTGGAGTGCAATGGCGCAGTCTTGGCTCACTGCAACCTCCGCTTCCCAGGTTCAAGCGATTCTCCTGTCTCAACCTCCTGAGTAGCTGGGATGACAGGCTCCCACCACCATACCCAGATAATCTTTGTAATTTTAGTAGAAACAGGGTTTCGCCATGTTCACGAGGCTGGTCTTGAACTCCTGACCTCAGGTGATCCGCCGCCTCAGCCTCCCAAAGTGCTGGGATTACAGGCGTGAGCCACCCCACCCAGCTGGATGGGGTCCTTTTAAATGCTATCCTGGGGGCTTTCTGGCCATGGCCTTCTTCTGTGAGTTAAGAGTCAGCTGTGGGGTCTGCGGTTTTTGTCTTGTCTGCTGTCAGCTCACTACTGCCATCCTCTCTACCATCCTGGTGGCTATGGTTGCTTCCTTGCTACTCAGGTGCAGGAGCAGTTCAGACCCGTGCACCCTTCCCACCTGTGCCCCACCTCAACATATGGGCATCTTAGTACTGTGAGGCTCCAGCGGGCCAGGGCGATCACCACCTCGCTCCTCAGCAGTGGGCACCTGATGACCCTCTGGCTGGCAAATGAGCCCTTCTCGAGTGGCTGCTTCCTAGGCCCACGGCTGATACCTGCTGAATCCGGCTAGGTCCCGTAGAAGCAGGGACCTAGAGAATATGATTCCAGGAAGCACCAGTGGGGAAGCAGGTGAGACAGGGAGAGGGAGGAAGCCAGAACAGAGGGCATATTCATGATCGGTTACTGCTGCAGGCAACTCTGGTCAATCCTGCTGGGATCCTCCAGGCAACTGTGGGGTTGTGCTTCAGTGTTCTCCAACTGAGGCAAGAGAGCTGGGGTATTGATCCACCGCTTCTGCTAGTCATGGGATCAGGGCAGCTCCCTGGGATTGCAGGCTTATGCAGCCAGGGAGCGCCCTCGAGCTAAGGAGCGGGTGCCTACAGCTGGAGGGGTTGGTGACAGAGTAGTGGGCCTGAAGGGAAGTGGACGGGCACTGTCAATGTCTGCAATAAGACAGAAAAACTACTGTTAAACGTCTTTACTTTCAGAGCCCTATTCTTCTGAACGCTTCTCAACTCAGTCGTCGGCATCCAACATTTTTCACTCCGTGCTCTTTCTGCCATCGCGACTGTTGACGGTACAGTATTGTTTCAGGTTGGGTTTCCAGGACGCTAACTTTGAGGCAGAGAACTTGCAGGAAGTTGGTTCGAGGCTGCTCTTGGGATCAATGCCTTTGGAAGAGAACGGAAGGGAGGCGAGCAGGATTGGGCCGAGGGAGAAGCTGACCTGGGATGCCAGCCCGCATCAGCTGAGGCCATCCCTGAAAGGGGCCGCCTGCCAATGGCATCGCGGCAGCCGGCTGATGGGCCTCCCGCTTCTAAGGGAGGATGCGAGTGGTGTGGCCGAGCAGCCGCCACAGTCCACCCCTTTGCTGCGTGGAGCTGCTTCTCCATATAAGTTCTGGGCAGCTCCACCAGGACTCAGGTGCATCTGCCTTCTCAGGGAAACTTGGAAGGGAAGGTGAGTGGGACAAACTCAGCCCTTGCCACTGCGGCGGGTCTCAGAACACGACTGATATTAGCAGGCTCCTTCGTTTACCATCTAGTCTAGGTTTTTTCAGCCAGCACTTCTGCCGGGCCTGTCTCGGTGGCTTCCTTAGTGCCTCGTCCCTGGTCACCACGTCCTCCTCAGGCTGAGGCTCTGCATTTGGCTATTTGGCATTAAAAAACGGGCAAGAGAGTGTCAAGAGGTGTTAAGTGGACACCTGAACACCAGGCACAGGCCCCCTGCCCCATGGTATGGTGGTAGCTCTGTCTCCTGAAGCTTGGGGGTCATTACCCCTGCCAAGTTGCTGACTCCTTTTCTCATTTGCTGGAACTTGACACAAGAAGCCCAAGGTGCCCATGTGGCAGATATGGCTTATGGTTCAGTGAGCCTCATCCTGTGTCACCTGGTAGAGGCTTTACCCCTTTGGGACCCACAACCTCTACCCCTGCAGAGCTAAGGGCGGTGGAGGTGGGGAAGACAAACTCTCCAAGTGGGTCACTGGAGTGATGCCACGGAGGGCCACCCCTGCTTCCATGTCTTGGTATTTGAACACATATCTTCTTCTTACCAGGGTCATAGAGCCATATACAGCTCATTCATTTAAGTATAGACTGTGGCTGGGCACGGTGGCTCACGCCTGTAATCCCAACACTTTGGGAGGCCTAAGTGGGTGGATCATGAAGTCAGGAGTTCGAGACCAGCCTGGCCAATATGATGAAACCCAGTCTCTACTAAAAATACAGAAGTTAGCCGGTGTGGTAGCACACGCCTGTAGTCCCAGCTACTCGGAAGGCTGAGGCAGAATTGCTTGAACACAGGAAGCAAAAGGTTGCAGTGAGCTGAGATCATGCCACTGAACTCCAGCCTGGGTGACAGAGTGAGACTCTGTCTCAAAAAAAAAAAAAAATGTACAGACTCTTCTGGATGTTGGCGTCCCATCTTCACTAAGTTATCACCTCCACCCTGACTCTTCAACCATGCCTTCACCAGGCCATCCTGTCACCCTTCATGTCAGCCACTGCAGGGCTGAGTGGCTTAGGATATATCCATGGATCCCACGGTCACGTGCCCAGTGTGCCCACGCTGGGGTGGCTGAGGCCTGAGGCTGGCTGATGGCAACTGGCTGGGTCCCTGCCTCTACTTGGTTGTGTGGATGCAAGCTGGTGGGTGTTGAAGTGCGCTCTGTGCCCACTCCCATGTCCCTGTACCTGCCTCTAGCCCCTGTCCCCGATCTTCCACACTTTCTTCAGTCAGGCCCCGATCAGCCGGGCAGCCACTCGCCCTGCCCATGAGTCTCTGCGTGACCTAACCCAGGGCCAATCCCCTCTCTGTACAAAGTGGATGACCAGAGAATGGCCTCGGCAACTCCACAGGAGGATGTAGACAGAGAAGAGCATTTAGGACGCAGTGCTAAGGGAGGTCTGGTTTCACGGGCGGACGGAGGAAGACGCGTGCACGTGGAGCCCAAGGAGAAGCCCTTGGAGGAGGCGGACACCTCTCGGGTGGGTGTGTGGCTGTCACCGCGTGAGTCCTGCGGCTGCTGCAGCAGCTTCCAGCACGCTGATTGTCCCCACTCCTATGGTGGCCTCTCCTTTCTCTGCCCGGGGACCTTCTCTGGCCGCAAGGGAGCAGCCACGCCCAGCTGTGCCCAGGAGATGATGCCACAGGCAGCCTATCAGCTCCACCTCTGGCGGACAACTCCCGGGTGAGTTCCACGTGGTTCCTCAGGCGTCACTCGCAGGAGAGAGCCCTGTCACTCCCCAGTGGTGAGCCCGACGTGTTAAAGCACTTGCTGGAACTTTCTGCTCCCCTACCCGGTTCCTCACTTCCTGGAACACCTGCTGGCTCCCAAACCCTTGTTTCAGGGTCTGCTTTTTAACCAAGATGGGCCTGTTGGAGACAAAGAGACTGAGAATAAAGAAGAGTGCGCTGGGGGGAGCGGGGACCCCAGGGGGGCCTAGGGAGGCCGCCGGTGTTGGGTGTTCGGAGGGAGAGCTGCGTTAGGCAGGAGGGGCACGGGCGTCACTTGTGGGGTAAACGTGGACACTTCTGGGGCTGGGCAGCAGGTGGGCGAGGTGGTTGCTTTCTGATTGCATCTGGTTTCTCTGTGAGGAAGGAGGCGAGGTTATCACTGAGGGTGAGGGTGGCAGAGGGGGAGAGGACAGCCTGAGGAGAGTGGAGAAGGCCGCGCTGGAGGAGGAGAGAGCAGCCTAGGAAAATGGAGATGGGGCGCTGGGCACTGCGCTTCTGGAACCTTCTTCAGCCCTGTGAGACTGTCTCCGTCAACACTCAGCATCCCTGTGGAGGCTTCATGGAGGTTTTGCCAGGCGTGGGGCTGAAGGCACAGTGGGTTGGATTAGACGCCTTCCATGGGGTCTGCCCAATCACCACCTTTTCATCTCTACCAACCATGCCCTCAGCCTCCACAGGGGTTATCTCTGGCACAACTCTGCTCCCAAGCCCAGGGGTGGTCAACGGATCCCAGTTTAGCTAATCCCTCTTCCAGGGAGAGTCTCATTCTCAATTTTGACCTACATTATATGCTCCTGGGGTGAGCTGGACCCTGGGGAAACAGTGGTGGATAAGAGACAAGATCCCTGTCCTCATGGGCATACAGTCCAAGGCGGGCGATGGACAGTAACCACATAAACAAAGAATCAAAAGAATTAGGAGCTGGACATGATGGCTCATTGCTGTAATCCCAGCACTTTGGGAGGCTGAGGTGGGTGGATCACTTGAGGTCAGGCATTCAGGACTAGCTTGGCCAACATGGCGAAACCCTGTCTCTACTAAAAGTACAAAAATGAGCTGGGTGTGGTGGTGCATGCCTGTGATCCCAGCTACTCAGCAGGCTGAGGCAGGAGAATCACTTAAACCCAGGAGGCAGAGGTTGCAGTGAGCCGAGATCACGCCACTGCACTCCAGCCTGGGTGACAGAGTGAGACTATCTGAAAGGAAAAACAAACAAACAAACAAACAAACAAACCAAAAACAAAAGAATTCGAATCTGTGACAAGGAGGATGAGAGAAGTCAGCCGGCAGCCGAGGCAGCGAACGGCACGTCCCTTAAATGGAGTGGCTGATGTCAAACTCTCCAAGCAGGTGACGTGGAAGCTGAGACGTAACAGATGAGAAGGACCCAAGCATGTCAAGGATTTGAGTCAAAGTGTCCCAAGCAGAAGGACAAGTGAATGCAGAGGTGAGAGAGAGCTCAGTGTGTTCTCCTGGAGAGTGCCAGGAGACCCTAGATGCTGGTGAGCAAGAAATGCAACTGGAGGCCGGGTGCGGTGGCTCAAGCCTGTAATCCCAGCACTTTGGGAGGCCGAGGCAGGTGGATCAAGAGGTCAAGCGATCGAGACCATCCTGGTCAATAATGGTGAAACCCCGTCTCTACTAAAAATACAAAACATTAGCTGGGCATGGTGGCACATGCCTGTAATCCCAGCTACTCAGCAGGCTGAGGCAGGAGAATTGCCTGAACCCAGGAGGCGGAGGTTGCGGTGAGCCGAGATCGCGCCATTGCACTCCAGCCTGGGTAACAAGAGCGAAACTCCGTCTCAAAAAAAAAAAAAAAAAACGAAATGCAACTGGAGAAAAGGCAGAAGCTGGAACACATGAGAGCCTCTCAGTGTTTGCTAAAGGCCCTGGATTTTATTCCAAGTATAACAAGAAGCCAGGAGTGATACAATCCTGTTTTGGGGGTAATGTTTTATTTTTATATAATTCCAAACTAATGGAAAAAAAGACTAGTATGAGAAACTCCCACATTCTCATTATTCAAATTCACCAACCAAATACACTCTCCTTGCTCACAGTAGTTACAGAGTTGCTGCAAATGCTGGACCCTTGCCCTCAGGGGAAGACAGGGTCAGGTGTCTGTGAGCCTCCGTCTGCAACATTTTCATCAACCGGTCAATACATGACCTTTTCAAAAAAAAAATATGTGCTTTTGTTTGAAGACACCTTCTTTATTGATTTATTGATTTTTATTATAATTATTATTCTTTTTTTGAGACAGAGTCTCTGTTGCTCAGGCTGGAGTGCAGTGGCACTGTCTTGGCTCACTGCAACCTCCATCTCCTGAGTTCAAGTGATTCTCCTGCCTCAGCCTCCCAAGTATCTGGAGTCACAGATGCATGCCACCACACCCAGCTAATTTTTGTATTTTTAGTAGAGACGGGGTTACACTATGTTGGCCAGGCTGGTCTCAAACTCCCGACTTCAGGTGATCCACCTGCCTCAGCCTCCCAAAGTGCTGGGATTACAGATGTGAGTCCCTGCACCTGACCTAAATACAACTCATTTAATACATGTTATTGATCCATTGACATTGACCCCATAGCCATGAGTACTGGAAGATTATCGAACTCGTGTGGTTTCTCCCAAAGGCACACCATAGTCTTTTTGATGGTGGCAACACTAGACAGCCTCCGCACTGCACAGGCGCCGTTTTAAATGGTGAAATCACCAACAAAAAGCACAAAACTGAAAAACGGGGCACTAAATAGACCGTGAAAAGGACACTTATTTATGGGTCGGAGGGTTGAATCAGGGAAATGAGTGCTGACTGCTTCACCTCAGCTGGTGACTTTAGTCGCTGGGTACGTCAAGTTTTCACCACTCTGTCTGCACCGGCTTCCAAATGCCCATAGAAGGGCCCAAGTATTGATTTGGGCATTACAAATAAATTTAGCTAGAGGTGAACCCACAAATACAGAATCTAAGAATAATGAGGATGATTTGAATCATGTGAGATTATATAAGAAAAACCCTGCCTCTGCACCTGAGTACTTCAATGTATATTTCCAAAATAGTCATTCTCTTACATAATCAGTTTGGTAGTTATCAGAATCTGGAAACTCACCAGCCATACAACACTACAATGCGATACACGCCTTTCCCCCAGTCCCGCAGCCAATCCAAGATCTCAGGATGCTTTCAGTTGTCATGTCTCTCAGTTCCTCAGTCTTGCTTTGCTTTTTGCGGTCTTGACTTGCAGAATGTCCTTCCATGTGGGTTATCTGATGTTTCCTGGTGAGTAGATTCAAGTTGTGCATTTTGGGCAAGAGTATCCGGAGTGACGCCTGCTCAGCGCACAAGGAGAGACGCACGGCTGTCGTTTTGCTGTTTGCGCTCTACAAGCTTATAGCTTTTCTGGACCTCATGTCCTGCATTACAAGCTCTTTTTGTGTTTGGTTGAAGTTTTTCGAAAGAGCGAAATGTTTGAATTTCTTTTCATTTTCTTCTGTGTATATTGTACAGCTACTTTCTTTATGTTACAATAGCATTACATTCAACATCTGTCTTAGTCCATTCTCACGCTGCTAGCAAAGGCATACCCGAGACAGTAATTTACGAAGGAAAGAGGCTTCATTGACTCACACTTCAGCATGGCTGGGAGGCCTCAGGAAACTTACAGTTATCATGGAAAGGGAAGCAAACATGTCCTTCTTCACATGGCAGCAGCAAGGAAGTGCTGAGTGAAACGGGGAAGAGCCCCTTATAAAACCGTCAGACCTGGTGAGGACTCACTCACTGTCATTAGAACAGCAACATGGAGGTAACCACCCTCACGATTCAATTACTTCCCACTGGATCCCTCCCGAGACAAATGGGGATTATAGGAACTATAATTCAAGATGATATTTGGGTGGGGACACAGCCAAATCATATCAAAATCCTAAAGTTATAACGCTCTGCTTTTGAATTTATACCAGGTCAACTTCAGCACAGCACAAAAACTGTGCTCTTTTACAGCTCCATCTCTTTTTCTTACGGTTGTGGATGTCATAAAATTATGTCTTTGTACATTCTATGCCCCAAAACATAAACTGACAATGATTTAAAATGTTAGTGTCTTAAATTACATAGAAAACAAAATGTGTAGTTATAAACCAGTTACAGAAATACTAGCTTTTAGATTAGTTCTTTTTTAAATCTATTTATTTATTTATTATTACACTGATTTTTTTTTTTTTTTTGAGAAAAAGTCTCACTCTTGTTGCCCAGGCTGGAGTGCAGTGGTGTGATCTTAGCTCACTGCAACTTCTGCCTCTCAGGTTCAAGCGATTCTCCTGCCTCAGCCTCCCAAGTAGCTGGGATTATAGGCGCTCACCACCATGCCTGGCTAACTTTTGTATTTTTAATAGAGACAGGGTTTCACCATGTTGGCCAGGCTTATCTTGAATTCCTGATCTCAGGTGATCTGCCTGCCTCAGCCTCCCAAAGTACTGAGATTACAGGTGAGCCACTGCACCCTGCCGATACTAATTATTTTCAAAAGTGTATTAGTGTCTTAAATTATGTAGAAAACAAAAAGCAGAGTTACAAACTGTTGTTACAATAGTACTAGTTTTTATAATTGTGCATGTATTTACTCTATTGAAACCCTTGCTTCTTAACGGTTTCAAGTCACTGTCTAGTATCCTCTCATTTCACCTGCATTACTCCCTTAAGCATATGTTTACTGGTTATAAACTCCTTGAGTTTTCTTCTTTGCTTTTTTTTTTTTTTTTTTGATACAGAGTCTTGCTCTGACACCAGGCTGGAGTGCAGTGGCTCGATCTCAGCTCACTGCAACCTCTGCCTCCCAGGTTCAAGTGATTTTCCTGCCTCAGCCTCCTGAATAGCTGGGACTACAGGCACACAGCACCACACCTGGCTAATTTTTGTATTTTTTAGCAGAGACAGGATTTCACTATGTTTGTTAGGCTGTTCTCAAACTCCTGATCTCATGATCTGCTCACCTCAGCCACCCAAAGTGCTGGGATTACAGGTGTGAACTACTGTGCACAACCTGCTTTTTTTCTTTTTCTTTATCTTTTTCTTTTCTTTTTTTTTTCTTTTTTTTTTTTTTTGTTTAGAGACATGGCCTCACTCTGTCACTCAGGCTGGAGTACAGTGGTGTGATCACAGCTCACTACAACTTCAACCTCCTTGGCTCAAGCGATGCTCCCATCTCAGCCTCCTGAGTAGCTAGTACTACAGACATGCATCACAATGCCTGCCTTTTAATTTTGTAGTGATAGGGTCTCACTATTTTGCTCAGGCTGGTCTCGAAATCTTGGACTCAAGTGATCTTCTTACATTGGCCTTCAAAGTATTGGGATTATGGGTATGAGTTATTGTACCTGGCCCCTTTGCTTTTCTTATATTTTTCTTTTATCTTCTTAAAAATGTTATTTATGGGCTGAGTACCGTGGCTCATGCCTGTAATCCCAATGCTGTGAGAGGCCAAACTGAGAGGCGGGCAGACTGCTTGAGCCTAGGAGTTGGAGACCAGCCTGCACAACACAGCGAAGAAAACAGAAAAACCTGATGGACTTGGTGCATGTCTGTAGTCCCAGCTATAGTCCTCAGGAGGCTAAGATGAAAGGATCGCTTGAGCCCAGGAGGTTGAGGCTGTAGTGAGCTATGATCATGCCACTGTACTCCAATCTGCACGACAGAGGAAGACCCTGTCTCAAAAAATTTTATATGATTGATTCCTTTCTTTTACAAACCTTATCTTGTGAGCTGACTTTCAATAGATCACATGAAGGAGTTGTACAAAATCCTGACCCAGGAGCAGGTTGTCTATGAATGCTTTAGTACCAGCTTCTCTGTGAATGTGCACTGCATGATAGACAAGCAGGGACAGCCCAATTCTGGTCATGCCCCATCTCGCAGGATGAGGAATTCTCTGTAGTGGACTCTGGTCCCAGCACCAGATGAGGCAGAGGCCGGGACAGCAGGGGTTCAGCCGTCTGAGGCCAACCAAGGCTCCACAGTGCTATCATATCATTCTGCCTGGGTGGAATGTTGAGTTAGAGGCATTCAGTCATAATCCCACAGATGGAAGCTTCACTCCATTGGCTTTTCAGCCAAGCACACATTCTTCACTTTTGAAAGACAGTTTTACCCGATATAGAATTCTTGGTTGACAGGTTTTTTTTTTTCTTTTATTAGAATATGTCAGCCCACTGTCTTCTGGACTCCAAACTTTCTGATGAGAAATCTGTTGAAAATCTTATTTAAGATGTTTTGTATGTGACATGTCTCTTCTCTCTTGCTACTTTCAGCATTCTTTCTTTGTCTTTCAAAAGTTTTATTATTATTACTATTATTATTTTGAGACAGAGTTTTGCTCTGTCACCCAGGCTGGAATGCAATGGTACAATCTCAGCTCACTGTAACCTCCACCTCCTGGGTTCAAGCAATTCTCTTGCCTCAGCCTCCTGAGTAGCTGGGATTACAGGCATGCACCACCACACCTAACTAATTTTTGTATTTTTAGGAGAGATAGGGTTTCACCATGTTGACCAGGCTGGTCTTGAACTCCTGACCTCACATGATCTGCCCACCTTGGCCTCTCAAAGTGCTGAGATTATAGGTGTGAGCCACGGTGCCTGGCCTCTTATGTTTTCTTCTAAGAGTTACATCATTTTGTTTTATATTTAGGTCAGTGCTCCATATTTGGTTAATGTTTATATAAAGCTTAAAGTATAGCTTGAGGATCTTTGTCTTCTTCCTTTTTTTTGCATACTAATGTCCAATTATTGCAACACCGTATGTTGAAAGATTATTTTTTCTTAATTGACTTACATTTTCATGTTTTTAAAAAATCCAAGTAGTGTCTGTGAGTTCTCCAATTTTGTTTTTCTTTTTCAAATTTGTTTTGGCTATTCCGGATCCTCTGTCTTTCCATATAAAATTTAAAATTAGCTTGTTAACATCTACAAAAATCTTCTGCTGAGATTTTGATTGGAATTGAATGAAATCTTTAGATCAGTTTGCAGAGAATTGTCATCTTAACTACATGTGTGTGCATGCATATGTGTGTATTCCAAAACCATGAACACAGTATGTCATCTGTTATTTGGGTCTTGTTTGATTTATTTCATCAGTATTTTGTAGTTTGCCGCTTTCGATCTTACATACATTTTGTTAGATACTGCTTTTGTCATTGTTTTCTATTACTAGTGACCCCTGAGGGAGAGGAAGCAAATGACATGAGCCCTGATGATGGCCCCATCTTACTGTCTGAAGGGTTTGCAGTCTGCAGCGCAAAGAAGGAAGAGCTGAGGAGAAGTCCAGCAGCTTTCCTGAAGTGAGGAGATGGAGCTGGAGTCTGAGACGCCCAGACTGGAGTTCACGGGGCAAAGTACTAAAAAGGAAAGAGTGCGGGTTGGGGGAGAAATTGAGATTGCACTCTGGAGATCTTGAGTCATAATTAATCTGAGTACCAATCAATGCATACATGTGAGAACATGCTGAGGCCAGGGAAGGAACCACCCAAAGGGATCAGTGGGAACAATCACAGCAGCTGTGTAGGGCCAGGGATATTTTTCCCTTCCCAACATCTGCGTGGAAACCTTGTGGGGCACTAAGTAAAGTACTCAGAAGGGTTCTGCCCCAGTAGTGGGGAAAATTAGCTCTGGACTAAATGTCGCTCTGGTTCTGCCAAACAAAACAAGACCGGAAAGAGTCAAACCTTTCCAAAGGATTTAACTGTGTCCCAGAACAAAATTCAAGAATATTTATATGAATACAAAAATATCACACAACAAAATAATTTTCAAAACTAGCACAAATGATGTATTGCAGCCAATAAAAAGTTGCCAGGCATGCAAAGAAGCAAGAAACTGGGAGCCATAATGAAGAGAACGTTTTAAATCCAGAAATGACACAGATACAGTATTAGTAGACAAGCACATTAAAATGGTTATTATAACTATATTCCATATGCTAGGGAAAGTAACGAGAAAAATTAAGAATGCTAAGTAGAGACACAGAATATGTTGTAAATATCCAAGGTGAACTTCAAGACATTAAAATTATAATGTTTGAGATGAAATATATATTGGATAGGATTAACAGCAGATAAAATACGGCAGAAGAAAAAGCTAGGAGCAGGGCGAGTAATCACGCTTGTAATCCCAGCACTTTGGGAGGCCAAGGTGGGTGGATCATGAGGTCAGGGGTTCAAAACCAGCCTGGCCAAGATGGTGAAGCCCTGTCTCTACTAAAAATTCAAAAATTACCTGGGCATGGTGGCGTGCACCTGTACTTTCAGTTGCTCAGGAGGCTGAGCAGAGAATTGCTTGAACCCGGGAGGTGGAGGTTGCAATAAGCCGAGACTGCACACTCCAGCCTGGGAGACAAGAATAAAATTCTGTCTCAAAAAAAAAAAAAAAAGAAGATAGAGAACTAACAAGTCAAAGGAAGTGCTTCATCCAGAAAGAAAATGATGCAAGAAAAACTGGGGATACTCAAAGGAATGAAGAGCACTAGAAATGGAAACCCCAAGGACAAATGTATGTAATTATTCTTATTATTTACACTTATCTATCAAGTAATTTTTTGACTTTGTAAACTGGCAATTTACAGTTATATACATTTGTGAAGTACAAAGTGATGTTATGATTTATGAAAGTAATGTGGAGAAATTGAACTAAGCTACTTGGCATATGCATCACCTCAAATACTTAAAATTTTTTTGTGTGGTGAGAGCATTTACATTTTACTCTCTTAGCAATTTAAAAATGTACAATAGGCCGGGCACGGTGGCTCAAGCCTGTAAGCCCAGCACTTTGGGAGGCTGAGGCGGGTGGATCACGAGGTCAAGAGATCGAGACCATCCTGGTCAACATGGTGAAACCCCGTCTCTACTAAAAATACTAAAAATTAGCTGGGCATGGTGGCGTGTGCCTGTAATCCCAGCTACTCAGGAGGCTGAGGTAGGAGAATTGCCTGAACCCAGGAGGCGGAGGTTGCGGTGAGCCGAGATCGCGCCATTGCACTCCAGCCTGGGTAACAAGAGCGAAACTCCAACTAAAAAAAAAAAAAAATGTACAATATTCTATTATTAAATATATTCACCCTGCTGTGTAATAGAACTAAGAAAACTCCAGCCAGCACCATGGCTCACGCCTGTAATCCCAGTACTTTGGGAGGCAGAGATGGGTGGATCACGAGGTCAGGAGATCAAGACCATCCTGGCAAACATGGTGAAACCCCGTCTCTACTAAAATACAAAAAATTAGCCTGATGTGGTGGCGCACGCCTGTAGTCCTAGTTACTTGGGAAGCTGAGGCAGGGGAATTGCTTGAACCTGGGAGGTAGAGGCTGCAGTGAGCCAAAATTGAGCCACTGCACTCCAGCCTGGCAACAGAGTAAGACTCCATCTCAAAACAAAAACAAAAACAAAAACAAAACAAACAAACAAAAAAACCCGTATTTCTCCTCTAACTGAGATTTTGTACACTTCATCTCCCCATTCTCCACACTCCCGGCCTCTGTAACCACGCTCTTTGCTTCTGTGAGTTCAATTGTTTTAGAGTCCACATATAAGTGAAAACATGTGGTATTTGTCTTTCTATGTTTGGTTTATTTCATTTAGCATAATGTTCTCCAGTTTTATTCATATTGTCACAAATAACAGACTTTCTTCTTTTGAATGACTGAATAGTATTCCTCTGTATATATACACCAGATTTTCTTTGTTCATCTGTTGATGGACACTTAGGGTAATTTCTTTCTTTCTTTCTTTCTTTCTTTTTTTTTTTTTGGAGACAGCATCTTGCTCTGTCACCCACAGTGGAGTTGGAGTGTAGTGGTGCGATCTTGGCTCACTGCAACCTCTGCCTCCTGGGTTCAAGCAATTCTCATGCCTCAGCTTCCCTAGTAGGGAAAGGCGTGGGCCACCACACCCAGCTAATTTTTTTGTACTTTAGTAGAGATGGGGTTTCAATGTTGCTCAGGCTGGTCTTGAACTCCTGAGCTCAGGCAATCTGCCCGCCCCAGCCTCCCAGAGTGCTAGGATTACAGGTTTGAGCCACTGAGCCCAGCCAGGGTGATTTCGTAACTATTGTGAATAGTGCTGCAATGAACATGTAGGTGCAGACATCCCTTCAACAAACTGATTTCAAATCTTTTGGGTAAATACCCAGAAGGGATTGCTAGATCAAGTAATTGATTGTTTAAGCAAAAATAAGAAGAATTTGCTGTGGGGTTTATATAAAAGTAAGTGCATGACTTATATAAAAGTTTATATAAAAGTAAATAGCCTAAATACTGGAAAGGAAAAAATGGAAATATGCTATTGTAAGTTTTGTTTTGTTTTGAGACAGAGTTTCACTTGTTGTCCAGGCTGGACTGCAGCAGCACAATCACAGCTCACTGTAGCTTTGACCTCCCAGTCTCAAGCAATCTTCCCTCCTCAGCCCCACACAAGTAGCTGGGACTACTGGTATGCACCACCATGGCCAACTAATTTTTGTATTTTTTGTAGAGACGGGGTTTTGCCACGTTGCCCAGGCTGGTCTTGAACTTCTGGGATCAAGCGATCCTCCTGCTTTGGCCTCCCAAAGCACTAGGATTACAGGCATGTATTAGTCTGTTCTCACACTGCTGTCAAGATCTATCTGAGATTGTGTAATTTATAAAGAAAAGAGGTGTAATTGACTCACCCTTCCACAGGCTGTACCAGGAGCATGGCTGAGGAGGCCTCAGGAAACTTACAATCATGGCGGAAGAGCAAATGGGAAGCAAGCATGTCTTCACCTGGCAGCAGCATAGAGAGCAAAGGGGGAAATGCTACATGCTTTCAAACAACCAGATCTTGTAAGGACTCATTATATGAGAACAGCAAGGGAGAAATCTGCCCCCATGATCCAATCACCTTCCAGCAGGTCCCTCCCTCAACATCGGGGATTACCATTCAACATTTTGAGATTTGGGTAGGGACATAGAGCCAAACTATATCAAGGCATGAGCCACTGAGCCCTGCCTACTGTAAGTTTTTTATACTGTACGTGAGGTGCTTTGACAGCACTTAAAGGTAGACTTTGATAAGTTAAAGATGTATTCTATAAAACAACCATTGAAATACAAATCCAAAGTTTTAGCTAAAAAGCCAATAAAGGAATGGCATCCTAAGAAATAATTAATGCCAGAAAAGCTGGCTGGGCGTGGTGGCTGATGCCTGTAATCCCAGCACTTTGGGAGGTCAAGGCAGGCAGATCACTTGAGCTCAGGAGTTTGAGACCAGCCTGGGCAACGTGGCAAAACCTTGTCTGTAATAAAAATACAAAAATTAGCCTGGCATGGTGGCGTGTGCCTGTGGTCCCAGCTACTCAGGAGGCTGAGGGGAGAATCACTTGAGCCTGAAAGTTTGAGGCTGCAGTGAGCCAGGATTGTGCCACTGCACTCCAGCCTGGGTGACAGAGCAAAATCCCATCTCAAGGAAAAAGAAAGAAAGCAAGCCAAAATTGGCAGAAAAAAAGTAAAAATGGAACAAAGAAGAGATGGGACAAATACAGCACAAATAGTAATATATTAAAACCTAAACATAACCATATCAATAATCACATTAAATTTAAATGTCTAAACACTCCCGATTAAAAGGCCAAGATTATTAAATTGTATTTTAAAAATGACTGAGCTGTATACTATATGAAAAAACAGCCGGGCACGGTGGCTCAAGCCTGTAATCCCAGCACTTTGGGAGGCTGAGGCGGGTGGATCACGAGGTCGAGAGATCGAGACCATCCTGGTCAACATGGTGAAACCCCGTCTCTACTAAAAATACTAAAAATTAGCTGGGCATGGTGGCACGTGCCTGTAGTCCCAGCTACTCAGGAGGCTGAGGCAGGAGAATTGCCTGAACCCAGGAGGCGGAGGTTGCGGTGAGCCGAGATCGCGCCATTGCACTCCAGCCTGGGTAACAAGAGCGAAACTCCGTCTCAAAAAAAAAAAAAAAAAAAAAAAAAAGAAAAAACAACTTTCCTTTTTTTTTTTTTTTGAAGTTGGAGGCTCCCTCTGTTGCCCAGGCTGGAGTGCAGTGGCACCATCTTGGCTCACTGCAACCTCCACCACCTGGGTTCAAGTGATTCTCCTGCCTCCACCTCCTGAGTAGCTGAGATTACAGGCGTGCACCACCACACCTGGCTAATTTTGGCACTTTTAGCAGAGACAGGATTTCACCATGTTGATCAGGCTGGTCTCCAACTCCTAACCTCAAGTAATCCACTTGCTTGAGCCTACCAAACTGCTGGGATTACAGGTTTCAGCCACCGAACCGGGCCTCAACTTTACGTTTTTGTTTTGTCTTTCCTGAAGGTGGGGTCTTGTTATGTTGCCCAGACTGGTCACAAAATCCTGAGCACAAGCGATGCTCCTGCCTCAGCCTCCCAAAGTGCTGGGATTAAAGGCATGAGGCAGCACTGCACTTGGCCTGAAATCCACTTTAAATATAAAGACAAAAATAGATTAAAAGTAAAAAGATGGAAAAAGATATACTATGTTAACACTAGCCAGAAAAAATCTGGAGGGGCTATATTAATATTAGACAATCTAAGTTTCAGCTAAAAAAGTTAGAAAAAGATTATTTTATAATGAAAAATAGGTCAATTCATTGAGCAGACATAGCAATCCTAATAAATGTTTATGCATTCAAAAACGGAGCTTCAAAATACATAAAGCAAGAAGAGAAAGAATTGGCAGAAGAAATTAACAAGTCACAATTTTAGCTGGAGATTTAACAAGCCGTACTCAGTAACTGATAGAACAAGTAGCAGAAAATCAAGCTATCAATTAATTAATCAAAATAATTATTTAAGATCAAGAAAATTAATCAATCAAAAATAATTGCTTAATCAAAAAATAATTATTTAAAATCAGGCCAGGCATGGTGGCTCATGCTTAAACTCCAGAACTTTGGGAGGCCAAGGCAGGTGGACCACTTGAGGTCAGGAGTTTGAGATCAGCCTGGCCAAAATGGTGAAACCACATCTCCACTAAAAACGTAAAAATTAGCTGGCTGTGGTGGCAGCTGCCTGTAATCTCAGCTAGCTGGGAGGCTGAGGCAGAATTGCTTGAACCTGAAAGACAGAGGTTTCAGTGAGCTGAGATTGTGCCACTGCACTCTATCCTGGGTGACAGAGTGAGACTCCATCTCAAAAAAAAATATATGTACTGTTATTTAAGATCAATAAAATTTCTAAATCTCTAGCCACACTGATCAGGAAAAAAAGAGAGAAGACACAAATTCCCAACTTCAGGCATAGAAGAGGTGACTCACTACAGCGTCCATAGACATTAAAAGAGTGATAAAGGGGGCTGGGCACGGTGGCTCAAGCCTGTAATGCCAGCACTTTGGGAGGCCGAGGCGGGTGGATCACGAGGTCAAGAGATCAAAACCATCCTGGTGGGGTCTTGCGTGCGGTCGCGGGGGCGTCGCTCTGCTCCCGGCGTGTGGGCGCCGGCCACGGCCTCTGCACAGGGATGAGCCGGGCTCGCGGCGGAGGCCATGGCCAGCACAATGGTAGCAGTTGGACTGACCACTGCAGCTGCAGGATTTGCAGGCCGTTATGTTTTGCAAGCCATGAAGCATATGGAGCCTCAAGTAAAACAAGTTTTTCAAAGTCTACCAAAATCTGCCTTCAGTGGTGGCTATTACAGAGGTGGGTTTGAACCCAAAATGACAAAAGGGGAAGCAGCATTAATACTAGGGGTAAGCCCTACTGCTGATAAAGGGAAAATAAGAGATGCTCATCGACGAATTATGCTTTTAAATCATCCTGACAAAGGAGGATCTCCTTATATAACAGCCAAAATCAATGAAGCTAAAGATCTACTAGAAGGTCAAGCTAAAAAATGAAGTAAATGTATCATGAATTTTAAGTACATATTACTTTATGTATATGAGTATTAACTTTTTATAATAAAATGCCTCAGAGTTACAGTTTAAAAACAAAACAAAACAAAAAACCATCCTGGTCAACATGGTGAAACCCTGTCTCTACTGAAAAAAAAAAATACAAAAAATTAGCTGGGCATAGTGGTGCGTGCCTGTAATCCCAGCTACTCAGGAGGCTGAGGCAGGAGAATTGCCTGAACCCAGGAGGCGGAGGTTGCGGTGAGCCGAGATTACGCCATTGCACTCCAGCCTGGGTAACAAGAGTGAGACTCCATCTCAAAAAAAACAAAAACAAAAACAAAAAACAGTGATAAAGGAAAACTGTAAATAATTTACCAATAAATTTGACAACTTAGATAAAGTGGACAAATTCCTTGAAAGACACAAAAGCTCACACAAGAAGAAATAGATAACTTAAGTAGCCATATGCCAATTAGACAAATTGAATTTGTATTTAGCCTTCCCACAAATAAAAACTAGGCCCAGATAGCTTCACTAGTGAATTCTATCAAATATTAAGAAATAAAAAAAACATTGTTTCTATACAAAATCTTTCCAGCTCATTCTCTGAGGCCGTAATTACCCTGATACTGAAACCAGATGACGACAAAACGGGGAGAAAACCCCACCACTTCTGACTAACATCTCTCACGAACACTGATGCAAATACCCTTCATTTATTTTAGTTAATAAAAGCCAATAATAAATTTGAAGGATAACATATCATCACGAGGTTTTATTATTCCAGGAATGCAGGTTGGTTTAACATTACAAAATTAATGTAATTCACCATATTAACAAACCAAAAAAAGGAAAATTAGATCATCTCAATAGACGCACAAAAAACATTTGACAGTTGGCAGCATTCATTACTTATAAAAACACTCAGTCGCTGGGTGTGGTAGCTTACACCTATAATCCCAGCACTTTGGAAGGCCAAGGTGGGAGGATCTCTTGAGGCTAGGAGTTCAAGACCAGCCTGGGCAACATAGGGAGATGCCCTCACCCCACCCTCATCTCCAAAGAATTTTTTTAAAAAGTTAGGCATGATGGCAACACACCTGAAGTCCCAGCTACTTAAGAGGCTGAGGAAGGAGGATTGCTTAAGCCAAGGAGTTGGAAGCTGCAGTGAGCTATGATTGTGTCACTGAGCTCCAGACTGGACAATGGAGTGAGACATCATTTAAAAAATTTTTATTATTAGTTTTGGAGACAGGGTCTCACTCTGTCATCCAGGCTGTAGTATGGTGGTGCAATCACATTCCAATGCAACCTTGACCTCCTAGGGTCAAGGTTGATCCTCCCACCTTAGCCTCCTGAGTAGCTGGGACTACAGGTGTGCACCACCATGCTTAGCCAAGTTTTAAAAATTTTTCGTAGAGGTGGGATTTCACCATATTGCCCATACTGGTCTCGAACTCCTTGGCTCAAGCAATCCACCCAACTTAGCCTCCTAAAATAGTGGGAATACAGGCATGAGCCACCATGCCTGGCCTGAGATCTTCTTTCTTAAAAATAACAAAAGCCAGCAAGTGCTGGCTTCGGCAGCACATATGCTAAAATCGGAATGACACAGAGAAGGCTATCGTGCCCCTGTGCACAGATGACACACGCATTTGCGAAGTGTTTCATGTTTTTAAAAAAAAATCAAACTAGGAAACTAGGAATAAAACTAGCAAACTAGGAATAAAATAAAATCAGCAAACTAGGAATAAAATAGAACTTCTCTCAACCTCATAAGGGGCATCTATAAGAATTTTACCGCTAACATCATACTTCTGGGATCAAGCTTAATGGTCCACTCTCATCACAGCTCCATGTACTGGAGATTCTGGTCAGTGGAATCAGGCAAGGAAAAAACAAAAAAGAAAGGCATCAAGATTAGAAAGGAAGAAAAGAAATGGTCTTTACTTACAAATGGCAAATTTGCTATGTTGAAAATTCAATTAGATCGACAAAGCTATTCACCAGAGGAACTAAGTTTGTAAGATACGAGTTCAATACACAAAAATGAGTTTTATTTCTCCATACTAGCAACAAACAAAAAACAGGTCAGGAGTTAAAGACCCGCCTGGCCAAGATGGTGAAGCCCCGTCTCTACTAAAAATACAAAAATTAGCCAGGTGTACTGGTGCACGCCTGTAGTCCCAGCTACTCGGGAGGCTGAGGCAGGAGACTCGCTTGAACCTGGGAGGTAGAGAATGAGCCGAGATCGCACCACTGCACTCTAGCCTGGGTGACAGAGAAGACCTCAAGACTCTGTCTCGAAAGAAAGAAAGAAAGAAAGAAAGAAAGAAAGAAAGAAAGAAAGAAAGAAAGAAAGAAAGAAAGAAGGAAGGAAGGAAGGAAAGAAAGAGAAAGAGAGAGAGAGAAAGAAAGAAAAAGGAAGGAAGGAAGGAAGGTAGAAAAAACATACATACGGATAGATACATAGATGCACATACACATACACAGACGAATAGGTAGACACATGATAGATAGGTAGATAGATAGATAGATAGATAGATAGATAAATTATGGGAATTCACTCACATGTTTATGAACGCTGAGAGGTTCCACAGTGTGCTGTCTGCAAACTGGAGAATGAGGGAGGTGGTAACGTAATTCATTCGGAGTCCAATTCCTGAACCAAGGAAGCTAATAGTATAACTCGTTAAGGCCAAAGGCCTGAGAAACTGAGAAAGTGGTGTAAGTCCCAGAGTCTGAAGGCCTGAGAACCTGGAGTTCTGATGTCCAAGGGTGGGAGAAGATGGATGTCCCAGCTCCAGAAGAGTGAATTCACCCTTCCTCTGCCTTTTTGTTCTATATGAGCCTAAACAAATTGAATGATGTCTGATATGGTTTGGCTGTGTCCCCACCCAAATCTCATCTTGAATTGTAGTTCCCATAATCCCCACATGACCTGGGAGGGAGCATGTGGAGATAATTGAATCATGGGGGTGGCTCCCCCATCCTGTTCTCATCATAGTGAGTTAGTGCTCATGAGATCTGATGGTGTTATAAGGGGCTTCCCCCTTCATTGGGCTCTCATTCTTCTCCTGATGCTGCTGTGTGAAGAAGGATGTATTTGCTACCCCTTTTCCACAGTGGTAAGTTTCCTGAGGCCTCCCCAGCCACACTGAACTGTGAGTCAACTAAACCTCTTTCCTTTATAAATTACCCAGTCTTGGTATGCCCTTATTAGCAGCGTGAGAACAGACTAATCCATTGCCCATCCGTGTTGGATGAGGGCAGACCTTCCTTATTCAGTTCAGTGATTCAGATGCCAACCTCCAGAAACACCCTCACAGACACACCCAGAAAGAAGACTTTCCCTGCTATCTGGATATCCATTAACCCAGTCACGTTGACAGCCAAAATTAACCATTACATAATGAAACCAAAAGTTGAAAAAAATCAACAGAATGGACAAATCTTTAGCTAGACTAACCAAAAAGAAAAAAGAAAAGAAAAGAAAAGAAAAATGCTCAGATGTGAAAGGACAAATACTGATTGATTCCATGGATATCACTCCACTCTGTCTAGAATGGGCAAATATTTGAAGACGAAAAGTAGAATAAAGGTTACCAGGAGCTGGGAGTGGAGGAAATGGAGAGTTATTGCCTAATGGGTAGAGAGCTTCAGTTGGGATGGTAGAAAAAGTACTCATTATACAACAAAGAAAACACTGTGAATGTATTTAATCCGCTGAATTGTACACTTCAAATGGTAAAAATGGTAAATTTTACCTGATGTGTATTTTTTTTTTTTGAGAGAGTTTCGCTCTTGTTACCCAGGCTGGAGTGCAATGGCATGATCTCGGCTCACCGCAACCTCTGCCTCCTGGGTTCAGGCAATTCTCCTGCCTCAGCCTCCTGAGTAGCTGGGATTACAGGCACGCGCCACCATGCCCAGCTAATTTTTTGTATTTTTAGTAGAGATGGGGTTTCACCATGTTGACCAGGTTGGTCTTGATCTCTCGACCTCGTGATCCACCCGCCTCGGCCTCCCAAAGTGCTGGGATTACAGGCTTGAGCCACCGCGCCCGGCCACCTGATGTGTATTTTACCACACTAATAATTTTAAAAGACTATAAAGTCTGTCTTGCTTAGTGACTCTTTGCTTTGCTGGCTTGGAAGAAGCAAGCTGCCCTGTCACGAGCTGCCTATGGGGTGAGCCACACGGCAAGGAAGTGGGTGCAGCCTCCAGCCTCCAAAAGCCAGTGAGAAGCTGAAACCCTCAGTCTGTGGTTGTGCAAGGAATTGAATGCTACTAACAACCACGTGAGCTTAGAAGCAGATCCTTCCCCAGGTGAGCCTCGGATGAGATGGCAGCCCTCGATGACACCTTGATGAAAGCTCCATGACACCCTGAATTAAAGACCCAGCTAAGCCATGCTCAGACTTCTGGCTCACAGAAACTGAGGTGATAAATGTGGGCTGTTTTGAATGATTAAATTTGTGGTAATATTCTGGAGCAGTAGGTAACTAATGCAAGCAATATTGTACTGTACTTCTCAGCAACTTTTCTTTTTCTTTGCTTATGTCTTGGAAAACCCCTAATTCTGTTACATGGAGTTCTAGCTCATTCTTCTGAACTGTTGTTTGGTACTTTGTATTAGCACCACTGTAGATGATTTAGAGCTTTTAAAACGTTTTGCCCTCCCAAATAATGATGTTCTCCTTGGCGCCTCCACGTGTGCTTCTACAGGGCAAAGACCAAGACGTGTGATTGCATCTTTAGGTGTTTTTTTGTTTTGTTTTTTGTTTTTTGTTTTTTTTAATTGAGACAAAGTTTTGCTCTGTCACCCAGGCTGGAGTGCAAGTGGCATGAGCTTGGCTTACTGCAGCCTCCACCTCCTGGGTTCAAGTGTTTCTCATGCCTCAGCCTCCAGAGTAGCTGGGACTACAGACACCCACCACCACGCCCAGCTAATTTTTTGTATTTTTAGTAGAGATGGAGTTTCACCGTGTTGGCCAGGCTGGTCTTGAACTCCTGACCTCAGGTAATCTGCCTGCCTCAGCCTCCTAAAGTGCTGGGATTACAGGCGTGAGTCACCATGCCTGGCCACATCTTTAGCTTTAATGCCGCTGCCAGTTGCCCTGCAGGGTGCCTGTGCTGAGTGAAGCTCCTGAGTGGGGCCTTAGAGCACCATTTTTCTGGCCCCGTGGTCTGCCTGTCACTGTCACTATCTGAATTCCCCGCTGTCACTCCTGGAAGGCAGGAAGCGCTTTCTTCACACCTTCGTGTCCCAGAGCTCAGCCCAGGGCCTGGCAGAGATCCCAAGCTGTGCACCTCCTTCCTTCTCTGTCCACTTCCTTCTCTGTCCACTTCCTTCTCTCCCCGACTTTTTGAGAAAATGTCTTCTCTGTCACCTAGGCTAGAGTGCAGTGGTGGGATCATAGTTCATTGCGGTCTCAACCTGCTGGGGCCAAGCCATCCTCCTGCCTTATCCTCCCGAGGAACTGGGACTACCACCATGCCTGGCTAGTTTTTATTTTTTGTAGGGACAGGGTCTTGCTGTGTTGCCCAGGCTGGTCTGAAATTCCTGGGCTCAAGCAATCCTTCTGCCTCCCACCCAAAGTGCTAGGTTTACAGGCTGAGCCACTGCACCTGGCTCACAACCCTCTCTGAAGAGCTGGGCTGTGACAGCTCTCTAGGGACAGCCTTGTGGCCACGGTGGACTGGATCACAGAGGACGCTGAGAGTTGGACAGGCAGCTTAAATGAGCGGCCGTTGGAGCCAAGGTTGCGGTCAGAGCCCCTTGGGGAAAGCAGCCCCTAAGAGTTTGGGGAGGTAGGTCTCTGCAGAGAGGAGAGCAGAGACGAGCAGAAAGCAGCCGGAAGGAGAGGAGCAGACACGCCCCCAGGAGGTCTGGCTCTCATTCTGTCTTTGCAGCAAATCCCCTTTCTTTGGGATGGCCTGAGGTTTCTGTACCTTGTAGCCAAAGTCTCCCTGAGGCAAAGAACTGCTTCGTGTTTACAGACTTGTTCCCTGGGCCTTTCAGAGCCCGAGCTGGGGTCTCCCGGAGATTCAGGAGAAAGGCCAGAGGCTGGGGTGGAGTCTTCCTTCTTCAGGCATTTCCATGTATAGGGCCCCGGGGCCTCACGCGCTGTGCCTACCCCCTTGGTGCCACCCCGTGGCTCTCTTTGCTCACCCGAATGTCTTCATGCTTGCTGTCCTCTGGCTGTGTCCTGTCCGAGTGGGCATCTCCACAGTCAGCAAAGTGGTACTAAGCCCCTCCTGTAGGCCCTGCCAAAAGACAGTGAGTAATTCCGTCCGGAGGCCAGGTTGCTCGGCAGGGCGTGCATCTTGTCTTCAATCAACATGTGCCCAGACCACGCGGCACCGGTGAAGTCAGGGTTCAGGAGCCAGGTGGGCTGGGCCCATCCCTTACCTGTGTGTGACCTTGGGCAAGTCACCTACACTCCCTGTTGTCTATTTCCTCATCTGAAAGTGGGTATAGCACTAGTTCCCACCATGTGGAGAGCTGGTGAAGCCCTCTACCTGTCCTGCGGGGACCGTCCCTGAGCTTCAGACTCACGCCCAGAGTCTGCCTGGCGTCCAGCAGGCATCTCTGCCTTCACAGCCCACAGCAGAACTCTTGATTTCTGGCCCGCCTTCTCCCCAAATCCTACACCCCCTCATCAAGAGGCAGTATAGGCTGAGCGCAGTGGCTCATACCTGCAATCCCAGCACTTTGGGAGGCTGAGGCAGGCAGGTCACTTGAGGTTGGGAGTTTGAGACCAGCCTGGCCAACATGGTAAAAACCCATCTCTACTAAAAATACAAAAATTAAGGGGGCATGTTTGTGGGTGCCTGTGGTCCCAGCTACTCAGGAAGCTGTGGCAGGAGAATTGCTTGATTCCAGGAGGCAGAGGTTACAGCAAGCCAAGATTATGCCACTGCATTGCAGCCTGGGAGACAGAGCGAGATTCCATCTCAAAAAAAACAAAAGGCAGCATAGTCTAGTGACAACATCGTAGAAGCTGGGGTCACCTACTTGCTGTGTGACGTGTAACGGTGGGCAGGTGCATGAATTCTCCAGGCCTCACTTTCCCCTCTGAACTGGGGAAGGCGTTAATGGCACACCATCTCACAGGGTTGTGGCAAGGATGAAATGAATTTCTGTGTGAAGCACTGAGAATAAGGGTTCACTCCTTCCCTTCCCCCAGAAATGATCCCTCTGCCATTCCACTTTCTTTCTTTCTTTATTTGAGACAGAGTTTCGCTGTGTCGCCAGGCTGGAGTGCAGTGGCACAATCTCGGCTCACTTCAACCTCCACCTCCCAGGTTCAAGCGATTCTCCTGCCTCAGCCTCCCGAGTAGCTGGGACTACAGGCACGTGCCACCACGCCCAGCTAATTTTTGTATATTTAGTACAGACGGGGTTTCACCATGTTGGCCAGGATGGTCTTGATCTCTTGACCTCGTGATCCACCCGCCTCAGCCTCCCAAAGTGCTGGGATTACAGGCGTGAGCCACCGCTCCCAGCCACCATTCCACTTTCTTTCTTTTTTTTTTTTTTTGAGACAGAGTTTTGCTCTTGTTACCCAGGCTGGAGTGCAATGGCGCGATCTCGGCTCACCGCAACCTCTGCCTCCTGGGTTCAGGCAATTCTCCTGCCTCAGCCTCCTGAGTAGCTGGGATTACAGGCACGCGCCACCACGCCCAGCTAATTTTTTATGTATTTTTAATAGAGACGGGGTTTCACCATGTTGACCAGGATGGTTTCGATCTCTTGACCTCGTGATCCACCCGCCTCGGCTTCCCAAAGTGCTGGGATTACAGGCTTGAGCCACCACACCCGGCCTCCATTCCACTTTTTTTTTTTTTTTTTTTTTGAGACGGAGTTTCGCTCTTGTTACCCAGGCTGGAGTGCAATGGCGCAATCTCGGCTCACCGCAACCTCCGCCTCCTGGGTTCAGGCAATTCTCCTGCCTCAGCCTCCTGAGTAGCTGGGATTACAGGCACGCGCCACCAAGTCCAGCTAATTTTTTGTGTTTTTAGTAGAGATGGGGTTTCACCATGTTGACCATGTTGGTCTCAATCTCTTGACCTCGTGATCCACCCGCCTCGGCCTCCCAAAGTGCTGGGATTACAGGCTTGAGCCACCGCGCCCGGCCTCCATTCCACTTTCTTAAACCAAAAACGTGGTGTCACCCTGGCTCCTGCTGTAGTCATGCGGCTCACGTATAAGGAAGCAGTGCACATCCTGCTGATTCAGCCTCCAAAGGGGACCCCAGGGTCCTCAGTTTCTGTCCATCTGAGTGAACACACCCTGGTCCAAGCCAGCCTCCTCACTCCCTGGACAACTGAGCCAGCTGGGCCCCTCTCTGCTGCAGCCAAAGTGATCATGTACTTATGAAATCTAAGTTGAAACTCTTTCTCCCCTCCTCCCTCTCTTCCATTCACTTTTTTTTTTTTTTTAGAACTGTCAATGGATTACTTTATTTCATATAAAAGTTACATTGAAAGAAGAGGTTGAAAAGTCAGGTGTACTTGATTTGCACACACTTGCCAAGTCTCACAGGATTCAACTACTTGGATAATTTTTTTACTGATAACAGGATAGACATATTAAAAGCCTCACACTGAAGCCCATACACGTCCATTCCAGACAACAATGTGCAAATGAATATGCAAGACAGTCTCTGGAAACTCGTGGCTCCAGGATCACGCAGGGTCTATGCTTTGTTCCTCTGGCTGTGACACACTTCTTCCCTTACAGGCGCACACGCTTCCGCAGTGACCGAGTCCACTTCCAAACCCCCTACAGGCTTGCTCGCTTGGCTAGGATGGTGGCTCAGGTAGGTCCCTTTGTGGTTTTGCATCAGCAGTGGTAGAAGCCCTGATTCAGATGGGGTACAGAGTAATTAAAAACAAAAAGCAGTTCACAGATGAGCAGAAAGGCAAACAGTTCCCAGGAGGGAGACGCCAACTTCTCTCAGCATGGAGGGCAAGCTTAAAGGAAGACCCTCGGACTTTGTCTCAGATTGCTTCTTGATGCATTGTCTCATCATTGCATATGGAGTGGATCTGGGTGCCAAACATAACTGCAGTGAAAGTGAAAAACAGAAGACCCTCAAGGCTCAGGAAGATCAACAGGATTACAGTCATTGGAGGTGAAAAATCACTGCATTCAGTCCACGGCCCTCGGACGCAGGAGATGAACTGCAACCCACAGAGGATCAGAGCGTGGGCTGAAGACAGAGCTATATACGTAGCAAAGAGCACAAACAAATCTTTGATTCTTTTCTCCTACACAATTGCTCACCCACGGGCAGTGATGATCCATTTTCCGAATGCATCTTTTGCAAATACTGCAGTGGTGGGCGCGCTCAGGTTTAATACAGCAGCACTTGGGGCACTTGTAAATCACCTCCCCGGGCTTCAGCTGCAGGCTCTCCACGTATTCTTTTGTAGCGTTTCCTTTGGGTACCGCCCCAGGGTTGGGGAGCATGGTTCTCAGGTGAGACGACAGGGCGAGCACAGCCAAGCAGTTAAAGATGACCTCGCTGACCACAGAGTACCGGCAGTCTTTGGAAGGCAGCAGCATAATGAAAGTCACCACGAAGTCTGCATAGGCGACCAGAAGCCATGTCATGACACCACAGATCATGCTGCAGCCATCAAGGATGAACCACACCCTGTCGGCCACATCAGCCTCGGAGGAGGAGGATGATGAGGAGTCATAGTTGTCATTTTCGGTCAGGAGAGGGTGATGCTCGATGTCCCGGAGCCTGTGTCCTGATGGCTGCATGATTTCCCTGACGCACCCTCACAAATCCTTTTGAAACATCACTTGAACGCTTTGTGCCTTTTCTTTAGGCTCTTAAGGTGCATACTGCCCTACGTGAGTGGATCCGAGGCCTTGGCCGGGCTGGAGTGGGCCTCGCGGCTCGGCTCGGTCCCTTGGGTCCCGCTGGGTCGGTCCGAGGGGAGGCTGCCGCCAAGCAGACGCCGGAGCCCAGAGCCCCGGCTGGAGAGTGGGGTGGCGCGACCCCTGGAAGTGAACCTCCATTCACTTTTTTAACTTTTTTTCTTTTTTGAGATGGAGCCTTATTCTGTCGCCCAGGCTGGAGTGCGCTGGCGTGATCTTAGCTCACTGCAACCTCCACCTCCTGGATTCAGCTATTCTCCGGCCTCAGCCTCTTGAGTAGCTGGGATTACAGACACCCGCCACCATGCCTGACTAATTTTTGTATTTTTACTACAGACGGTGTTCTGCCATGGTGGCCAGGCTGGTCTCAAACTCCTGACCTCAAATGATCCACCTACCTCGGCATGAGCTGCTGTCCCCGGCCTCTTTTAACTTTTGATGATGGAAATTTCTAAACACACACAAACAGGGAGAGAGTGGGAAACAGACCCACCACTTCCGTGACCCCATCAGCCATCTGTGTCTTGTGGCATGATTACCCAGCCCCATTCTCCTGGTGCGGAAGCATTTTAAAGCACATCTCAGATAGCCTGAGACTTCATCCTCAAGCAACAGAATAATCTTTTAAACTCTGAACTGGATAACGTGACTCCCCTGTGCTTTCCTGGGCTTGCCCCATTCGTCCCCTGCTGCTGTCCCCTGGCCTCGGCCTCTCTCTCCCACTGTCCCCGGGGCCCTTCTCTCCTCACACATGTGGCCTTGGATCTGACCTAGAGGCTCTGCACTGCTGCTCTCTCTGCCTGGATCCCACATTTCCTTGGTTTTTCATCTGCGTTTTTACTTCAGATGTTTAGATTTTGTTTCCTGCTCACAGTGGGAGGCCATCAGAGGGAGCTGTGCAGGGGAGTATTAGGAGCTGAGTGGTGTTTTTAAAATATCCTCCGGCTGCTGTGCAGAGGATGAGTCGGGCTGGCGTGGGGAGCAGGAAGACCGTAACAGCAGAGCATTCAATGACAGCCGCACGTAGTCCCTGTTCAAAAACGTATGGGCTCTTGTCTGTCACTGTGCTGGATCTTGAAGCAAAGTTGTAGATACAGAAATTGTGGCTGAGTGTGGACATGGTTTGTCCCAACTAACCCAGCTGGTCGGTTCTGGGACAGAGGCCCTGGGAGCTGCCTGTGAGTTTATTGCATTCTCCGAACTCGTGGATTCCCTCTGCTGGGAGACAGTTACAGGCACAAATGTTCTAATTCCACCTAGAACAATCCATCCCACAGTGGGAGCTGAGCCCCTGGCCTGGAACAACCAAGTACGGCCAGAGTTCTCCCGTGTGGAGTAACCAGGAAGGCTCCCTGGTGTCAGCGGAGCCCACTAAGGGGTTTCCACCTGCAAACATGGAGTGACAGGTGCAGGGGGCAGGAGGGTGGGAGGGTGTCTCTGGCCAAGGCCAGCAGCAGGGCTGGTGAAGAAGGCTGGGAGGGGCTAGGCGCGGTGGCTCACACCTGTAATCCCAGCACTTTGGAAGGCCAAGGTGGGCAGATCACCTGAGGTCAAGAGTTTGAGGCCAGCCTGGCCAACACGGTGAAACCCCATCTCTACTAAAAATACGAAAAATTAGCCGGCCGTGGTGGCTCACAGCTGTAATCCCAGCTACTCGGGAGACTGAGAATCTGGAGGTTGCAGTGAGCCGAGATTGTGCCATTGCACTCCAGCCTGGGCAACAAGAGAGAAACTCCGTCTCAAAACGAACGAAAAAAAAAAAAAAAAAAAAAAAAAAGAAGAAGGCAGGGAGCCTCGCCCGCCACCAGGAGGAGCCCTGGGACTGCCTCCTCTGGGAGACGCGGGGCTGTCCCTAGAGAAGCTGGCTGGCTTTTGTCTGGCTGCTGAGGCTCTCAGGGCTTTGAAGCCGCATGCTCCGGAGCCATGCCCAACATTTGCAGACGAAACAGACCGACCCGGTGAGAATCCTGTGCTGCCATTGCTTGGTGGATGACCTTGGCCAAGCAACTTGGCCTTTCTGTGCCTCAGTTTCCTCACCGTGAAAGGAAGAGAGCTCTTTTTGGGTCCAGGCCCCGAATCGAACTCTCACTTCTGTTTGGCCTTCTGGCACATTCCGTGCAAACTCTCACCCATCAGTTAGGGACTGTGTACCTCCTGTGTGCCAGTGCTGCGCCAGGCCCTGGGTCAGCCACCGCCGCCCCTGCCGCAGGAACAGAAAGCCTGAAGGCGGGGCTCCCAGCTCTCTAAGCTCCCCAGGGTTGGGGAGGCGCCTTTTCTGAGTCCACCTCTCACCTTCATTGTGTTCCTCACGAGGCGGGGTCTCACCCACCACACCGCGGGCTCCTGGGCCACATCATCTCTGAATCCCCAGTGGATTGGCAAACAGTAGGTGCTCACTAGGCATCTGATAAATTGAGTCGAATGGAACTCTGTGTAAGCCAGGACAGCACCTGGTTTACCTCGCAATCTGGTGGCCTCCAAGGCAGGGAAGAGACAGCCTGGGATCCCTGGATTTGGACAGGTGTGTGCTGGAGGCACCTCGAGTTCTGCTTGGCGAGGCGGTCCACAGGGGCTGCAGTGGGCCTGCAGTGCTGCGCAGAGGAATGTGGGGCTTTGGGCAGGGACGACTGGTCAGGTTGGTGTTTGCTGCAGGGTGGAAGACAGATGTGCCAGGCTGTCTGGGAGCAGAGCGGGCAGGCAGTTGGTGGCAGGGCCCAAGGCCCGGGCAGCAGCTGGGGTCAGGACAGGTGAAGCAGCCAGAGTACAGGAACCTTAAGGATGGTCGATTGGACTCGGGGGGAAGCATTTTCTGGTAGCCCACATGGGGATGCCATTAGGTACAGGGAGGACCCCTGAGGCCAAACACACTCCTGGAGGCTGATGCTGAGCTCGGCCTTGGATGCTGAGTTTGAGGCACCTGTGGTCCAGAGGAATGCTGTCTAAGAGAGAACAATGGCAGGGGGTTTGGAATAGGACCCCCAAGGATGGGGGGGTCACACCTGGAATCCCAGCACTTTGGGAGGCCGAGGCAGATGGATCACCTGAAGTCAGGAGTTTGAGACCAGCCTGGCCAACAGGGCAAAATCCTGTCTCTACTAAAAATACAAAAATTAGCCAGGTGTGGTGGTGTGTACCTGTAATCCTGGCCACTCAGGAGGCTGAAGCAGAATCATTTGAACCCAGGAGGCAGAGGCTACGCTGAGCTGAGATCGCATCACTGCACTCCAGCCTGGGCAATAGAGCATGATTCTTCTGTTAAAAAAAAAAAAAAAAAAAAAAAAAAAAAAGAATTGGGGCCCTGGTGGGCGGGGGAACTGGCTGACTCTGTGGATCCCTGTGGCCTATTCCCTGGATGTAGAGGTGCCCCGCAGAGGCCCTTGGTATTTCTCCAACCTCGGTTTTGAAGTGATTTGAAATGGTTTGGGAGTTTACTGTTTCGGCCTTTGACATCTTTTTTGGAGCAAGTGAATTCACATGGAAGCTAGACACCCAGACCCAGCCCAGGACAATCACAGTGAGCGGGGGACTGGAGATTCCAAAGACCGGCTCTCCCTCAGTGCCAGGTGGTTGAGAAGCCACAGCCAACTCTGTGACCCTTTTGGGGTGGGGCCCCACACTGCCATGTTTAGAACACATGCTGCTCTGCCTCTCCCCATTTCCCAGAGGAACATTCCATCGCTTGCTCCAGATCTCAGCAGCTGCAGACCTGACCTGAGAACATGGCCTTAGAGGATGCCCTGGCCATGTGTGGCCCAACAGCTCGTTGCCTCGGGCAGGTGGGCAGATGATGGACGGAAGGCCAAGCTCGGCTGGACAGGTGGTAAAGAAACCTAGTTAGACAAAGAGCTGGGACTCTAGGACCAGGGTTCAATCCTGACTCTAGCCTCTGGGGGTGACTTTACTTGGTGCCTCAGTGGTCCCATCTTCGAAATGGAGATTGCCGTGCTGATCTCCTGGGGCTGAGGCAACGCGGCAGTCACACATGCGCAGCAGGCTATACTCACAGTGGTTACACACACACAGCAGGTCACACATGTGCAGGGGGTTACACACACAACAGGTTACACTCATGCAGCACGTTACACACACAGTGGGTTACACACACGCAGTGGGTTACACTCACACAGCACGGGGACAGGGCAGGCACGTCACAAGCACAGAGCAAGTGCTGGCTCTGCCTGCTGTTCAGGATGGGGAGCCTGGAATCCAGGGGAATTGTCCTGATGGAGTGGGCTCTGGGGTGGAATTCCAGGCCTGCCCCTGGGATCCCGGGTGACCTGGGGCAAGGGACTTGGCCTATTCAGGACTAACGATAATGATCCCACCTCATGAGCGGGGCAGGATCACGAATTCTGTTCTGAGCAGGTTCAGGAGGAGCTGGCCACACCATGGGGGTGATGTGTTGAATTCAGCTCCCTCGCCCCCAAAGCCAGCTCCAGGAGGCTCACCACCGAACATGTCAGAAAGGATTAAAGATGCTGGCTGTGTCCTCTTCTGGAACCCAGGAGCCTCCCAGCAAGCACCGGTGTGGTGGTGGATACCAGGAAGAAGCCCAGGATGGTGGCCAGGACACTGTCAACCTCTAGGGAGCCGAGTGATGGTGCATGTTTACAGAAAACCCCGCCACGTGCATGACAGAAAGGTTCCCCGAGGAGAGGATGCACCCACACGATTGCGGAGAGCAGTCAGTCCTTTAATGCAGGTCAGGCTCTGACACCTGGGGGCACAGGGCTCTGCCCATCCCACCCTGAGGTGAAATCCCCAGCTGCTCCTGGCACAGGATCATTTACAAAAATAAATATGAAAAAAGCAGCAACTCTTTAGTGATCATGGAATTATCTGACAGCAATGAAATGTGTTTAAGCATCTGGCATATCTCCTAAATTGCACCAAAAGAATTTGGAAGCACTTGGTTTGGTCTCAAAGGCAAAAGGAAAGGACCAGGAGGGGCCCGCCACCCTCACATTTCGGAATCTGCGTACATCCCGTTGATTAAGTAGTCCACCTGCGTGTAGTCCTTCTTCTTGTAGCTCTCATAGGCTTGCAGGGCAAACAAGACCAAGACTGTGATGAAAAGGGTCACCCCGAGTAAGAGCACCACCAGGAGGAACGTTTTGTCCACCACGGCCTGGGTGAGGGGCTCGGTAGTGACCACCAGGTACTGGCCTTGGGTGCTGGGCTGGCATGAGTCCGTGGCTGGCATCTTAGGGTCCCCTGAGCTCCTGGGTATTGGTGCGGTGGAATCAGTACCTGACAGGGCTTTAGTCTCTATCTGCTCCGGTGCCTGGGGTGTGCGTGGCCCAGTGGGCCTCGGGGTAGATGGCATGGGGCTTGGCTGTGTTGTGAGGGACGTGGCCTCCACCTCAGGGACTGGGCTGTGAGGTGCTGGCGCTGTGCTGTGAGGTGGCTCCTTGGCTTGTGGCTTGGGGGTGGTCACCACCGCGGGGGACACCAAAGCCACAGAGGGGGTGGGAGTGGGCTCCGGAGTTGTGTTTGAGGGCGGTGGGGATCTATCTGTTGTGTTAACCACGGGCTGGTCCACTGACACCTGGCGAGTGGGACCTTGTGCTTGGGAACGTGTGGGGGGTGTAGGGCTTGCTGTGGTGTCACCGGTCAGGTACTCAGAAGGACTGGGAGTGCTCACGGGGCTGCTCGTGTTTGCTCTGGTCGCTACAGTCTGAGCACGCGTGGCCAATGTGGCCAGGGCTGCTGCTGTTGGCGACGAGCTGCTACTTGGCACTTGTACAAGGGCTGTGCTGACAGATGGGCGCCTGGCAGCGGTAGTAGATGGGGTCTGCCCTGCGAACAGGGACGTGGGCCCAGGCGGTGTAAGTGTCGTGGGAGCGCTGGAGGCCACAGACCTGGAAGCGCTGGAAGCCGCAGTGGTGGGAGCGCTGGAGGCCGCAGTCCTGGGAGCGCTGGAAGCTGCAGTCCTGGGAGCGCTGGAAGCTGCAGTCCTGGGAGCGCTGGAGGCCGCACCATCAGCTGTACCTCCTGAAGTTACTGGTTCACCCACATCTGTCCTGCTTGTGTCCTCTGGTGTGGCTTCCGTAGAGTTGAGGTGGGCTGCAGAAGTCCCTTTGGTCAACGTGACAGGAGAAGGTGCTGCCATGGTTATATTCACAGATGTTTTATTATCAACTCTTTCCACAGATGCATTCCTCTTCACTAATCCATGCCACATCTTGTTAGGGACAAAGTTGCCTTAAAGTCAGAAAAAAGAGAAAGAGAGAGAATCATGTTCAATCTTGCGCAGGGGGATTGCTCGGGGATCGGCTTCCACCTCGCCCTGCAGGCTGGCTCTGTGGGGCCCCTCCTCAGCCCAGCTGGAGTCAGGGGAGGTGACGTACGAACCTGCTTCCTCCCCAACTTTCTTCCCATGGCTGGCAGGCAGCCCATTGAAAAAGCCCTTGTCAATTTGATTTTAAAACTTCTTTGCCCTCTCCGAACTCTCTGCCCATTGAAGGTTTCACAGCTGCACTATTTGATCCAATGCCCAAAACATCAGAGTAAAAGTCTCACACAACAGGTGTGATTTACCACTAAAGGCCCACTGAACGCACACCAGGTTTACAAAGCAAAGAAACTGTCGCACAGATATTCACATCATAAAAGGTTTGGCTTTGTGAAAGGATTCACTGCAGGAATTCTTCGAAATGAATGGCACAGAGTGGGAACACAGCTAAAGATCTGATGTATGAAGGAAACAACTCCCCAGTGAAGATTCAATTTAGAGATGACATCAAATCTTGCAGGCCAAGCAAGCAAACCTTTCAGGGCTCAGCTGTCTGGTCCTGCTGGGGGCTCCTTGCCCACCATGGCCCTGGAGAAGGAAGCTTGGCCTGACAACCCTTCCCTGCCCAGCACCTGGGAGGGCTGGGGTTCCTGACACATTGGCCTGGGTTTGCAGACGCTGCTTTCGTGGGCTCAGCATGCTTTGTGGCTACCGTGGGCCCGTCCAGCAGTCACACCGCTTTCTCACTTACGTGGATCGTTGGATGCCGCATGGCTTTCAGATAAGGACAAGGAGAAAATCCAAATGAGCACAAGCACTGTCCACATCTTGTAGATGAGCTGGAAGCAAGGCCGGGCAGTCCCTGAGGCTCCCAGCCAGCCAGCTCCTCAGGCTGCTAATGGCTCCCTCCTGCTTGGCCAAGGGATCTGTGGTCAAGAAAGCATGCTGGTCAGAAGGCTTCTGGCCAGCAACGCACAGCCTTGCCTGAGAACACCTGCTGTGCAGGCTCTGGCAAGGTCCAAGGTGCAGACTGAGCCAAGTGCTGAGACCAGGGCTGGGTGCCAGGAAGTCCTCAGGCATGGCGTAGTCATGATCTGCCCTGTGCTTTGCACGTCATCACTTCTTGACCCGATTTCACTGAGTCTCAACCTGCAAAAGTTCCCATTCTCCCATCCTAGAGTTCAGCGTTTAAAAGAACAGGAGAGAGGGCTAAGACCTGGCTGTGTTCATAGGGCGAAGGCCTTCTCATCACCAAGACTGGTCAAGTCTTCCTCCTCAACTTCTCCTATGGTCTGCAGATTACGAATCAAGCCTAATGCACCACATGTGCACCCTGTGACAGGTGGCTGTGCCTTTCACATGGGAGATACTATTTGGGCATTCATCCATCCATCCATCCACCCACTGTTCTATCCATTTACTCATCTGTCCCTGCATAAGTCCATCTATCCACCCACCCACCCATCTATCCACTTTTCTATCCATCTACTCATCTGTCCATCCATAAGTCCATCCATCCAGCCATCCATTGATCCAGTCATCCGCCCACCCACCCACCCGTCCATCCATCCATCTGTCTATCCATCCCTCCTTTCATCCAATATTTACTGAGTGCTTACGCATGTGCCAGGCCGTACACTTAGGACAAAAAGATGAAAAACACACAACCTCTTCTCCGGGGACCTGCAGTCCTGGAGAAAAGAGGTGACTGCAGGGGCCGGGCGCGGTGGCTCACGCCTGTAATCCCAGCACTTTGGGAGGCCGAGGCGGGTGGATCATGAGGTCAAAAGATCGAGACCACCCTGGTCAACATGGTGAAACCCCGTCTCTACTAAAAATACAAAAAGTAGCTGGGCATGGTGGCGCGTGCCTGTAATCCCAGCTACTCAGGAGGCTGAGGCAGGAGAATTGCCTGAACCCAGGAGGCGGAGGTTGCGGTGAGCCGAGATCGCGCCATTGCACTCCAGCCTGGGTAACAAGAGCGAAACTCCGTCTAAAAAAATAAATAAATAAATAAAATTAAAATAAAAAACAATAATATTAATAGGGACAAGGGACCACGCAGAGGAGTGGGAGACCAGCAATACACGCAGCAGCCAACAGCACTGCCTGGGTTCCAACCCCGGCTTCCAAGCTCACTAACCAAGTGACGTGAGCAGCCACAGGCCCTCTGCGCCCCGCTGAGCTACACGGGAGTGACATGGGATAATTCAGGCAATGACCTAGCATGGCGCCTGGCTTAGTCAGCAGCCCACCCAAGAAGCACTTCCAGCTGCAAAAGCAGCAACTCTGCAACAAAAAGCCCCTGGGTGGCTTTCTGCCTTCCGTAATCCATGGGGACTGCTGTGAAGCTGCCCTAGGGCTGCAGAAAGGCCTTTGAGCACACACTTCTCTGGAAGGCTGGTATGTTCCATGAGACTTCCAGTCTGTTTCCAAGAGTCACTAACCTTTTTCTAGCTTCAAATGGTGCTTTCTCTTCAAAATGGTCTGTAAGGGTTCCTGATGGGTTATGGGTTTAGAAAAATTACTTGGTCTTATGAACCACAGATCTAGAGTGCAAAAAGCATTCTTTGTTCTGACAGAAAAAAAGCTGGGTGGGGGGATGGGGAGAGAAGAAACTGACCAACATCACGCAAGGCAGAACTGAAACCGGAAGGTTTCGGGCACAAAGAACTCACAATCCTCCATGGGCAAGGCAGTGCAGCTGGGCTTCTGATAAACACGTGTATTTAAACGGCTCTCTCTTGGGCTAGCAATATCTACTGAACACCTTTAAAATGCTACCGCCCTGGGTTCCAGATGTTCCCCAGGCCTGAGCCCAGGATTTGAAGTCCTCTGGATGAGTTAAAGGTGAGACGATATGGCAGGGGCTTCTTATGGATGAGGAGGGTCTTGGTTCCTGAATGTGCCCCAGGCCTGGGCCTTTTGCTACCCCCTCACTACAAATCTCTAGGGCAGGGGTCAGCACACTTTCTCTACGTAGGACAGGATGGCAAATATTTGCGACTTTGTGGGCCACTCGGTCTGTGTTTTAGCTACTTAATTCTGCTATCATCTACAGAGGCAGCCCTGAAATAAATATGAATGGTGGCATGGCTGTGTCCCAATAAAACTTTATACAAACAGGGAGTAGGTAGGATTTGGCCACAGCTTGCCAGTCCCTGCTCTAGCACTTCAGCCAGCTTCACAGCTGGTGTTCCAGCTACAGCAGGGAGGATCAGACTCAATCTACCAAATGAACCTCCTCCTTCCCATCGTCCTGTCCAGTTCCTTGCCTTAAAACAGACAAGAACCTTCTCCTTCCTGGGCGGGGACAGCCTCTCGTCATCTTCTGCTAAGAGGCACCCCTCCACCATTCTGCATCAGTGAGGCGCAGCCTCCCCGCAGCACGGAGGAGGCTGCTGTGAGTGCCAGGGCATCACCAAGGTCAGGGAGAACCTTCCCGGGTAACTTGCATTTGTGTCACAAAGCCAAAGAGGGTCACAGGGGATTGCGTGATCCCCATGATGTCCATGGGCCACCACCCCAGTCCACTCAGAAGACAAGGCCACCTGGCCAGACGCAATGACTCATACCTCATACTGGCACTCTGGGAGGCCGAGGCAGAGGGTGGGTTGAGCTCACGAGTCAGAGACCAGCCTGGGCAACATGGCAAAACCCCATCTCTACAAAAAACACAGAAATTGGCCAGGCGTGGGGGTGTGTACCTGTAGTCCTAGCTACTTGAGAGGCTGAAGTTGGGAGGATGGCTCGAACCTCAGAGGCAGAAGTTGTAGTAAGCCAAGATTGTACCACTGCACTCCAGCCTGGACAACAGAACCAGACCTTGTCTCAAAAAATTAAAAAAAAAAAAAAAAAAAAAAAAAATGGGAGGCAGGGCCTCTGACAGTTAAGGGCCACAGACTGAGCCTCCCTTGGTTACAATAAGGCTTGGCTGTCTTTCCTTTTCCCTTGGCCCTCTGGTGACCCTGCAAAGCTCCCTCTGGGCTCACTCTCCCATCGCCCAACAGGCAGGCCCAGTCTGAAGGGCCTAGACACTCACCAGAGGCCGCTGCTAAGGGCATGCTCCCAGCCTGGGCCATCTTTCTCCTTGGAGAGCTGTGGGCTTGGCACTGTGTTGTCCGGTGAGATCTGGCTTTGCAGGGGGTGAAAGCCACGTGGTGGGGCACTCCTGGGCCATGCCATCCTTTGTGGCACATGTGAGACGAAGATAGACTCTCCGCTCTGGGAACAGACAGACATCTAGGGATTGAAAAAAAGTCCACATTTCTTAGGAAAGGCACGGGGAAATTCCATGAGGAGGGAGGCACAGAAAGAGCAGCATTCAATAGGTCGTTCATCATACTGGGAAAACAACAACATGGATCAAGGCTTTCAATGTCAAAACTTCTGATGCAGGAGAACTGCTTGAACCCAGGAGGCGGAGGATGCAGTGAGCCAAGATTGCGCCATTGCATTCTAGCCTGGGCGACAAGAGCGAAACTCTGTCTCAAACAAACAAACAAACAAACAAAAACTTCTGACGCAGCAACTTCTACTGCAGTTTCTTCTAAGGAAGCACTCAGACAGATGTCCAAAGATGATTTACACAGATATTTCTCACAGCATTATTTAGAAAGAGTAAAACACTGGAATAGTTCTGTAAAGTATGGCCCTATTCATAGATAAAATACTAAGGCAACTGTTAAAAATACACACATTTAGGCCGGGCGTGGTGGCTCACGCCTGTAATCCTAGCATTTTGGAGGCCAAGGCGGGCGGATCACCTGAGGTCGGGAGTTCAAGACCAGCCTGACCAACATGGTCAAACCTCGTCTTTAAAAAAAAAAAAAAAAAAAAAAGCCGGGCGCGGTGGCTCAAGCCTGTAATCCCAGCACTTTGGGAGGCTGAGGCGGGCAGATCACGAGGTCAAGAGATCGAGACCATCCTGGTCAACCTGGTGAAACCCTGTCTCTACTAAAAATACAAAAAATTAGCTGGGCATGGTGGCACATGCCTGTAATCCCAGCTACTCCGGAGGCTGAGACAGGAGAATTGCCTGAACCCAGGAGGCGGAGGTTGCGGTGAGCCGAGATCGCGCCATTGCACTCCAGCCTGGGTAACAAGAGCAAAACTCCGTCTCAATAAAAAAAAAAAAAAAAAAAAAAAAAAAAATACACACATTTCTACTTACTGACATGGGAAGCTACAGCATGCATCAATAAATGAACAAGTCAGTTTACACAGAATCAGGTGGACCACGATCCTATTTTGTTAAAAGAGACATTTATTCAAGGGTCTGGAATGATTTGAACTATAAAGTTAATGATTATCCCTGGGGAATGGATTCATCTGTGATTTTTATTCTCTACTTCATATCTCTTTTCTTTTAACAAGCATGTATCACTTTTGGAAAACATTTCTGAAAGGCTCCAAGGAAAGAAAACAGCTTATTTTCTTCAAGTACTTTAAGCCACTAGGCAGAAAGGCACAGAGTTATCCCACCTGATACAGTGTCACAATTGATTTCGATAACTTAGAGACTACATGATCTATATACCAGGAGGGACATTTTCCTTGGAGCTAACCAAAACTTTAGAGGAATCCAGGCATACAGCCATAATGCAAAGACGTTCACCAGCACGAATTATTCTCTCATTGCTGAATATTTAAGGAGAACTCAGGAGATTACAGAAACAGCTCGTCACCTCCTATCATGGGCAGGTATCAGTAGGTGGTGATATCACGGATGACCACGGGCCTGCTCCCAACGCAGATGCCCATGTGTGCACACAGAGCCACACACATGCACTGAGTCACACACACTTGTGTGCATACAGCTCCACGCATGTCCATCTGCACATGTACGCACGCCACATGTGTGCAGTCACACGTGCACACACATACGCAAAATCACACACACAAAGGTGAGAGCACACACGTGGAGCACGTTCACAAGGCTATCTCAGGACACTCCACGGGCTTCTCAGGAAACTTCTGCTGGATACCGTCATCACTTACTCCCTCCCAGCCAGTAGGGCTGGTGGTCACTCCCACAGACACAGGAGTTGGCCACTGTGTAGTCACGAACAGGCCTTCGTTGTACTGTGACTTCATCCCTCTGCTATGGTCCTGGCTCCACTTTCCAACAGAATATTCTAAATGCCAAGATCCCATGTGGGGACCTGTGGTCATCTTTATAAGCTGACTCACGATGGACAAACCATTAACAGTATTCAAAATAACTGTTTCCCCTGCAAGGACTTCAGGCCAAAATTAAGGTGGGGAGGTCTCGGGACCCACCCAGTTATTCTCATTATTATCTGGTACAGAGAGACTGGGTAGATCAAGGTCTCAGATCACAACAGATGGAGAAAAAGAGATCCCAGGGGTAAGAGGGGAATGAGCAAGAGAGAATGAAGTTTGTATTAAGTTGGAGACCAGGCCAGATGGAGAGATGGAAGGTTAGGCTGGCACTGGGTGTTCCCTTCTTCAGGGATCAGCTCCCCATAGGATCTGCAAGGAAGGTGCAGCAGGGCACTCCCTTGAGGCAGGTGACACTCCATGAGAAAGGCACCCTCAGACTGCGCCCCTCTGTGTCGACCTCCCTAATCCTTTTCTGGTTTGTGATCTTGAGATGCCTCCCAAGGCATCTGGTCTGAATTCTTGTGTTCCCAACCTTGGCTTGTTATATGTAGGGCATTTTATGCAAGTTACACACAGCTGGACTCCAGGCATGGTGCTGCATGACTGTAATCCCAGATACTCAAGGAGTTGAGGTGGGAGGACTGCTTAAGCCCAGAAATTTGAGTTCAGCCTGGGCAACACAGTGAGAACCCATCTCTTAAAAAAATAAAAAAGGAAAAGAAACAGCTTAATTCCTTTTTCTGGCATAGAGAGGTTCCAAAGACCCAACACAAGTAATCCTGAAGCTTGGTAAAGGGCCATGGCAGTTACCCCCACATTCTATCAGGCTATATATTAAGACTCACTCAGCAGCAACATGGCCAGGTCCCCACTCCAAGTTAGGCAAGCTACAGATTCCAAGGAGTAGGAACTGCAAAAACAAATACAGGGCAAACCGAAGACCTAACCCTGACGTGTCACCTCGCTGAACTTTGGTAGCAGAAGCCCAAGGAACAGAGACCTATGGCTTTGTGTATATAGACATTGTCCTGTAGGTCAAAGGATGTGACTCCGTGGCAGATGGGAACCTGGATCACTGGATATTTATTACATTACCTTAACTACATTGCCTGCTTCCAGGTTTCTGGAAGTTTCGGTATCACCGCTGAATGCTAGGGCCTAGTTTTTGCTGATAACGTGGGTAGCTCTGACATTCCTTTGTCCATTAGGCAGATCCACTTTATAAATGGAAAAATTTGTATTTTAAATATTTTCCTTGCTGATTTTATTAAAATTTTAGAGATTTTTCCTGGAACAAGGGATAGCTGCAAGTTGTCAAAATCAGATTTCGAAGCACGATGATGATTCTTGTGGCAAACCACGCATGAGGAGGTCGATCCTCCTATCAGCCTAAAGGTTACGTGCACATCCTAGGCAGCCACACGGGGGCTACTAAGTGACTCGAACGGGGGAAGCAGGCAGAGCCACAGATGGGCAGGGGAGGGAATCTGGGGGAATGCACAACTTCCACCCAGGTAGGGAGAGGGTCTGCGGGATAGGTCCGGGTCACTCAACTCTCTCGGGGCAACACTTCTTAGAGCCCAGTCCCGGCCTCGAATTGTCCAGGAAAGACCCCAGGATAAATGCGCCCCCCGTACGAGTGTCCTCATTCTGCTTCCAAAACGGGACAAGGGGGCCTCTTCTCCAGTCGGGGAACCCCTCCAGCCCTCCTCCCTCCTCCTGCCTCTTGGCCCCCCAGCCATGCTCGGCCCCCAGTTGACTCCTCCCGTTTCCTCCTCTCCCGCACTCCTCCGCGTCTTGCACTCGGTGCGTGCCCCTCCGCCGCTCCCCCTGCCTCTCTCAGCCCCACTCACTCTCTCCCTGCCCCTCGTGCCCCAGCCAACCCTCCTCCTGCCCGCCACCTCTGTCTCTGAGTCGCAAACCGGTCAGGGAGCCCTGACAGCAGCTCCCCGGGCGGCAGCGCGAGCTCCTTACCCGGGCGCGGTAGGCCCGCGGCGGCCCGGCGGCCCTCGAACGGTAGGAAGGAGCCCCAGCCCGGGCGCGGGGACGTGGCCGGCAGCTCAGCCCAGGCAGCTCCAGGCAGCGCGCCCTGCCCGGGCTCCGCCCAAGCTCCGGAAGTGACGTCACGAGGGGCGGGGCTGACGGCCTGGCCGGGGCGGGGAGCGGCTGCGGCGGAGCCTGTCGCGAACGCAGGCGAGACGGAAGGGGGCGGGGCGTGTGCGCGCTCAGGCCCCGCCTCCCCGGGGCCGGCTCGGGCCACCGAATGCGAGCCGCCAGAAAGAGCTATTTTGAGCAGGTCTGTGGCGGAAGTGGGCGTTCCCGGGGCTCGGCTGCCCAGCTGTGCCCGCTGCGGTCTTGGGGTCCCGGGATGCCCGGGTTGGGCTGGGTGAGCTCAGACGCACCTCGTCGGCGGCCGAGCCTGAAGAGGCGACCTCGAAACGCCTGTTGAGATCTTTCGCGGGCACACGCCCTTCGCGTTCCTCCGATACCTCCCTAAGTTTCTCCAGCCCCTGGCGGGGCGCTGGGGTGCCGGATAGTTGAGAGTCAGGGTGGCAGCGAGCGTTTCTGTGCACCCGCCGCGTGCCACGCCCGTGCTAAGCGCTTTGCCTTCAGGTCCAGTGGCTTAATTCTGCAATAGCACGGTGAAGCACTTCGCCCCATTTTACAGACGCGGAAACGCTCTGTGACTGTAAGACCTGGGATCACAAAACGCAACGTAGAGGGAAGCGTGTTGGGACCTGACTTTAGTTAGAAATAGGCTTTGCAGGCCGGGCGCGGTGGCTCACGCCTGTGGTCCCAGCGCTTTGGGAGGCCGAGGCGCGCGGATCGTCTGAGCTTAGGACCCCGTCTCTACTAAAATACACAACGTTAGCCGGGCGTGGCGGCGTGCATCTTTTGTCCCAGCTACTCGGGAGGCTGAGGCAGGAGAATTGCTTGAACCCGGGAGGGTGAGGCTGCAGTGAGCTGAGATCGTGCCACTGCACTCCAGCCTCGGCGACAGAGCAAGGCTCTGTCTAAAAAAAAAAAAAAATGACTGTGGCTCTCTGTGTTTTCATTTCCTCTTTGGCAACATAGGGACTTTTTTTTTTTTTTTTTTTTTTTTTTTGAGATAGAGTCTCACTGGGGTTTCACCATATTGGACAGGCTGGTTTTGAACTCCTCACCTCGTGATCCATCTGCCTCAACCTCCGAAAGTGCTGGAATTACAGGTGTGAGCCACTGCACCGGGCCGCAGGGACAATTTTTACTGCTGGGGCTGAAATTAAAAAGATAAGACACAGCCCCTCCTTTTCTCTAGAGCAGCTGGGCAGCTGGCCCTCCATCTGCTTTCATAAATAAAGATCTATTGGAACAGACTCATGCCTCTTCATTAGGTATTGTCTGTGGCTGCCGTTTTGATAAAAGGGCACAGTCGACTAGTTGCAGCAGACTATACGGCTCAGGAGTCCTAAAATATTTACTGTCTGCCCCTTCACAGAAAATATTTGCTGATCTCCAGTCTAGAGTGTTACTGATGGGTTTCTGACAACAGAAATATCTGGCTGAGATGGTCCAACATACAGGGAAACTCAGCCTCTCCCATGGGAAAGTCGTATTCTCTAATAGCATCTTTGCGGTCACCTGAAACCTCGTGTCCATCGAAGGCACAGCTCTGGGAACTGCATAACTGTTCTGTGGAGTTAAGTTATGGAGAGTAAAAGCTAACAGACCAGCTGCTTCTGAGGCCTGTGGATAAAATAGAGAATGATACACATATCCTACACCTTTTGTCTTGGGGCACAGATCATTACAGGTGCTTTCTGTGCAGAAATAGCTGAATAAACTCAGCATGTACCTGTAGTCCCAGCTATTCTGGAGGCTGAGACAGCTCCCAGCTATTCAGAGTTGAATTTACAATGGTATTTGAGTGCAAGACCTTGCTAGAGACCACATTTGAAAGTTAGGGTTCTAGAGGCTAGGCGAGGTGGCTCACGCCTGTAATCCCAGCACTTTGGGAGGCCAAGGTGCGTGGATCACCAGATCAGGAGATCGAGGCCATCCTGGCCAACATAGTGAAACCTCATCTCTGTTAAAACATGAAAAGTTAATCTGGGCGTGGTGGCATGTGCCTGTAATCCGAGCTACTCGGCAGGCTGAGGCAGGGGAATCGCTTGACCCCAGGAGGCGGAGCTTGCAGTGAGCTGAGATTACGCCACTGCACTTGAACCTGGTGACAGAGCAAGACTCCATCTCAAAAAAAAAAAAAAAGTAAGAAAGAAAAGAAAATTAGGGCTCTAGAATGAGACTGCCTAACTTCAAATCCTGGCTCCTTCACTTTTTTGCTGAGCCACAAACATGAGGCTTAGGCTCTGGACCTCAGTTTTATCATAGTCAGTTCTGGTATTTGCTGTAGTTATGTTGCCTAAAGTCACCCAGTACACAGACGGTGAATACTGCTCCTTGGAAACCACAGCTCCTAGGGAGGATACAGGGTTAGGTTCCTGTGAGCCTCTAGTCACAACATTTTTATCAACAGATCAATACATTACTTTGTTTTTTTTTGTGTGTTTCTGTTTAAAGATGCCTTATTGAGGCCAGATGCAGCGGCACACACCTGTAATTCCACCACTTTGGGAGGGCAAGGCGGGTGGATCATCTGAGGTCAGGAGTTCAAGACCAGCCTGGCCAACATGACGGAATCCCATCTCCACTAAAAATAACAAAAATTAGCCAGCCGTGGTGGCACACACCTATAGTCCCAGCTACTTGGGAGGCTGAAGCAGGAGAATCACTTGAACCCGGGAGGTGGAGGCTGCAGTGAGCCAAGATTGTGCCATTGTACTCCAGCCTGGGCAACAAAGCGAGATTCCATCTCAAACAAATCAAACCAAAAACAAACGAAAAGAAGCCTATTGAATGTCTATTACTGACTCATTAACATTGAAAATGAGACAGGACTAATACAGGGTGGTCACAGGAGAATTAAATTCCAGGCAGCAGTTTCACATGGCTAGAGGCTATGGTCTGCTAAGACCCTGAAAAACCAAGGTATGAACCAAGCTGGCTAAGACTGTCTGGACCCAACATGGCGCTGGGTTTGACCTAGGCTTCCCCTAGGACCTGATCATGTGGTCATTAACGTACTAAACACACAACCACCAGCACCACGGCAGTTCCAGGAACACTCATATTTGGCACAAAAATGGGTGGCACCACCGTTCCAAGAAATATTCACCTTGTCCCAGGAATTTTTTTTTTTTTTTTTTTTTTTTGAGACGGAGTTTCGCTCTTGTTACCCAGGCTGGAGTGCAATGGCGCGATCTCGGCTCACCGCAACCTCCGCCTCCTGGGTTCAGGCAATTCTCCTGCCTCAGCCTCCTGAGTAGCTGGGATTACAGGCACGCGCCACCATGCCCAGCTAATTTTTGTATTTTTCGTAGAGACGGGGTTTCACCATGTTGACCAGGATGGTCTCGATCTCTCGACCTTGTGATCCACCCGCCTCGGCCTCCCAAAGTGCTGGGATTACAGGCTTGAGCCACCGCGCCCGGCTGTCCCAGGAATTTTCATGAATATTCTACATCTTGATTAAAGAAACCCATGAAGGTAGAAACCCCAAACCATTGCTAGACTCTTCTTGAGTAGGCCCGCGATCCTCTGTCTTGAGTATGTACTTTTTACTTTGTAATAAATCTCTGTACTTTCACTATTTTTTGACTGAATTCCTTTTTGAAATGATGTCAAGAGCCTGGGGTCAAGGACCCACCTGGGTTTGGGCACCTCCCCAGTCCAGTGATATCAAACCCACAGATAACAGCACATAACTCATACCTGAATAAAGCACATCTAACATGTATTTTCTCCCTAAAGCAGCACACAGCCTTTTGCACTGAGGAACACTAGATAATACTTTAATCTTATGCGTGAGGGGCCATTTAGGAATGCAAAATCGGCCTGGCGCAGTGGCTCGTGCCTGTAATCCCAGCACTTTGGGAGGCCAAGGCAGGTGGATCACCCAAGGTTGCGAGTTCGAGACCAGTCTGGCCAACATGGTGAAACCCCGTCTCTACTTCAAATACAAAAATTAGCTGGGCATGGTGGCATGCGCCTGTAATCCCAGCGACTCAGGAGGCTGAGGCAGGAGAATCACTTGAACCCAGGAGGTGGAGGTTGCAATGAGCTGAGATCGCACCGTTGCACACCAACCTGGGCAGCAAGAGCAAAACTCCATCTCAAAATAAAATAAAATAAAATAAAATAAAGCAAAATCACCACCAAAAAAAGTGAAAAATTCCAAAAATGTGGCACTAAACAGACCAAGAAAAGGACACTTGTTTACGGTAGACTAGCAGAAAGGAGGGCGGAGAGAGCGTCTTTGCTGGGTCTCAGCCAGGGACTCCAGCACAGGGTGACTGGGATATTCCCCCACTCCAGGCACAGGGCACACGCAGGCTTCAGATGGCCTCAAAAGCACTGCAAGTATTGATTTATATGGGGAGGGAAGGGGAGGAGTTTACATATAAATTTTAGCTACTAAGTGAATTTGCAAATATGGAATCTATGAATCATGAGAATCAACTGTATGCTAAAATGGAGAAGTAATAGGACCTGCCTCATCAGATGGTTATGGGGATTCATTGATATATAAGTGCATGTAAATTGCCCATAATGGGGCATTGCACAGAGAGGACTGAATAAATATTAGCCACTGTTTTGTTTTTGCTTTGAGATAGAGTCTCGCTCTGCCGCCCAGGCTGGTATGCACTGGCTCAATCTTGGCTCACTGTAACCTCCTACCCCTGGGTTCATGTGATTCTCCCGCCTCAGCCTTCCTAGTAGCTGGGATTACAGGTGTGTGCTACCACATCCAGCTAATTTTTGTATTTTTAGTAGAGACGGGGTTTCGCCATGTTGACCAGGCTGGTCTCAAACTCCTGATCTCAGGTGAACCGCCTGCTTTGACCTCCCAAAGTGCTGGGATTACAGGAGGGAGCCACCGCACCCGACCCCATTGTTACTATTATTGATTACAAAAGAGCAGGACTCTGGTTTTTGGAAGAACGTTCTCTAGAGGTTTGGAATGATTTGAAGTCCCTGAGTCCCAAACCATTCTGAACCCCTCCCCACTGCCACCCCGTCACACCACGCAGAAGCCCTTCCCTTGTCAAGGGAAACTGTCTCCCTCTGGAAGGAGCTGTTCTCTGTCATTAAACAGAGTTCCCTTTCAGGAGGAAGCCAATACTCCCCTTCATGCTCCACCCTTTATTGTCATTATTTGAAAATAGAAGGTTTATTTTTATGTTCTGAACGCAAAACTAAGAATATTACAATTATGAGAATTTTGAGAATAAAAGTGAATGATGGATGAGGATAGGAATAAAATTAAATATGCATTATTGGATTAAGTCTTCTGACATGTCTCTTATAAAGTTCAGAAGTGTTAATTTGGTTTCCGGATATTAACTATGGTTGGCAGGAGGCGGGGAGGGGGGCAGATTCTTGAGGATTATAAACCAGGCTGCTACGGATTTACTCTGAGGGTTTCTTTATTTCATTTTTTTTAAGTATGTTAATGACAATAACCTGTGACTTAATTTAGTTCACATATATTTTATATGGTTTAAACAGTTTTTATACAGATTAATGCACCTGCAGAAGAGTGCACAGGCAAGTTTACAGCTTGATGAATTTTCATAAACTGAACCCCCGGAGCAGCACCAGTGTTCTAGGAGCTCCTTTCAACCGCCTTCCCGGCCCAAAATGAAAATGCCAAGTATCTGTGAAGACTCAGAGCAGCTTGAACTCCTGTAGAGTTGCTAGTGGGAGTGGAAAGTGGTCCAACCACTTCGGAATACAGTTTGGCAGTTAAACGTACAGCGTCATGACCCGGCAGTCCCACTCCTGGGTATTTACTCTAGGGAGATGAAAACATATGTCCACACAAATTGTGCGACCCGCAGAGACCCTTCCCAAAATAATTTAATCCGAGGAACCGTTGGGCCGAGTCCAGGTTTATTTGGGTCTGCGGGCAACTCGAGCGGGAGAGGGAAGAGCTGCACCCAGCAGCTGCCAGAGAGGGTTTTTATAGGGGCGGCGGCCTGTATAGGCGAGGTGTCGCGGAGTGATTGGTGGCGGTTGGACATGGGCGGAGGGGGAATATCGTGGCGTGCAAGGGTTGGCTTAGCTTTGGCGGCCTAAAGTGGGGAGATGATTGGCTTGCCTTGTTGCTGGGTAGACTGATCTCTAGAGGCGGTCTGCCGAATGTGGGTCCCGGATATGGGGGATGGGCTATCTCTACCCAACATTCCCGACTCCCTAAAAAGGAAAAAGGACGACAAGGTCGTTCTGGCTACTTCCTGCTGAAGGTGGGCGGCGGAGGGGTTTGATTTCTTAGGGAGCCTGAGAAGTGGGCAGAAGGGTGTAGTTTTCTGGGGAGGTTGGTGGGGGAGTGGTGTAGTTGTCCTGGGGGACAGGCGCTGGTGCGGTGTTATCGTAGTTTGGTTCCGGGAAGACTGGTTGTAGCATCATTTGGTTGATGGTAACTCGGGTTAGTTCTTGAAGCCGTCGCTGGAGGCACTGGAAAAGACAAGGAGCAATGAGTAGAAGAAGACAGATTATTAGTAAGGGTCCAAGTAGTGGGGATAGGAGGGTATACATGGAAGACGACCACCATGCAGAGGCCTCTGTTGAAAACTTGTAATTTTGGAGGCTGGTTTTGATTTTTTGGAGATTTTCAATTCGCGTTTCTACCAGTCCGGACTCGTTGACATAGTAGCAGCATTCTTCTTGTAGGAAGATGCAGGTTCCTCCATGCTCCGCCATAAGTAGATCCAGCGCCCTCCGATTTTGTAGGGCTACCTGGGCGACCGAGGTGATCTGTCGTTGGAGAGATGCTAGAGACGCCACTGAGTCCTCAATGGCTGCCTGAAGTTGTGAGGAAAGGCGAGCCAGGGCTTGGTGAGAATGGAACAATGCCCCTCCTCCCAACCCAGCGGCCAGCGTGGAGCCTGTAAGGGACAGGCCCACAGCCACCGGGAGGAAGGCCGCCCTTCGGGCGCGATGAGACGGAGCCTGTGGGACCTGTAGTAGGAGGAACTCGGCCGGAGAGTAGACAGTGAGCCGGGGTACTAGGGTAACTGGAAGGCATAAGAGGGTTAGAGGCTGGCTAGAGGACAGGGTTTTGGTTAGGGTGCCATTGCACCAGAAGAAAATGCCCCGTGGAGCGGTTAGGTTGGTTGGAACCTGCCTGGTGTGGTTACAATGGGAATAATTGTGGCCTAGGGAGTAGCAGGCCGGGAGCTGAGACTTAGGTAGAGCATAGAGGTGTACGTTAGGAATAGGAGTAAAGGGGTTGGATGGTTCCGAGGTATTACGCGGGAAGGGAACCGGTACCGCAACGAGGGGAGTCTGTCCTAGAGTGGCACACAGAAGGCAGGAGGTTAGATTAGTAAGTCCGGACTGATTGGCAAGTGCCAATCCCTCCCTGAGGAGGGCGATCCATGAAAAGGGGGTGTTGCGGGGTTGGAGCTGGTTGGTTAGGACTTGTTCCTGACTTCGTATGGAAGAACGAACCTGTGCGGGGGTAAGGACGTAAGCGCGCCATATGTACAGGTGTGAGGACGGGAACTGTTGTTTTGGGAAGTCGTAAAGGGCTGCCTTTTGAGGACTGGTCCATCTTTGGTCCCACGGGTCGGAAGTGGTTAGAGTGAATTGGTTTTTTCCCGTTGGGGTTCCCTGGGGGTTTAATTGTGGAGTTCTGGTTACAGGTGAGAAACCGTTTTTACTGTTTGGGTATGGTGGGACTTGGTCCAGGGTACAGGAGGACCAGACACAGCCCAGACAAGAGTGCCAGGAAGAGGCCTTACAGCCATCAGGCTGTTTGTCGTGGAAGCAGAGTACAGGGCGGGGGACCTTGGAGTTAAAAAAGGAGGAAAAGTTGACCTGAATGGGGTGTGAGCACCCCGCAGCGGGACAGTCCGAGGTGGCTAGAAGATGATTGTGAGAGTAAGGGGAGGAGTCACAGATATGTTGTGTTTTGGTAGTTTTCAGTAAGGAAGAATCTCCAGACATACTGAGAGGGGTTAAGTTTTGGTAAGTTGGAGAGATAGAGGGTCAGTAGGAGTACACTCCCAGTGGGGAGAGGGGGAGCCATCAGGGCACCTTTTTACTCGGGACAAGTGGACCCACGACGGGATTTGTGCGACTTTAATGGCTGAAGGGGTGGCGAGGATGACCGTGTAAGGGCCCTCCCACTGAGGAACTAGAGGCCTTGGGGTAAGGGTTTTTATGAGGACTGAGTCTCCAGGGGAGATTCCCTTGGAATAGGTAGGAGGATTAGAGGGGTGAGGTATGGAGGAGTTGGCGTGCTCCCGGAGGAGGTTCCTGAGGAGGGTGAAGTAGGGGAGATAATTTTCCAGGGGGGTTGTGTTTGGAGGTGGAGGGGTGGATAGCAGAAAGGGGCGCCCGTAAAGGAGTTCGAACGGGCTGAGCTGTGATGAGCCCCGTGGACGCACCCGCAACCTGGCAAGGGCTAGGGGAAGCAGGGTGATCCACGACTGTCGGAGTTCTAAGGAGAGTTTGGTGAGCTGCTCCTTGATGAGCCCATTGGCCCGCTCTACCTTACCAGAAGATTGAGGATGGTAGGCAGTGTGGAGTTTCCACTGGATTCCTAGGGAGGTAGAGACAGCATTAGTGACTTTGGAGATAAAGACGGGGCCGTTGTCGGACTGGATGGTAGCTGGGAGTCCAAAACGAGGGATAATGTCCTGGATCAGATGGTGGGCCACTTGGTCAGCCGACTCAGAGGTGGTAGGGAAAGCCTCTATCCATCCTGAAAAAGTGTCAACCAGGGTTAACAAATACTTAAAGTGTTTGTGTTTAGGCATATGGGTGAAATCAATCTGCCAATCCTGACCCGGTAAGAACCCACGAAGCTGGTGGAGTTGCTGGCGGAGGTGACACGCCCCTTGAGAATTGGTCTTTGCACATGTGAGACAGTTTGTGTGGACTTGGTGGATGGTTTGAGCGAGTCCGCTGGGGTGTAGCAGGGGTGTAAGGAAGTGGAGTAAGGCTTTTGGTCTGATATGGAGCGAGTTATGGATGTCCCGTATGATTGTGTTTTTTTGGGACTGGGGAAGGATAAGTAGGTTATGTTTAAAGGCCCATCCATCTCTGAAGGCAACACCAGGGGTTTGTTGTAGGGTTTGGAGTTCGGTGTCAGAATACTGAGGATTGTAACAATGAGATAGAAAATATATTTTGGCTGGGGGTGGACAGTTTTGCGCAGTGTCCCTTGCTGTCCTATCGGCAAATGCGTTACCGAGTGCCTCAGGAGACTTCGAGGACTGATGTCCCCGACAATGAATGATGGCTACTTGTTTAGGCAGTTGGATGGCCTCGATGAGGCCAGCGATAAGCTTGCCATTGATTACCGGGGTACCCTTGGTGGTGAGGAAGCCTCTTTCCTTCCAGATCATACAGTGAGAATGTGCAATAAGGAAGGCATACTTGGAGTCTGTGTAGATGTTGATGACCTTGTCTTTTGCCCATTTAAGAGCTTGGGTGAGTGTGACAAGCTCTGCCTGTCGGGAGGTGGTACCTAAAGGTAGGGAGTGGGTTTCAATGACTTCAGAGTGGGTGACGACGGCATACCCAGCTGCACGAGGTTTGGAGGGACGTGAGAAAGAGCTGCCATCTACGAAGAGGGTTACAGCTGCCTTTAGGGGGGTAGCCTATAGATCCGGTCGTGGGGACTGGGCCTCAGATACAACCTCGGGGCAGCTATGCTCGGCGGGGGAAGCGGCGGGATCAGGAAGAAGGGTGGCCGGGTTTAGGGCAGGACAGTGGGAAAGAGTAATGTTGGGATTTTCTATAAAGAGTAGATGCATGAGCTGGATCCTTGAAGGTCCCAGGTGTGGCAAGGACTGATGAGAAAAGAGTTCCTGGAGCTTATGGGGGGAGAAGACCTGAAGTGGCTGCTGCAAATTTATTTTGAGGGCTTCTGGGGTGAGAATAGCGGCTGCCGCCAGTGCCCGGAAACAAGGCTGCCACCCTTTTTCGGTGGGTCCCAGTTGTTTGGAGAGATAGGCTAAGGGAAGAAGGGTGGGGCCAACGGGCTGCGCTAAGACTCCTAGGGCCACATGAGCCCTTTCATCAGTGTACAAGTGGAAAGGGAGGCTAGGGTTTGGTAAGGCCAGGCCTGTGGAGGCGCATAGAGTTTGGAGTAAGGTGTGGAAAGCTTGTGTGACCGCGCCTGGAGAGGACAACGGTCCCTCGGGAGTGTCCGCGGCGGCTTGGTATAATGGTTTTGCCAGGAGGGCAAAGTTTGGGACCCAGTGGCGGAAGAACCCAACCATTCCCAGGAAGGAGAGTATTTCTGCTGCCGTCTGGGGTGGTTGGAGGGACCTGAGGGCCTGCAAGCGGTCAGCGGTGATAGATTTTTTTTCCAGGAGTTATTTGCAGGCCCAGGTAGATTACAGAGGGGGTGGCTGTTTGGGCCTTTTTGAGGGATACACGGTACCCCCTCGCGCCCAGAAAGTTCAGCAAGAGGGTGGTGGCCCGAACACATTCAGGGTGGCTGGGAGAGCAGACCAGCAGGTCATCAACATATTGAAGGACAGCAGAAGGAGCGAGGTTGCAGTCAAGGAGGTCGGCGGCCAGAGCTTGCCCAAATAAGTGAGGGCTGTCCCTGAAGCCCTGGGGGAGGACCGTCCAAGTGAGTTGTTGAGAAAGGTCCGTGTGCGGGTCCTCCCAGGTGAAGGCGAAAATGAAGTACGAATCAGGGTGAAGGGGAATGGTAAAGAAGGCATCCTTGAGATCCAGGACTGAAAAGAAAGCAGTGTTGTGGGGGATTTTTGAGAGCAGGGTGTAGGGGTTGGGGACAACTGGGTGTATGGGGATGACGGCATCGTTGACCAGGCAGAGATCCTGGAGCAGTCGATACTCTCCAGACGGTTTGCGAACAGGGAGGATGGGAGTATTACACGGGGAGTTGATGGGGATGAGGAGGCCACGACCTTTGAGTCTGTTGACGATGGGAGACAGTCCAAGGCGGTGCTTCCTGGAGATGGGGAACTGGGGACGACAGAGGAATCTGGGAGAATGTTCCTTAAGGGAAATTTTGACAGGTTGGTGGTGTTTGGCAATTGTGGGTGTTTCAGTGTTCCAGACCTGGGGGTTGATGTCTGGGAGGAGGGAAAGAGAGTTTGTGGGAGTAGATGTAGGGTCAGAACTGTGGAGTAGCGCTAGGAAGCAGCAGTTGGTGGTGGGGGGGAAGGTGATGTTGGTGTGGAGTTTGGCAAGAATATCGCGGCCCAACAGGGGCACGGGGCAGGAAGGGATGACTAGGAAGGAATGACTAAACAAAGTGGGACCATACGAGCAAGTTAACGGAGGGGTTTGCCGTGGGACGTGGGGGGCGCCATCAATCCCCATAACAGAAACCTGGGAAGGACGAGTCTCGCCATGGTAAAAAGGAAGTATGGAATAGGTAGCCCCTGTGTCGAGTAAGAAGGAGACACTTTTACCTGCTACCTGAAGCGACACCCTGGGCTCGGCAAGGGTAACCGGGGTTGAGGAGCCAGGGCCTCTCTAGTCGTCTAAGAGCCCCAGCAACTCGGGACAGAAACCTCCGGAAGAATCCGACTTCCGTGCACTCTGGTCGGAGGCCGGATCATCCAGGGTTGCCCCGCGTGATCCAATCCCTCTGCCAAGGGCGGCTGAGGCCTCGGACGCACTGGGGCAATCCGACTTCCAGTGTCCCGTGAGTTGACAAAGGGGGCAAGGCTTAGTGGGCGGACGGGGTTGTGGGCAGTTGGAGGCCCAGTGACCCTCATTTCTGCATTTGAAGCAAGCTCCCGGGGGGGGCCGCTGATGGCCACCAGATTTCCCACCTCCTGCCGGCCGCAGAGCTGCCACCAAGGCTTGGGTTTGTAGAGTGACCTTCTGTTTCATTCGGGCCTGGCGGGCTGCCTCTGCTGCATCCTCCCGGGCGTTAAAAACTTTAAAGGCCATTTTTACCAGGTCCTGTATGGGGGTTTCCGGCCCATCTTCAACCTTTTTTAGTTTTTTTCGGATATCAGGGGCAGATTGTGAGATGAAATGGGAGGCGAGAACAGTCGCCCCATTTTGGGACGCGGGGTCCAGCCGGGTAAAACGGACAAGAGCATCTTGCAAGCGGCCGAGAAAGAGAGCGGGATTTTCATCTGGCCTTTGAGTTATTTCTCTAAGTTTGTCATAGTTCACCACCTTATTGGAGACAGTATCCATGCCCCGTGGGAGATATTGGAGCATGCGGTCACGAGCTGGGATGTGGGATCCTGGCCCCTCCTGATAAATCCACTGGGGGTCTGTGCTAGGGAGAACTTCAGCTCCAACGGGGACCTGGTTGGGGTTTATAGCATGGTCCCTGTCAGCTATATGTCTAGCCGCCGCTAGAATGCGCTCATGTTCTTCTGCGGAAAGAGTGGAGGTGCAAATGACACGGATATCGTGCCATGTGAGACTACAGGCCTGAGTAAGGTACTGAAACTCCCTAATATAGGTGGAGGGATCAGCCGAGAAAGATCCAAGTCGGCGTTCGATTTGAGCCAGGTCTTGGAGGGAGAAAGGAACATGAACTCTGACAAGACCTTCTGCCCCGGCCACCTCACGAAGTGGCGCCAAGACAGTCGGTGGGTGGGAACGAGTATGGGCCGCAACTGGAGAACTTAAAGGGGGCGGCACCGCAACGGCAGGAGGGGAGGAGGACGAGGAAGGAGGAGGAGGAGCTGTGGGTGTGGGGGCAGAGGTAGAGGAAGTTGGGGGAGCGGGGGCAGGTCCTGCAACCGGCGGAGGCGGGGGGTTGGGGTGAGTAGGAGGGGGATGCGATAGATGATCAGGCAGCTCCTCCTGCGGTTCATAAGGAGGGGGAGAGCTGACCTTGGGAGGGGTGCGAGCTAAGAGAACTTGATGAGTGGAACAGGAGGAGCAGAGGTCGGGGTGGGAACGCAAATCCCAAAAAGCCTGGACGTACAGCACCTCGCGATCCTTGCCAGTACGGCGACAAAAATCGTCTAGGTCTCGTAGGACGTTGAAATCGAAAGTACCAGTCGGAGGCCAATGTGACCGGTTATCAAGCTGGTATTGGGGCCAGGCCACTTGGGATAGAAAGATAAGCTTCTTTCGTTTGAGGATCTGGGAGTAGCCCAGCCGAGAAAAGTTGAGGAGTAAGCACCTGAGAGGGGTGTTGTTAGGAATTTGAGACTCCGTGTTCCCCATGGCGCGTGTGGCAGGACCTTCCCTTTAGCGGGATTGGGCTCGAGTGGTGTGGGAAGAGGCGTCCCGTCTGTCCCACAGCCCCTCTAGAGGGAAATAGGAAGAGTCAGAGGAGGCGTCCCCCGTCTGGCTGCCCCTATTATGTGAATGTGCGTGTGGGAAGGACCAGAGGAGGCGTCCCTCGTCTAATCACTTCCAAGGCTCCTGGAGCCTGGTTGGAGGATCTGACTCTCGGGCCGGCCGGCACTTGGCGAGGGATCCGTGGAGTGGGAGACGCGAAAGGAAAAGAGGCCACCACACGCACCGCAGGGAAGATAGGCAAGTAAATGGACTTACCTTATCCGGAGCGTGGAGGCCAATTCAGAGGAAGGGGGTAGCCAGAGGGAGGGGGTCGCTGGTGGACCAGCCGCCCACACCTCCCGGGTTTCGGCACCAAATGTGCGACCCGCAGAGACCCTTCCCAAAATAATTTAATCCGAGGAACCGTTGGGCCAAGTCCAGGTTTATTTGGGTCTGCGGGCAACTCGAGCAGGAGAGGGAAGAGCTGCACCCAGCAGCTGCCGGAGAGGGTTTTTATAGGGGCGGCGGCCTGTATAGGCGAGGTGTCGCGGAGTGATTGATGGCGGGCGGAGGGGGAATATCGTGGCGTGCAAGGGTTGGCTTAGCTTTGGCGGGCTAAAGTGGGGAGATGATTGGCTTGCCTTGTTGCTGGGTAGACCGATCTCTAGAGGCGGTCTGCCAAATGTGGGTCCCAGATATGGGGGATGGGCTATCTCTACCCAACACAAATATCTGCAGGAAGTGTTCATAGCAGCTGTATTCGTAATTTTCAAAGCTGGTAAAGGAAAAGCTTGTTTGACTCATAATACTTCTGACATCCAATGTGTGAGTTTTCTTTTCTTTCTTTCTTTCTTTTTTTTTTTTCCAAGACAGGCTCTTTTTCTGTCACCCAGGCTGGAGTGTAGTGGCACAATTATGGCTCCGTGCAGCCTTGACCTCCAAGGCTCATGCCATCCTCCCACCTCAGCCTCCCAAGTAGCTGGGACAATGTGTGTGCACCATGCCCAGCTATTTTTCTTCTTTTGATTTTTGGTAGAGACAGGGGTCTCACTACATTGCCCAGGATGGCCTTTAACTCCTGGCCTTAAGCAATCCTCCCTCTTCAGCCTCCCAAAGTGCTTGGATTCCAGGTGTGGGCCACTGTGCCCAGCCCAATGTGTGGATTTTCCACACCAAGCAATTCTCTGCAGATGCCAAATGGGTCTCCTACAATTTAATTCGATTCTGACACTGACTCCTTGGAGTTAGCACAGACCCCACAGGTTAAGAGCTCAGTCCCAGAAGACTGCCCCTGCTTCAGGCATCAATCTCCAGTTGTGGGTCCCCAGGTTACCACACTTCTGTGAGACTTGGCTACAAATCAGAGGGGCCCACGACCTCCTTCCTAGCTTTGTCATTTGCTAGAGCTCACAGAGCTCAGGGAAACACCTTGCTTCCATTTGCCGATTTAATATAAAGGATACAAACGAACGGCAGATGAAGACATCCGTAGGGCAAGGTCTGGAAGGGTCCTGAACCCAAGAGCTTTTGTTCCCGTGGGGCTGAGGGTGCACCACGCTCCTGGCACGTGGATGCGTTCATGAACCAGGAAGCTCTCTGTACTCCGGCCTTTAGACTTTTATGGAAGCTTTATTACATAGGTGTGATCTATTAAGTCGTTGACCATTGGTCATTAACTCAATCTCAGCCTGTCTTCCCTCCCAAGAAGTGGGAAGGTGAGATGGGGCTGAAAGTTCCGACCCTGTGATCATGCCTTGGTCTTTGTGGTGATCAGACCCCTCCTAAGCTATCTAGGGATCCCCAGCGACATCAGTTGTCTCATTAGCATACAAAAAGACACCATGATCACTCCTGAGATTCCAACGGCTTTAGAAGCTGCAGTGCCAGGAACAGGGGGCAGAGGCCACTTATATATTTCTTTTTATGACACAACTGGAAACATCCAAATGTCAATCAATGGGTGAATTAATGGGTATACAAATTGTGGTACACCTTTGAATTGGACACTATCCAGCCATAAAAAGTTACCAATTACCAGCTGGGCATGGTGGCTCATGCCTGTAATCCCAGCATTTTGGGGGGCCGAGGCAGGCAGATCACATGAGGTCAGGAGTTCGAGACCAGCCTGCCCAATATGGTGAAACACTGTCCCTACTAAAAATACAAAAATTAGCCAGGTGCGGTGGCATGCATCTGTAATTCCAGGTACTTTGGAGGCTGAGGCAGGAGAATCTCTCGAACCCAGGGGGTGGAGGTTGCAGTGAGCCGAGATCGTGCCACTGCTCTCCAGCCTGGTGACAGAGCAAGACTCTTCTCAAAAAAAAAAAAAAGAAAGAAAGAAAGAAAGAAAGAAAGAAAGAAAGAAAGAGGGTCACTTCATAATGATATAAAATTCAACTCTCCAGGAAGATGTAACAATTAAATATTCTAAATTAGAATGTACCAGTAACAAGACCTCAAAACGCATTTTGTATTCTTTTGGAACTTGAGGAAATAATTCTAGCATTCATTTGTAACGCTAAATGGTCAAAAATAGCGAAGAAATTAGCAGCCTTTGTCTATCAAAATGCCTACAAAACATTAATTACTTTTATTATAGAAAAAAAGTACTTTAAAATAGAAAACTTTTTTTAGGAGAAATGCTCTTTAGCCACAGCAACAACACAAACCCCAAGTGAATCCCAATACACATTTTAAAGTAGGAGGTAGCATCAACAGCTGAGTATAAACCTTCCTGTCCATTCCTTATTAACGTATTGCCAGAAGTTCAAGTCACTCCACTCACAAAGCAAAGAAGTGGAAAAATCGGGCTTTGAGAAGAAGGTATATGATTGGATGCTATTTTGCCTAGAGAAGAAAAAAAAACAAACCAACCAGTTAGACTATTGCAGAACCTGAATGGTTTTTCAGTTGATCAACTTTCTTCTCTCTCTCTCTCTCTCTTTTTTTTTTTTTTTTTGAGATGCACTGTCACTCAGGCTGAAGTGTAGTAGCACAATCTCAGCTCACTGCAACTTCTACCTCCTGAGTAGCTGAGATTACAGGCGCCTGCCACCATGTCCAGCGAATCTTTTTGTGTTTTTAGTAGAGACGGGGTTTCACCATGTTGGCCAGGCTAGTCTCGAACTCCTGACCTTGTGATTTCACCCACCTCAGCCTCCCAAAGTGTTGGGATTATAGGCTGAGCCATTTCGCCCAGCCTATCAACTTTCCGTATAGAGTAGCAAGTAAACAAGGATCACCGATTTGAACTATAGTGTATTTGGGAAACAAAGCAAGGGCTGCTTCCTGTCTTTTGAGATCTTCAGGGCGACCACAAACCCCCTCTTGTCATCTGAGTTCCGGCATGCCCCCGGCACATTTGACCAATTCTAAACGCTAAACCTTACTCACAGCACCTGAGTGTAACCCAGGTGCCTCACAGTGGACTACCTCAACCAGGACCCAGGAAGGAACTTCCTCCCCTTTAGATTTCTGATTTAACTTGAGTTTCCTGATAGCATTTACGGTGTCATTGATCACTCCTCCCCACCCCCCATCTCTTTCATGTCTTCTGTGGGTCACAGATGTTTTGGAGATGTCTGACTTTCCCCAGAGCTGGTGTTCTGACTTCCTTCGTCCTAGCCCTGCTGACCTTCACGGCTTCTCCTGCCCCAAGGCCACACTCGGGACCCTGTCTTCATCCCCGGGAGAGGCTCCATCTTTGAGAGAATCCACCCGGCTCCCACTCTTGCACCATCTTCCAGCTCTCCCACCTCGAGACCTCCACCGCGCCTGTTCCTGGGCTGCAGCCACACCCAACAGGTCAGTCATTCTCTGTCAAGAGTGGCTTGCCCGTCCTTGTCCTTCCCACACGCCCCTTGGCAGCTTCACCCTGCTGGATGAACCCAGATGCCCAACTTCACGCCTGCCCCTGGGTGGGTGCTGAGGAAGACCCGTGGCTTTTTGCCGCAAGCAGGCCTTCTGTGCTGCCGGGAACCCCATGCTCACCCGGCAAGGGGCTCGCACCCAGCCCCGCACCATTTTCAAAACCACCTTTTGCTCTCTTTCAGCAGAATGTCTTGCCTCTCTCTTCAAAGAGAAAACAACAGCCCTGTCATGGGAACTCTCTGAACTCCTTCCCTGCCTGCACCAGGCCTGAATAAACACACAGCCATCCCTTCCTCCTCCTTTCCCGTAGCCTGGGAAGAGGTGTTCTCGCCAGGGAAAGATCCTCTCACCTGGGGTGCGGGTTCTATCCCCCACAATCTCCTGGGGCACTTTATCCCACTGATGAGCTACTGCCTCTCTGGGACGTCCCACCTCTCTCTACTGGAATCTTCCCTTTACCAGTGACACATGGCAGGGCACAGTGGCTCCGCCCGTAATCCCAGCACGTTGGGAGACCTGAGCGGGAGGATTGCTTGGACCCAGGAGTTTGAGACCAACCTAGGCAACAAAGGGAGATCATTTCTGTCTATAAACGTTAAACAAATTAGCCAGGCGAGGTGGTGCACCCCTAGAGCAAAACCTCGGCTCAAAAAAGAAAGGAAAACGGAGAAAAGAGAAAAAAAAATCACAAATTCGATGACAGGCTCATGCCTGTAATCCCAGCTCCTAGGGAGGCAGAGGCAGGAGAATAGCTTGAACCCGGGAGGTGAAGGTTGCTGTGAGCCAAGATTGAGCCACCGCACTCCAGCCTGGGCAACAGGGTGAGACTCTTGTCTCAAAAAAAAAAAAAACCCTTTATTTGGCTGGGCGCTGTGGCTCACACCTGTTAATCCCAGCTCCTAGGGAGGCAGAGGCAGGAGAATAGCTTGAGCCCAGGAGTTCGAGACCTGCCTGGGCGATACAGCAAGACCCCATTCTCCGAAAAAGGGGAAAAAAAACAGACAAAAAAAAAGTTTATTTCATTTTATCTGTTCTTTAGTTTTGTTTGTTTGGGTTTTTGTTGTTGTTGTTTTGTTTTTGAAGCTCCACCTCCCAGGTTCAAGCAATTCTCCTGCCTTGGCCTCCCTAAGAGCTGGGATTATAGGTGCCCGCCTCCACGCCTAGCTAATTTTTGTATTTTTAGTAGAGACGAGGTTTCACCATCTGGGCCAGGCTGGTCTCAAACTGCTAACCTCAGGAGATCTACCCGCCTCAGCCTTCCAAAGTGCTGGGATTACAGGTATGAGCCACCGAGCCCAGGCTTATTTTATTTTTTCGAGACAGGGTCCCACTCAGTCACCCAGGCTGGAGTGCAGTGGCATAATCATGGCTCACTGCAGCCTCAGCCTCCTGGGTTTAAGTGATTCTCTCACCTCAGCACCACCATGCCTGGCTAATTTTTTATTTTTATTTTTATTTTTATTTTTTGCAGTAGAGACAAGGTCTCTCCATGATACTCAGGCTGGTCTTGAACTCTTGGACTCAAGTGATCTGCCCACCTCTGCTTCCCAAAATGCTGGGATCACAGGCGTGAGCCACCACACTCAACCGCTCTCTTTATATTCTTAACCTCTAACTTTTTGAGATGGATGTTTATCTCATTAACTTTTTTTTTTTGGGGGGGGGGGCTGGAGTCTCACTCTGTCTCCCAGGCTGGGAAGCAGTGGCACAATCTTGGCTCACTGCAACCTCTGCCTTCCAGGTTTCAGTGATTCTCCTGCCTCAGCCTCCCAAGTAGCTGGGATTACAGGCGTGCACCACCACGCCTAGATAACCTTTTGTATTTTTAGTAGAGACGGAGTTTCACCCTGTTGGCCAGGCTGGTCTTGAACTCCTGACCTCAAGAGATCCACCCACGTTGGCCTCCCATTAACTTTCAATCTTCCCCTGCTCCTTAAGATACGCACATAAGACTATACTTTTCCTCTACATGCTGTTCAACTACAGCCCATAGTTTTGGAGTATGGTATTCTCATTATTTTTCAGTTCAAAATATGTCTGAATTCCTATCTGAATTAATCTCTGATTCATTTGTTATTTCAAAGTGTATTTTAAAATTTCCAGGTACGTGGGGCTTTTCTATTTTTTTTGTTTGTTTTCAATTTCTAGGTTAACCATATTATGGTCAGAAAACATGGTCTGTGTTATTTTACTCCTGTGAAATTTGTTGAAACTACTTTATGGACCAACATGTGGTCACTTTATATATAAATGTTCTGAGTATGACTGAAAAAAAATGTGTGTTCTGCAGGGTTCTATATGTGTAACTCAAGTCAAGTTTGTTAATTATGTTGTTCAAATCGTCTACATCCTTACTGATTTTTTTGTCTACTTGTTTTACCAGTTACTGAAAGTGAAGCGTTCAAATCTTCTGCTTGATTACGGATTTTCTATTTATTCTTGACGTTCTGTCTGTTTTTGCTTTACTTACTGCCTTATCTACGGTACACAGCCCATGCAGCCAGTCTGCTGGAAGTCAGACTTGCAGGAACCCAGATTACTACGTCCAGTAACAATCGAGAAAGCTAAACAATAACTTCTTCTTTTTATTTCTCCCCCGAGATGAAGTTTCACACTTTTGCCCAGGCTGGCGTGAAGTGGCTTGATCTCAGCTTGCTTCAACCTCGGCCCCCTGAGTTCAAGTGATTCCCCTGCCTCACCCTCCTGAGTAGCTGGGATTATAGGCACACATCGCCATGCCCAGCTAATTTTTGTATTTTTAGTAGAGATGGTGTTTCGCCATGTTAGCCACGCTGGTCTCGAACTCCTGACCTCAGGTGATCTGCCCACATCAGCCTCCCAAAGTGCTGAAATCATAGGCGTGAGCCACCGCGGCTGGCCAAACAATAACTTGTGTCACAACCGACCCACTACAGCCAGAACTTGATCAATAACTAACAGCTTCCATAAGTTTTGTTCCTGCTTCCAACTTAGGACCAACCAGGAAAAGCCAAAGATGTACCCACAGTCAACCACCTGGTACCCCCAGCCCTGGTTAGCCCACCTTCAGCCCCATGATGACAGGGCAGACTTGGAGCCTTGCTTTTTGTCCAGTATAAAGCTTTCCCACTCCTCTGCCTATGTTTGAGTCTTCTCTCTCTCTCTCTCTCTCTCTTTTTTTTTTTGAGACAAGGTCTCACTCTGTCGCCCAGATTGGAGCACAGGGATGTGATCATGGTTCACAGTATGATCAAACTCCTGGGCTCAAGCAAACCTGCCTCTGCAAGCAATCCATTTCCAATACTGCACATCCTATCCATACAAAAAAAAATAAAATTAAATTAACTGGTATGGTGGTGTGCTCCTGAATCCCAGCTACTCAGGGGCTGAGGTGGGAGGATCTTTTGAATCCTCCCAGGAGGGTGAGAGTAGCCCTGGCAGCATGGTGAGACCCCCATCTCTACTGAAAAAAAAATAGCCAAGCATGGTGGTATGTACCTGTCCTCCCAGCTACTCAGGGGCCGAAGCAGGAGGATCACTTGAGCCTGGAAGATCAAGGCTGCAGTGAGCCACGATCATGTCACTGCGCTCCAGCCTGGGAGACATGGCGAGATCTTATCTAAAAATAATAATGATAATAATAACAATAACAATGATAGGCCTTCCTGAAGAAGTAGAGGAAATAGAGGCAGCTGAGGTCATTAAAGAAATAAAGCCTGGCTTTTCCTGTGGCAGCTGCCGGGTAGAGAGGAGCGTGGCTGTCTCCTCTCTCCGCCATGGCGTGTGCTCGCCCACTGATATCGGTGTATTCCGAAAAGGGGGAGTCATCTGGCAAAAATGTCACTTTGCCTGCTGTATTCAAGGCTCCTATTCGACCAGATATTGTGAACTTTGTTCACACCAACTTGCGCAAAAACAACAGACAGCCCTATGCTGTCAGCGAATTAGCAGGTCATCAGACTAGTGCTGAGTCTTGGGGTACTGGCAGAGCTGTGGCTCGAATTCCCAGAGTTCGAGGTGGTGGGACTCACCGTTCTGGCCAGGGTGCTTTTGGAAATATGTGTCGTGGAGGCCGAATGTTTGCACCGACCAAAACCTGGCGCCGTTGGCGTCGTAGAGTGAACACAACCCAAAAACGATATGCCATCTGTTCTGCCCTGGCTGCCTCAGCCTTACCAGCACTGGTCATGTCTAAAGGTCATCGTATCGAGGAAGTTCCTGAACTTCCTTTGGTAGTCGAAGATAAAGTTGAAGGCTACAAGAAGACCAAGGAGGCTGTTTTGCTTCTTAAGAAACTTAAAGCCTGGAATGATATCAAAAAGGTCTATGCCTCTCAGCGAATGAGAGCTGGCAAGGGCAAAATGAGAAACCGTCACCGTATCCAGCGCAGAGGCCCCTGCATCATCTACAATGAGGATAATGGTATCATCAAGGCCTTCAGAAACATCCCTGGAATTACTCTGCTTAATGTAAGCAAACTGAACATTTTGAAGCTTGCTCCTGGTGGGCATGTGGGACGTTTCTGCATTTGGACCGAAAGTGCTTTCCGGAAGTTAGATGAATTGTATGGCACTTGGCGTAAAGCTGCTTCCCTCAAGAGTAACTACAATCTCCCCATGCACAAGATGATCAATACAGATCTCAGCAGAATCTTGAAAAGCCCAGAGATCCAAAGAGCCCTTCGAGCACCACGCAAGAAGATTCATCGCAGAGTCCTAAAGAAGAACCCACTGAAAAACCTGAGAATCATGTTGAAGCTGAACCCATACGCAAAGACCATGCGCCGGAACACCATTCTTCGCCAGGCCAGGAATCACAAGCTCCGGGTGGATAAGGCGGCCGCGGCAGCAGCAGCACGAGAAGCCAAATCAGATGAGAAGGGAGTTGCAGGCAAGAAGCCTGTTGTAGTAGGTAAGAAAGGAAAGAAGGCTGCTGTTGGTGTTAAGAAGCAGAAGAAGCCTCCAGTAGGAAAAAAGGCAGCAGCAGCCAAGAAACCAGCCCTTGAAAAGAAGCCAGCAGAAAAGAAACCCACTACAGAGGAAAAGAAGCCTGCTGCATAAACTCTTAAATTTGGTTATTCCATAAAGGTCAAATCATTTTGGACAGCTTCTTCTGAATAAAGACCTGATCGAACAGGCAGAGAAAAAAAAAAAAAAAAAAGAAATAAAGCCTGGCCGGGTGCAGTGGCTCAAGCCTATAATCTTAGCACTTTGGGAGGCCAAGGTGGGTGGATCACAAGGTCAAGAGATCGAAACCATCCTGGTCAAAATGGTGAAACACCATTTCTACTAAAAATACAAAAATTAGCTGGGCATGGTGGCAAGCGCCTGTAGTCCCAGCTGCTTGGGAGGCTGAGGCAGAAAAATTGCTTGAACCCAGGAGGTGGAGGTCACAGTGAGCCGAGATTGCGCCATTGCACTCTAGCCTGGGTAACAAGAGTGAAACTCCATCTCAAAAAAAAAAAAAAAAAAAAAAAAAAGAAAGAAAAGAAAGAAAGCAAGCCCTAGCCTCAGCCTCATGCTCTGGGAGGCTCTCCATGTCCATCATCCTCCAGAGCCATTTCTGAAGTGTATATTGGAGACTGGGAACCAGGCCCAGCTTGGAGGATGAACGGCTTTGGCAGCCCACTTCCTGCCCTTGCAAGTTTAGGGGCCTAAATGTTGTTTTTCTTTTAATGTCCAAACAGTATAGAGTCTGGTTTCATGACTTCTTTGGCAACACAATTCCTTCAAAGAAGTGGTAGACGTCTCATCTGTTTGTTCCCTGTCTGTTTGCACGTGCACGTAATCAGAGCCCAAACTCTCCTGAACGAAATTCTCAGACTTGATCTTACTCCTCTGCCTCCTCATCACCACAGGCTTCTCGTTTCATTTGGGCTTAGCCCATCTGGTCTTTGTTACCGAGCCGAGTCTTAATCGGCCTTTGCCACTCAAAGACTTGTTTTCAGTGTTGTTTTCATATGTGGTGTCTAGAAGCAACTGGATTTTCTTAACCCGCATGGGCACAAATGTCTGGACTCTGTCTATTATCTTTCACTTTTACTTGAAAATGATCCAGTTGCTGCCCAAGAATATCTCTTTAATTTAATATTTGGCTAAATGCAACAAGTAAGAACCAAGGTCCACTGTTAGTATTCTGTTTTACACTATTTCTCCTATGTCTACAGGCTCTGTGCATGTGGTTGACTTTCCAAGTCATCACCACAGATAGTTGGATCAAGTGGTTGCCAATGTATTACATGGTATAACGTCAGGTTCCATATTACCTACTGCCTGACTTCTGAGCCAATGTCACATAATTTAGTTCTTTCTTCCTTTTTATTTATTAACAGTAGCACCCCACTTCTGATACCAGTTCCAATATTAGGACAATACTATATGCTATCACATATACAGTTTAATGTTGCAAAACTCAAAAAGTTCATTCACATGCTTTCAGATTTCACACTGTACCTAATCTTTATTTACTACAACTTTTTGCATTCTGGTGTGGTAACGTAATTATTTGAAGAGAGAATTAAAATACTCTTGCCTTTTCAACTACACAACTATATGAGGTCACATTTTCTTTGTATACTTCAACTGACACAATATTTTGCAATAACTTGAATGCAGAAACAAATATGAGAAGGCAGGCATTAAAGATATTCACAAAAATTTAAAACATGCCACTCTTCTTACTACTTTTTGTTTCGATAAATATAACTATTTTTCATAAACTATATTACTTATGTTAGCATGTAATGGGCTTATCCTTGTTATTTTAAATTCATCAATAATTTAAAATTTTTTTCAGTTTAATTTTTGATATGGTAAATATTAAAAGACAGAACCTGTAGAAGCCTTTTTTGGGATCCTCAAAACATTTTAAGAGTATAAAGGGCTCCTAAGACCAAAAAGTTTGAGAACAGTGCTTTAAACCTCGATGTTTCTCAGGGATTCATTTTTAATGGATTCATGCCCATTACAAAAGGGCTTGGCATTCCTTTTGCCCTTCCCTCCTCTGCTGTGAGAGGACACAGAGGATGCAACAGTAAGGTGCCATCTTGGAGCCAGAGACCAAACCAGCCAGCAACTTCCTCTTGAACTTCCCAGCCTCCACAATTGTCAGAAAGGCATTTTTTTTTCTTCTTTTTTTTTTTGAGACGGAGTTTCGCTCTTGTTGCCCAGGCTGGAATGCAATGGCGCGATCTCGGCTCACCGCAACCTCCGCCTCCTGGGTTCAGGCAATTCTCCTGCCTCAGCCTCCTGAGTAGCTGGGATTACAGGCACACACCACCATGCCCAGCTAATTTTTAGTATTTTTAGTAGAGACGGGGTTTCACCATGTTGACCAGGATGGTCTCGATCTCTCGACCTCGTGATCCACCCGCCTCGGCCTCCCAAAGTGCTGGGATTACAGGCTTGAGCCACCGCACCCGGCCGCATTTTTTTTTCTTTACAAATTACTCAGTCTCTGCTACTCTGGGATAGCAGCACAAGACAGACCAAGACACCAGTCCTCCTCCAAACTGTCAAGGTCAACAGAAACAAGGAAAGTCTGAGGAACTGCTCCAGTCAAGAAGAGCCTATGAAGACCCGATGACTAAATGTAATGTTGTATTCTAGATGGGATCCTGGACCAGAAAAAGGACGGTAGGTAAAAAGGAAGCATATCGCCGGGCGCGGTGGCTCAAGCCTGTAATCCCAGCACTTTGGGAGGCCGAGGCGGGTGGATCACAAGGTCGAGAGATCGAGACCAACCTGGTCAACATGGTGAAACCCCGTCTCTACTAAAAATACAAAAAAATTAGCTGGGCATGGTGGCACGTGCCTGTAATCCCAGCTCCTCAGGAGGCTGAGGCAGGAGAATTGCCTGAACCCAGGAGGCTGAGGTTGCGGTGAGCCGAGATCGCGCCATTGCACTCCAGCCTGGGTAACAAGAGCGAAACTCCGTCTCAAAAAAAAAAAAAAAAAAAAAAAAAAGGAAGCATATCTCAGTGAAGTGTGGACTTCAGTGAATAATAATGTTATTGGTTTGTTAATTGTATATCATGTTAATATAAGATGTTAATAATAAGGAAAACTGGCCAGGCGTGGTGGCTCATGCCTGTAATCCCCGCACTTTGGGAGGGCGAGGCGGGCAGATCACCTGAGGTCGGGAGTTCGAGACCAGTCTGACTACCATGGAGAAACCCTGTCTCTACTAAAAATACAAAAATTAGCCAGGTGTAGCGATGCATGTCTGTAATCCTAGCTACTCGGGAGGCTGAGGCAGGAGAATAGCTTGAACCCGGAAGGTGGAGGTTGCGGTGAGCCGAGATCACGCCATTGCACTCCAGCCTGGGCAACAAGAGCAAAACTCCATCTCAAAATATAATAATAATAATAATAATAATAATAAGGAAAACTGGGTGTGGAGTACACAGGAACTCTCTGTACTATCTTTGCACATTTTCTGTAAATATGAAGCCATTCTAAAAATAAAATTTTATTTTACTATTATTATCTTAGGAGTTTTATTATTATTGTTTAAGAGATGGAGTTTTGCTCTTGTTTCCCAGGTTGGAATGCAACGGCATGATCTCAGCTCACTGCAACCTCTGCCTCCCAGGTTCAAGCGATCATCCTGCCTCAGCCTCCTGAGTAGCTGGTATTACAAGGGCGTGCCACCATGCCCAGCTAATTTTGTATTTTTAGTAGAGATGGGATTTCTCCATGTTGGTCGGGCTGGTCTCGAACTACTGACCTCAGGTGATCCGCCCTCCTTGGCCTCCCAAAGTGCTGGGATTACAGGTGTGAGTTTATTTATTTATTTATTTATTTTTAAAGTTTATTTTAAATGCAGTTAGAGTAAATGAAAAAATATGTAAAAGCATTGGAAAGGAGGTAGTAAAAATCATCCTTTTTTGTAACCAATATGATTAAATAGCTAGAAAACCCAAGATAAAAACCATAAAACAACTTCTTTTAAAGAAGGACAAACCTGGCTAGGCACGGTGGCTCACGCCTGTAATTCCAGCACTTTGGGAGGCAGAGGCAGGCGGATCACGAGGTCAGGAGATTGCGATCATCCTGGTCAACTTGGTGAAACTTCGTCTCTATTAAAACAGAAAAAAATTGCCGGGCGCGGTGGCTCAAGCCTGTAATCCCAGCACTTTGCGAGGCCGAGGCGGGTGGATCACGAGGTCAACTGATCGAGACCATCCTGGTCAACATGGTGAAACCCCGTCTCTACGAAAAATACAAAAAATTAGCTGGGCATGGATGGTGGCGTGTGCCTGTAATCCCAGCTACTCAGGAGGCTGAGACAGGAGAATTGCCTGAACCCAGGAGGCGGAGGTTGCGGTGAGCCGAGATCGCGCCATTGCACTCCAGCCTGGGTAACAAGAGCGAAACTCTGTCTCCAAAAAAAAAAAAAAAAAAAAAAAAAAAATTAGCTGCGTGTGGTGGTGTGTGCCTGTAGTCCCAGCTACTTGGGAGGCTGAGGCAGGGGAATCTCTTGAACCTGGGAGGCGGGGGTTGCAGCGAGTCAAGATCGCACCACTTCACTCCAGCCTGGGCAAAAAAGCAAGACTCCATCTCAAAAAAAAAAAAAAAAAAAAAAAAGGACAGACTTTGGCCAGGCCAGGTGCAGTGACCCTCACCTGTAATCTCAGCACTTTGGGAGGCCAAGGCGGGAGGATTGCTTGAGGCCAGGAGTTCCAGACCAGGCAACATATGGAGACTCCATCTCTATAAACAGTTTTAAAAAACAGCCGCTTATGGTGGTGCACACCCGTAGTCCCAGTAACCTTGGAGACTGAGGCAGGAGGATTGCTTGAGCCCAGAAGGTGGAGGCTACGGTGAGCTGTGACTGTGCTACTCTAGCCAGGGCGACAGAGAGAGCCCCTGTTTAAAAAAAAAAAAAAAAAAAAAAAAAAAAAAGGGCCAGACACGGTGGCTCACGCCTGTAATCCCAGCACTTTGGGAGGCCGAGGAGGGTGGATCACGAGGTCAAGAGATCGAAACCAGCTTGGCCAACATGGTGAAACCCTGTCTCTACTAAAAAAAAAAAAATTAGCCAGATGTGGTGGCGCGTGCCTGTAATCCCAGCTACTTGGGAGGCTGAGACAGGAGAATTGCTTGAACCCAGGAGGCGGAGGTTGTGGTGAGCCGAGAATGCGCCATTGCACTCCAGCCTGGGTAACAAGAGCAAAACTCCATCTCAAAAAAAAAGACCTAACATACCAAAACTAGTTTTCCAAGTACCATTGTCCCATAAAAAGAACCACGGCTTTTCTGAGACTGATTGAGACTAAGTCTAGGGCAGCAAAAACGTATCCTGGAGATTCTTACAGTCTCAGAAGGTAGGAAAGAAAAGAAAAGACAGGGGCGTGTTAAAATGGCATAGGAGGCTGGGCATGGTGGCAGGCGCCCGTAATCCCAGCTGCTCGGGAGGCTGAGGCAGGAGAATCGCTTGAACCTGGGAGGCAGAGATTGCAGTGAGCCGCGATTGTGCCACTGCGCTCCAGCCTGGGCGACAGAGCAAGACTCTGTCTCAAAATGATGATAATAGCAATAAAGTTTGAAGGAATGAGAGAAACAGAAAATTACCATTAGAACTCCACAGTAATAATTGCCGTAAGCAAGATCCACAGATGAATGCTAAGCTTAGTGGGTGGAAGCTGAAGCAGAAACAGGACATTTGCATAGTCTCAAAGTACTTACCCAAGGACGTTTAGTAATTAAAAAGGGAAAAATAGTAACTTTATAGTGGAGAATCCTGCAGACAGTATCGTAAGCACAAGCTCAAGGTTAGGGTCTCTGGGACTATACATTGACATTGCAAAGCCCCTGATATGACGCACTGAGCTTGCATCCCAAGGCTGTAGCATCCTCTCCAATAACGCATGACCCCGATCTAATCACAGAAGACTTCACAAAACCAGACCGTGCGCAGTCTACAGAACAACTGGCAGGATTTTTCAAAAGAAAAAAAAAAACTGAAAGTCATGAAAGGCCAAGAAAGACCGAGGAACTGTCACAGGTTGGAAGAGACCAAAGAGAAATGACAGCTAGACACAATGTGGAATTCGGGACTGAACGCTGGAAGAGAATGGGGATCCGTGGAAGAACTGGTGAGAGCCCAATCGCTTCTGTAGTTAACCGCGTTGTGCTCAGGTTGATTCTTAGATTTGACAATCGTTCTATAGTTACGTAAGATGTTAACATAAGGAGAAACTGGGTTAGCATAAGGGGGGAAACAGGAACTCTCTGTACTATTTTTGCAAATCTTCTGTAAGTCAAAATTATCTCAAAGTAGAAAGTTAAAATAAAAACACAAAAGAATGGCCATTTTCAAAATAATAAGAAAAACTCAATAGATGTCCTATCTACAAATAACAGCCAGTTAGGAAATATGACAAGTGAAAAATATTCATTAACAAACATCCGGAAAACATGCAGAATAGGAATACATTTTATATGAAATAGCAGGATATCATGAAAAAACCTGTAAATTCTGTTGATGCATTGAAAAAGGCTTGAATACATGAAAAGCTGTATTGTGCACTTGGATAGGAAGGCCTAAGACTGTAAGAGTCTCAATCCTTCTGAATTGCTTTGTTTTGTTTTTTTTTGAGACGGAGTTTCACTCTTGTTACCCAGGCTGGAGTGCAATGGCGCGATCTCGGCTCACCGCAACCTCCGCCTCCTGAGTTCAAGCAATTCTCCTGCCTCAGCCTCCTGAGTAGCTGGGATTACAGGCACGCACCATGCCCAGCTAATGTTTTGTATTTTTAGTAAAGACGGGGTTTCACCATGTTGACCAGGATGGTCCGGATCTCTCGACCTCGTGATCCGCCCGCCTCAGCCTCCCAAAGTGCTGGGATTACAGGCTTGAGCCACCGCGCCCGGCTTGTTTTGTTTTTTTGAGACAGAGTCTTGTCGTCCAGGCTGGAGTGCAGTGGCACAATCTCGGCTTACTGCAACCTCTGCCTCCCAGGTTCAAGTGATTCTCCTGCCTCAACCTCCCGAGCAGCTGGGATTACAGGCACCTGCCACCACACCCGGCTAATTTTTGTACTTTTAGTAAAGATGAGGTTTTGCCGGGCGCGGTGGCTCACGCCTGTAATCCCAGCACTTTGGGAGGCCGAGGCGGGTGGATCACGAGGTCAAGAGATCAAGACCATACTGGTCAACATGGTGAAACCCCGTCTCTACTAAAAATACAAAAATTAGCTGGGCATGGTGGTGCACGCCTGTAGTCCCAGCTACTAGGGAGGCTGAGGCAGGAGAATTGCTTGAACCCAGGAGGCGGAGGTTGCGGTGAGCCGAGATCGTGCCATTGCACTCCAGCCTGGGTAACAAGAGCGAAACTCCGTCTCAAAAAAAAAAAAGATGAGGTTTCACCATGTTGTCCAGGCTGGTCTCGAATTCCCAACCCCAAGTGATCTGCCTGCCTTGGCCTCCCAATGTGCAGGAATTACAGGCATGAGGGACCGCACCTGGCCCCTTCCTAAGTTAACGTAAAAATTCAGTTTTTTTCGACCAGAATCCAATAAGGCCTTTTTCTGGGAAGGGAATTTGATAAAATGATTCTAAAATTTATCTGGAAGACTACAAATAGGAGACAGGCCAGAAAAATTCTAAGCAGCAGCACCATTTTAAAGTTAAAACACATTATGATATACAGCCATAATGATGTAGATGTCACAGACAGATCAAACGGCATGGAAACAGCCAGGTCAAACTGTCCATGGGATTTTGGTAAATGATAAAAAGTGGCTTTTTAGGCCAGGCATGGTGGCTCATGCCTATAATCCCAGTACTTTGGGAGGCCGAGGCAGGAGGAGCGCGTGAACTCAGAATCGAGAGCAGCCTGGACAACATGGTGAAACCCCCATCTCTACCAAAAAATACAAAAATTAGCCGGCTATGGTGGCATGCACCTGGGGTCCCAGCTATACAGGAGGCTGAGCTGGGAGGATCACTTGAACCTGGGAGGTGGAGGCAGCAGTGAGCCGAGATCCTGCCACGGGACTCCAGTCTGGACCGCAGAGCAAGACCCTGTCTTAAAAAAAGAAAAAAAAGAAAAAAAGAAAAAAAAGAAAAGAAAACAGTTCTCCAAGGGTTCAAAAACTGGCCCAGGGCCATGCAGTAAGCATGAAGGGTGGAACCCTGTCCAGTCATCTCAGAGCCCACGCTCTTTCCCTTCATCTTTTTTTTTTTTTTTTTTTTTTTTTCCCGAGTCGGAGTTTCGCTCTTGTTACCCAGGCTGGAGTGCAATGGCGCGATCTCGGCTCACCGCAACCTCCGCCTCCTGGGTTCAGGCAATTCTCCTGCCTCAGCCTCCTGAGTAGCTGGGATTACAGGCACGCGCCACCACGCCCAGCTAATTTTTTGTATTTTTAGTAGAGACGGGGTTTCACCATGCTGACCAGGATGGTCTCGATCTCTCGACCTCGTGATCCGCCCGCCTCGGCCTCCCAAAGTGCTGGGATTACAGGCTTGAGCCACCGCGCCCGGCCTTATCATCTTAACAGTATCCGGCGTGCGCAGCTGCTGCTGGCCGCGTCCGTCTTCCACGCCCTCCCACGCGGCCACCCCTCGCCCCTTTTCACGGCACAGTTCCTGCTTCTCAGCCGGGACGGATTCCAGGCGCCAGGGAGAGCCCGGCCGGGCGCGCCGCTGCTGCCCCCTCGTGGTCGCACGTCTTACGGCCGGCGGCCCGCGGCGTCTGGGTCACTCCGGCCCTCCTGGCCTCAGCCTCTTCCCCCCAGGACGGCCAGGGGGCTGCGTGGGGAGCAGAAACAAGGAGGTTCCTCAGCTCCACGCCCTGCTCGCTGAGGAACCTCGTCAGGTCGCCTGCTCTCGCCTCCGTTTTCCCCTCTGTCTAATGGGCATACATGAAGGCTTTGAAGGGCAATTAGGAGGACTTAATGGGTGAGTAGGGGTTCAGGGGTGCTCCTGGAGAACCTCGAAATGGGGCTTAAGAGAGCTCCCGCTGCAGCGTCTGGCTCAGCGAGGGCAGCGAGAGGGACTGCGACCTGTCCCTTTCCTTGCATGGAGAAGACAAAATCCTGGTGCAGTTTGTTAACTGTGGGGCGAGGGATCGGCATCAAAAGCCCTGCATGCCCTGTCCGCGGCTCCTGAGGCCACCGCCCACGGTGATCTTTGCTCCAGTAGCCATGGGGTTGTTTGACAATTACCAACATGCAGGGAAAACCTTCGATCCTGGCCTGCAGAGGGAGGGGAGGATCCCTTTTGCCAGGCTCCCCTAAGCATTGAGCGCTCAGCCTCACTGGCTGCACCCCATGGGTCTTCTTTGCCAGCTTTGGGGAGGGTCTGTGTCCTCACTGCCCATACGCTGTAGCACGTGATATTTTATTTTATTTTATTTTTTCAAGACGGAGTCTTACTCTGTCCTGCAGGCCGGAGTGCAGTGGCGCGATCTCAGCTCACTGCAACCTCCGCCTCCTGGATTCAAGCGATTCTTCTGCGGCAGCCTCCTGACTAGCTGGGACTACAGGCGTGCGCCACCATGCCCCGATAATATGTGTATTTTTAGTAGAGATGGGGTTTCACCATGTTGGCCAGGCTGGTGTTGAACTCCTGACCTTGTGATCCACTGTCCTCGGCCTCCCAAAGTGCTGGGATTCCAGGCGTGAGCTATCGTGCCTGGCTGGCATGTGATTTTTTAGGCTCAGTGCCAGGCCCAGCTGTCTTGCTTAGGAAGCCGAAGAAGCCCTCCCCACCCCTTTCATAGCCTAGGGGCTGCTGTTCCCGCTAAGACTCCACTGGTGAGTGGTAGGGGCCTTCACGGTCGGGTGCAGACCTAAGACCTCCCAACGCTTGCCCTCAGCCAGAGCGCTGAGACCCACACCCTCCTCTGCTACCTCCGGAAAAAGCCTCCGGCGGGTCCTGGGTACCTTTGATGACTTCCTTTCCAGTCGGTGCTGCTGGACATGTCTACACTAGGAACTCGCTGGGATGGAGCCGCGTCCTGCAGGAACGGCAGAGTGACAGCCAATATTCCCGGGGTCAGAGCCCTCCTTTGGGTCATCCCTCGGCCGGGTCTTGCCCCTGCAGCCCCTCTACCCAAAAGTCCCTATCCTCCTCCACACTCCACCAACCAGCTGCCCCTGGTCCCCGACCTGGCATCTCAAGTCCACACACACCCCTGCCTCCCCCGGAGCTCCCACCACAGCTTCAGATGGGCGCAGTGGGGAGAGCCTGGAGTGAAGCTGGAGGGAAAGGGCACGTGGAAGGACAGTGCCAGATGCAGGGGACAGCTTGGGGACTGGAGGGGTTTGGGTGGAGGCTGCTGGGGGAGGCGCGGCAGCTCAGGGGGAGGCTGGAGGTGGCTCCAGGGGACAAGGGAGGGGGCCCGCGTGCTGAAGGCTGCAGAATCTAGAAGACAGATGCAGCGGGGAATGGCCTGAGCAGAAGGTGAGGGCGGGAGGCAGCCAGTGTAGACGGTAGGGTGGAGTGCTCAGAGGACCCTGAGGAGGAGCTGAAGGGGAATGGCCAGTTTTGTTTGTTTGAGACAGAGTCTTGTCACCCAGGGTGGAGTGCGCCGGTGTGATCCCGGCTCACTACAACCTCTGCCTCCCAGGTTCAAGCGACTCTCCTGCTCAGCCTCCTGAGTAGCTGGGATTACAGGCACCCGCCACCACGCCTGGCTAATTTTTATACTTTTAGTAGAGATGGGGGCTTCACCATGTTGGCCGGATGGGTCTCGAACTCCTGACCTGAAGTGATCCACCACCTTGGCCTCCCAAAGTGCTGGGATTACAGACGTGAACCACCGCCCGGCCTTATTTATTTATTTATTTATTTATTTTTACCAGGGGAAAGTGCGAACGCAGTCCCCCCACTACCACAAATCATGCAGTCGAGTTTCCCACATTCGGGGAGATCACACAGGTTGGCGCATCCCGGGTGCAATGGATAAGCCTCGACCCAGGAAAACCACCTTCGTGATCACGGTGTCTCCCTGCCAGGTAAGTATCCGGCCTTTGTTTTTAAAAAGGGAGAATCTCCCGGCCGGGCGCGGTGGCTCAAGCCTGTAATCCCAGCACTTTGGGAGGCCGAGGCGGGTGGATCACAAGGTCAAGAGATCGAGACCATCCTGGTCAACATGGTGAAACCCCGTCTCTACTAAAAATACTAAAAATTAGCTGGGCATGGTGGCACGTGCCTGTAATCCCAGCTACGCAGGAGGCTGAGGCAGGAGAATTGCCTGAACCCGGGAGACGGAGGTTGCGGTGAGCCGAGATCGCGCCATTGCACTCCAGCCTGGGTAACAAGAGCGAAACTCCGTCTCAAAAAAAAAAAAAAAAAAAATGCTGAGGGGTGGAACTGGCCGATGAGGAGTGAGCCGGAGGGCCCTGTGCAGGGCTGAGGACACGGAAGAGGACAAAGGAGAGGCTTAGCCTGGCTTCAGACCCCGCCCGGCCACTTCCTGGCTGCATGACCCTGCCCGGGGCTCCAGGCTTTAGGGGCCTCCACCTCTGTCCAGCCTGCCCAGCCCCCACGTGGCCCAGAGGAAGTGCCCTCAGCACCCAAACCCTCTCTCCAGGCTTTGCGCCAGGTACTCGGACCTCAAACTCCCTGCCCAAACTGCACAGAGGCCCTCCCACAGGCCGACCTCACCACTGGTGGGGCCGGGGGAGGTCCCTGGGCCAGGCTCCTCCGACCCCATGCTCCAGCATGGCACTTCAAGCAGTCCAGAAAGTTCTACGTGGAACCAGGTGTTCTGAGATGTATTTCCCCAGCCAGGAGGATGGGACGCCCTATTCCATCGCTTGTTGGCTGACCTATACCTTTATTTTTTTCTTTATAGCGACCGTCCATAATTTTGTTGTATTTTATTTATTTATTTATTTTATTTTTAGATGGAGTCTCACTCTGTCGCCCAGGCTGGAGTGCAATGGTGCAATCTCGGCTCACTGCAACCACCTCCCGGGTTTAAGCAACTCTCCTGCCTCAGCCTCCCTAGTAGCTGGGATTACAGATGTGCACCACCATGCCTGGCTAATTTTTTTTGTATTTTTAGTAGAGATTGGGTTTCACCATGTTGGCCAGGCTGGTCTCAAACTCCTGGCCTCAAGTGATCAGCCTGCTTTGGCCTCCAAAAATATTGGGATTACAGGTGTGAGCCATCGCACCCTGCCTGAGCCACTGCACCCAGCCTCAAAATTTTATTATCTAGGTTCAAAATCTGTTAAGGTTTTGCTACATTTGCCAGAAATGTAAATATTGAACGTACATTGGGCCGAGTGCAGTGTCTCATGCCTGTGGTCCCAGCTACTTTGGGAGGCTGAGGCAGGAGGATTGCTTGAGCCCAGGAGGTTGAGGCTGCAGTGAGCTGTGATTGTACCACTGCACTCTAGCCTGGGCAACAGAGCAAGCCCCTGTCTCTAAAAAATAAAAATAGGCCAGATGCAGTGGCTCACACCTATAATCCCAGCACTTTGAGAGGCGGAGGTGGGCAGATTATGAGGTCAGGAGTTCGAGACCAGCCTATCCAACATGGTGAAACCCTGTCCCTATTAAAAACACAGAAATTAGCCAGGCGTGGTGGCGGGTGCCTGTAATCCCAGCTACTCGGGAGGCTAAGGCAGGAGAATTGCTTGAACCTGGGAGGCAGAGCTCGTGGTGAGCCAACGTTGCGTCTCTGCACTCCAGCCTGGACGACAGAGCAAGACTCTGCCTCAAAAATAATCATAAAAATTAATAAATAAAAAGAAACATTATGTTGCCAACAGCGTGATGCTTTCCACAGAGCTCAGAAGAGATTTCCTAAGAACATTCTTCCTCAGAAACAGAATCGTTTGCCATGCCTGCAAACACTAACAATTCTAATATCATCAGAGCTACTGTTTAAGCAGGACGTGATCAGTTAGCCTCTTTTGCCTCTTTTTGTATGGAAAAATCCCTCTACTCTTTTGTAAACGGCATTGATGTGCTGAGGCATGGTTTGACTTGTGAGTGGGGCCAGGCGCAGTGGCTCATGCCAGTAAACCCAGCATTTTGGGAGGCCAAGGTGGGCAGATCACTTGAGGTCAGGAGTTCAAGACCAGCCTGGCCAACATGTTGAAATGCCATCTCGACTAGAAATTTTAAAAATTGGCTGGGCACAGTGGCTCATTCCTGTAATCCCAGCATTTTGGGAAGCCAAGGTGGGCGGATCACGAGGTCAGGAGATTAAGACCATTCTAGCTAACACAGTGAAACCCTGTCTCTACTAAAAATACAAAAAATTAGCTGGGCGTGGTGGTACATGCCTGTAGTCCCAGCTACTCAGGAGGCTAAGGCAGGAGAATAGCTTGGACCCAGGAAGCGGAGGTTGCGGTGAGCCGAGATTGCGCCACTGCACTCCAGGTGACAGAAAGAGACTGTCTCAAAAAAAAAAAATTAGCAGGGCATGGTGATGCTCACCTGTAGTCCCAGCTACTCAGGAGGCTGAGGCAGGAGGATCGCTTGAACCCAGAAGGCAGAGGTTGCAGTGAGCCAAGATGGCACCACTGCATTCCAGCCCAGGCCATAGAGCAAGACTTCATTTCAAAAAAAAAAAAAGACTTGTAAGTGGCAGGCCCACTCCTGGGGCCTGCTCTGTGCTCCTGTCCTGGGTTCCACCCGTGCTTGCGGGGTGGGGGCCTGCGGAAGGAAACCTATCTCCACCAGCCCCAGGCGACCAACTCCCTCCCGTTTGGTCCAGACTTTGACAGTTTTATCCCGGAAAGTCCCCTCAGATCTAGGTAAACTGGGGTGGTCGGTTGTCCTAGTTAGCCCAGGATCCACTTTGAGAATCTAACGGAGGAGTGGGTGAGGTGAGAAAGAGGGAGGCTTGGGGCGTCGGCCCTCCTGTGTTCATCTCAGGCCTGGCAAGAAAGGACCTGTGTCCCCTGGGGATGGGGAGCTGGTGGCACGACACACACGTCTGGTGTTTGCTCTGATCGAAGTCGAGGCTGAGGCTGTGGCTGTCGCTGCCTGGCGGGCCATGGAGACGGACAGGTGGCCTCACTGGGGCAGGCTGCCCTTCCCAGCTGCTCAGGCAGAGGCGTTCCCGGGGACCAGATGCTTCTGAGCAATGTCCAGGGTGCCCACAACAGCCCTTGAGAGAGGACTCAGCACTGGGAATCCACAAACCTACGGGGCCCTGGAGCCCGGTCATGGGGTGCTGGGCCCCCCTGGGTGTCCTTTCCTGTTCCCTCTGTCCCTCCTTGAGGAGCGGAGACAGCTGAGCTGGGACGAGCAGGTACAGAAAGAGAGAAGAAGCTAGCCTGGCCTTTCTCCATGGTGGCTTCTTTGCTGCGACTTCCCAAAGCTGTGGCTTTAAATAAGCTTAAGTTGTTTATTTATTTATTGAGACAGGGTCTCGCTCTGTTGCCCAAGCTGGACTGCAGTGACATGATCACAGCTCACTGCAGCCTCAACCTCCTGGGCTCAAGCAATCCTCTTGCCTCAGCCTCCTGATTAGCGGCAACCACAGGCTTGCACCGCCGCACCTGGCGAATTTTTGTATTTTTTGCACAGACAGGGTCTTTCCATGTTGATCGTGAACTCCAAGGCTGGTCCTGAACTTCAAACAATCCTCCCACTTTAGAATCCTGAGTAGCTGGGACTACAGGCACACATCACCACACCTGACTAACTTTCGTATTTTTTGTAAAGACAAGGTCTTGCTGTGTTGACAAGGCTAGCCTCAAACTCTTGGGCTCAAGTGATCCTCCTGCCTTGGCCTCCCGAAGTGCTGGGATTACAGGTGAGGACCGCTGCACCTGGTTGAGAATTTTGATCATTAAACTGGAACTAGAGTTGCAGTTCCTGAACTGAGGCCACTTGAGGACTCCACTGCACAGCAGCTGCCCAGGTTTTCATCCGGGTGCAGGGAAAGGTGCTCCCCGCCTCAGCCCCGAGGAGTCCTGGATGCCCCTGAGTTCATATCACGGTGCCTGACCCTCAGTAAGTGCCAGATGCGTAAGAGCTGCTTTGCATTTCAAAACAGGTCTCTTCCAGGTCACGAACAGCCAGCCCACGCTCAGTCCAGATGACACGTTTCCAGCCTCGCCCCCCTGGCCTGGGCAGCCGCAGCCCACACGCTGGGCTCTACGCTCCACCCACTTCCTCCGCCCATGGCTGGGCACCATTCTCTCTCACTTCTCGCCAACCTCTGAACTTGAAGGTCTCCAAGCCTGAGCCCTTGAAGCTCCTTCTTCTGTTGCTTCTCTGGGATCATGGAAGAGTCCACATTGCCAGGCCAGGGCAGCCCTTTCTCTGGTCCATAGGCTCTGCCCACTCCACTCTTTTTTGGGAGGTCTAACAGAATCTCCATGGGTGCGTTCAGGCTAAGGATCCACATCCCACCCTGCTCCGTACCCAAGACTCTCCCTCCTCGGGTCTTTCCCCGTCCGTTCCCCCATCACGTGCAACCCCAATGAGCAACAGTCCCGCCTTCCTGAGGCTCAGGCCAAACACACTGATGTCATCCTGGACTCCCCCTTTTCTCAGCCTGGCTGTTGCTCTCCACACCCGCGCTGCCCTCGCAGAGACCCAGAATCCGGTCACTTCTTACCATCTCTGCTGCTGCCATTCTGGTCACCATGATTTTCAACTTAGGCCATTGGCAATGGCTCCTCCACCGGCCTCCTAGGCTTCCTCTCACCCTTCCATCAGCACTATTTCCCGCACCACAGCAGAGAGATTCTGAAAACAGAAATCAGCCAGGTGCAGTGGCTCACACCTGTAATTCCAACACTTTGGGAGGCTGAGGCGGGCGATCACTTGAGGCTGGAAGTTCTAGACCAGCCTCGCCAACATGGCGAAACCCCGTCTTGACTAAAAATACAAAAATTAGCCAGGCATGATGGCAGGTGCCTGTAATCTCAGCTACTCAGGAGGCTGAGGCATGAGAATCACTTGAACCCGGGAGGTAGAAGCTGCAGTGAGCTGAGATAGCACTGCACTCCAGCCTGAGCAACAGAGACCCCATCTCATAAAATAAATAATAAAATAAAATAAAATAAAATAAAATAAAATAAAATAAAATAAAATAAAATAAATAAAATAAAATAAATAAAATAAAATAAAATAAAATAAATAAAATAAAATAAATAAAATAAAATAAAATAAAATAAATAAAATAAAATAAAATAAATAAAATAAAATAAAATAAAATAAAATAACATAACATAACATAACATAACATGCTCCCCTACTCCTGGCTCTCTGAGGGTCGTCCCTCTTGCTCCGAGGAGAGCTGGCTTTGTGCTTTCTGGTGAGGGCCTCTCCACTCCAGCCCCTCTGGCCCTCGTCATACCTCGGGGCCTTTGCACTGGCCTCCCCCAAGGCTTCAAGGCTTGTTCCCTCCGTGTTCCTCCCTCTCCTTCCTGGTGCAGCCTTCCTGATCCTCAGCCCTCCTACCCTCCTTCGTCTGCTAAAGCTGGCATCCCCCTCTCCCCTGTAGAGCATGGCTGGGTAAACGTTTCTGTAAAGGGTCAGATAGGAAATATTTTCAGCTTCACAGACCATACATTCTCTGTTGCAGCTACTAATATTGCCATCATGGTGTAAAACACAGTCAAAAATGCTACCCTGGGTGATACAGTTTGGATACATTTCTCCCAAATCTCATGTGGAAATGTAATCCCCAATGTTTGAGGTGGGGCCTGGTGGGCGGTGTTTGGGTCAAGAGGGCTTATGCCTCATGGCTTGATCCTGTCCTCATGATGGTGAGTGAAACACACGATCTGGCTGTTTCACTCCGAGGCTTCCCCAGAAGCTGAGCAGATGCAGGGGCCATGCTGGTACAGCCTGTAAAACTGTGAGCCAAATCAACCCTTTTCTTTAGAAATTTCCCAGGCTCAGGTATTCCTTTATAGTCACATAAGAATGGCCTCACACAAAAAATGGGTACCAGGAGTGAGGCATTGCTATAAAGACATCTGAAAATGTGGGAGCAACTGGTACTGGGGAACGGGCAGAGGCTGGAAGAGTTTAGAGGCCTCAGAAGAGAACAGGAAGACAGGGATGTTTAGAACCTCTTTGAGACTGGTTAAATGGTTGTGACCAAAATGCCGAGAGTGATACCGACAAGTGAAGGCCAGGGTGATGAGTCTCAGACGGAAATGGGGAATTTATTGGGAACTGGAGCGAAGGTCACTTTTGTTATGCCTTAGCAAATAATTTGGCTGATTATTTTCATGCCCTAGGGATCTTGAAGCTTGAAAATAAGAGGGATGATCCAGGACATCTGGGGGAAGAAATGTCTTTTCTTTTCTTTCTTTCTTTCTTTCTTTCTTTTTTTTTTTTTGAGACAGTCTCACTCTGTTGCCAGGCTGGAGTGCAGTGGCACGATCTTGGCTCACTGCAACCTCCGCCTTCTGTGTTCAAGCAATTCTCCTGCCTCAGCCTCCGGAGTGGCTGGGACTACAGGCGCATAGCACCATGCCCAGCTAATTTTTGGTATTTTTTTTTTTTTTGAGACGGAGTTTCACTCTTGTTACCCAGGCTTGAAAATAAGAGGGATGATCCAGGACATCTGGGGGAAGAAATGTCTTTTCTTTTCTTTCTTTCTTTTTTTTTTTTTTTTTGAGACAGTCTCACTCTGTTGCCAGGCTGGAGTGCAATGGCACCATCTCGGCTCACTGCAACCTCCGCCTCCTGGGTTCAGGCAATTCTCCTGCCTCAGCCTCCCGAGTAGCTGGGATTACAGGCACGCCCCACCACGCCCAGCTAATTTTTTGTATTTTTAGTAGAGACGGGGTTTCACCATGTTGACCAGGATGGTCTCAATCTCTTGACCTCGTGATCCACCCGCCTAGGCCTCCCAAAGTGCTGGGATTACAGGCATGAGCCACCGTGCCCGGCCCCAATTTTTTGTATTTTTAGTAGAGATGGGGTTTCACCATGTTGGCCAATATGGTCTTGATCTCTTGTGATCCACCCACCTTGGCCTCCCAAAGTGCTGAGAATACAGGCCCAAGCCACTGCACCAGGCCAGAAATTTCTAAGTAGCAAAGCATTCAAGATGTGGTCTGGCTGCTTCTAACATCTTATGTTCAAATGCAGGAACAAATAAATAATGAAAGTTAGAAATTATATGTACAGGAAAAGCAGAGCATAAAAGTCTGGAAAATTTGTAGCCTGGCCATGTGACAAAGAAAGAAAAAGCTGCCAGGCGCGGTGGCTCACGCCTGTAATCCCAGCACTTTGGGAGGCCGAGGCAGGTGGATCATGAAGTCAAGAGATCGAGACCATCCTGGTCAACATGGTGAAACCCCGTCTCTACTAAAAATACAAAAAATTAGCTGGGCATGGTGGTGCGTGCCTGTAATCCCAGCTACTCAGGAGGCTGAGGCAGGAGAATTGCCTGAACCCAGGAGGCGGAGGTTGCGGTGAGTCGAGATGGTGCCATTGCACTCCAGCCTGGGTAACAAGAGCGAAACTCTGTCTCAAAACAAAAAAACAAAAAACAAAAAACAAATACAACAACAACAACAAAAAAAAAAAAAGAAAAGAAAAAGTTTCTTCAGGAGTGGAGCTCTAGCAGGCTGTGGAGTAACCACTTGTTAGAGAGACTTGCATAACCGAAAGGGAGCGATTGCTAATAATCAAGACAATAAGAAACAAGCCTCAAAGGCAAAAAGGCCTGGAAGGCATTTCAGAGATCTTCCACATCCCTCCCAACGCAGGCCCGGAGGCCTAGGCCTAGGAGGAAGGAATGGTTTCACTGTCCAGGCCTAAGGCTCTGCTGCCCTGGGCAGCCTCAGAACACTGCTCCCTGCATGCATCTAGGCTGTTCCAGTGCCAGCCTTGGCTCAGAGGGTCCTGGACACAGCTCAGGCTGCTGTTTTCAGAGGGCTCGAGCCATAAGCCTCAGCAGCATCCATGTGGTATTCAGCCTGCAGGTGTGCAGAATGCGAGAGGGAAGGCAGCTTGGCAGCCTCCCCTAGATTTCAGAGGATGCCAGGAAGAAGCCTGCTGCAGGGGCTCCCTCACACTGGAGAGAAAATGCGGGGTTGGAGGCCCACACAGAGTCCCCACTCGGGCAGTACCTAGTGGAGCTGCAGGAAGCGGGTGGCCACCATGCAGACCCTAGGATGGCAGCGCACCAGGAGCTTGCCTCCCGCACCCGGAAAAGCTGCAGGTGCTCACCCCCAGTCTGGAAGAATAGCCATGGGGACTGAATTCTGCAAAGCCACAGGGACAGAGCTGCCCAAGGCCTTGGGAGCCCACCCCTTGCACCGACGTGCCCTGGCTATGGGATGTGGAGTTAAAGGAGGTGATTTGGGAGCTTTAGGAGTGAATGATTGCCCTGCTGGGTTTTGGACCTGGTTGGGGCCTACAGCTCCTTTCTTTTGACAGATTTCTCCCTTTCGGAACAGGAATGTTTACCTGATGCCAACTTGTTTTCGTTTTTACAGGCTCATAGGTGACAGGAACTCATCTTCAGAGGAGACGTTGGACTTGGACTTGGGATTGGGACTTTCGAGTTAATACTGGAATGAGTTAAGACTTTGGGGGGCTATTGGAAAGGCGTGACTATATCTTGCAGTGTGAGAAGAACATGAGATCTGGGGGACAGGGGTGGAATGATATAGTTTGGATATTTGTGCCCCTAAACCTCATGTTGAATGGTAATTCCCAATGTTGGAGGGTGGGGCCTGGTGGGAGGTTTGGGTCATGGGGCAGACCCCTTGGTGCTGTCCTTACAATAGTGAGTTCTCATGAGATCTGCTCGTTTCAAAGTGTGCGCACCTCCCTGCTCGCTCTCTCTCTCTCTCTCTCTCTCTCTCTCTCTCTCTTGCTCCTGCTTTTGCTGTGTGATGCATCTGCTCTGGCTTCGCCTTCCACGATGAGTAAAAGCTCCCTGAAGCGTTCCCAGAAACCAAGCAGATGCTGGCACCATGCTTATACAGCCTGCAGAACCTTGAGCCAGCTAATTATTTTCCTTATAAATTACCCAGTCTCACGTGTTTTTTTGTTTTTTGTTTAAATAGGGTTTCTCTCCTGTCGCCCAGGCTGGAGTGCAGTGGCACAATCTCGACTCGCTACAACCTCCTCCTCCTGGGCTCAAGTGATCCTCCTGCCTCAGTCTCCTGAGTAGCTGGGACTACAGGTGCACACCACCACGCCTGGCTAATTTTTGTATTTTTAGTAGAGATGTGGTCTTGCCATACTGGTCTCCAACTCTAGACCTCAAGTGATCTGCTTGCCCTGGTCTCCCAGAGTGCTGGGATCCCAGGCGTGAGCCACCATGCCCGGCCTCAGGTATTTCTTTATAGTAATACAAGAATGGCCTAACACACTGGGCAAGCCCCTACCTCTCTGACCTCAGTTTTCTTTCCTGTAATATGGGTTTGTGGAGATTAGGTGCTGTATTAGTTTCCTGTGGTTGCCATAACAAATCACCACAAATCTCATGGCTTAAAACAATGGGAATTGATGATGTCACAGTGCTGGGGCCAGAAGTCTGAGACGGAGGTGTTGGCAGTGTTGTCTGTGCTGCCTCTGTGGGCTCTAGGGGAGGCTCCTTCCTGCCTCTCCCAATGTCTGGGGGCTCCAGGTGTTCCTTGGCTTGTGGCTGCATCGCTCCAGCCTCTGCCTCATCTTCACGTGGCCTTCTCTCCTTCACTCTCCTCTTCTGTCTCAAATCTCCGCTTTTCTTTTCTAAAGATCATTTGTCCCTGGACGCAGGGTCCACCTGCAGAATCCACGATGAGCTTCTCATCTCAAGATCTTTAATGTCATGACACCAGAAAGACCCTTTTCCCAACTCGGTTAACATTCACAGGTCCCAGGGATGAGGGTGTGGATGGATCTTTTTGAAGGCCGCTGTTCAATCCACTGTAGGTGTCTCTAAAGCATTTAAAAATGAAACTGAGGCTGGGCACGGTGGCTCACACCTGTAATCCCAGCACTTTGGGAGGCCAAGGCAGGAGAATCATGAGTCAGGAGTTCAAGACCAGCCTGGCCAACATGGTAACACCCCATCTCTACTAAAAATACAAAAAAAAGTTTACCTGGGCATTGCAGTGGGCAACTGTAATCCCAGCTACTCCTGAGGCTAAGATAGGGTATTGTTTGAACCTGGAAGGCGGAGGTTACAGTGAGCCGAGATCATGCCACTGCATTCCAGCCCCGGTGACAGAGTGAGACTCCATCTCAAAAAATAAATAAATAAATAAAATAATAAATAAATAAAAGTAAGGTATAAAGAGTATTTTACAAAGTCTTATTAGAGGTTCACATCAGCACTGAGAGACAGGAAATAGAGCAGATATCATTATTCCCATTTTTTGAATGCAGAAACCGAGGCCCAGAGAGGTAAATCCAGCCCGTGTCCTTCACACCCCAGCTGGCTCACAGGAACCATGGCCTGTTACCAAGCCCTCCAGAGCCCAGCAGCGTGGGCCAATGGTGGCCTTCCCACGCCTGCCCCTGGGGCAGGTTGCTGGGGGGCATTGCCTGTTTTGGGAGAGAGGCCTGTGGGGGTCTGAGGGATGGGCCTGGCAGTGGCCACTTGCACTGTGACCTCCTCTGGCACTGCCATCAGGAAGATATTATGGCTCCGGAAGCTCCAGGGGCACCTCTGACCACAGCAGTCATCCTGCTGGGCTGGTGGGGGTGCTCGTGCCCAGTGTAACTTCACAGAGCCAGCACGTTCCAGCCTGGGAGGGAAACCAAAAGGCACTTTGGCCAAGTGTCACCGAGCTGAAACAGCATCCTCTGATGGGCCCTAAATGAAGCCCAGTTGAGCCTGTGTCCCCGGAAGCAGTGTGAGTGGACAGGTGCTGAGCCCCTGTTACTTCACTGGGCTGGACGGACTTGCATCTGAGGAACCATTTCCAAATCCGAGGCCTAAGAAAAGTTTGGTGGCCTGACCAGTGGGGACAGGCAACCGTCTGGGGAAGCGGAAGCTTAGCACATCCTCCGGCTACTTACTCCGTTACTGAAGCTTCTAAAAATGACTGTCCTTGGGGTGTCGGAATCCTGCAGAAGAAAACAGTGATGAGTTTTAATTCACTCTTTGCAAATGGATTTTCTCAAGGTCTGGTTATAGTCAGGCACCCTGGGACCTTGCCCTGGTGTGCTTTGGGCCCCAGGCCACAGCCCCTTTCCTCTCTGGGAGCCTCTGGTGGCCCCTTCAAGATGCTTTTTTTTTTTTTTTGAGACAGTCTCACTCTGTCACCCAGGCTGGAGAGCAGTGTTGCGATCTTGGCTCACTGTAACTTCTGCCTCCCAGGTTCAAGCAATTCTCCTGCCTCAGCCTCCCGAGTAGCTGGGACTACAGGCACGTGCCACCAGGCCCGGCTAATTTACGTATTTTTAGTAGAGACGGGGTTTCACTGTGTTGGCCAGGATGGTCTTGATCTCCTGACTTCGTGATCCACCTGTTTTGGTCTCCCAAAGTGCTGGGATGACAGGCATGATCCACTGCACCCGGTCTCATGATGCTCTTTTTTTTTTTTTTCTTTTTAAATATTCTTGGTTTATTTTCTGTGTAATCATTTCAATAACTGATTGGCCAGTAGAGTCTTTAGCTTTTCTATATCCCTCCTCAAATTTAGAAGCCTGACTTGGACTTTGGCCCAGTTGTAATGTGTCTTTCATGGCTGGCCTTCCTGGGCCCCTTTCTGATTCCTGCAGCCACAGCCCGGAGCAGGCCCCATCCACTTGAGTCCAAGCAGCCCTCTCTTCTCACTGCTACCCATTGTACCCACCTGCTGGCCAGGCCCCTACAGGGGCCTCTTTCCCCCTGACAGTTTCATCCCCATTCAGCAGCCAGAGTGCCCTCTTTATAAATGCAGATCAGAGCCTTTCACTGTATGTGTTCATCCAACAAACATTTACTGAGCAACTACTATGTGCTGGGCCCTGGTACAGGCACAGAGAATACATCAGGGAACAAAACCACACTCTCTGCTCTCCTGGAGCTTCCACGAGAGTGGAGGGAAGAAAGACATGTAAACGTGGAATGAATCAGGTGGTGACGAGTGCACGGGAGAAAAGCAAAGCAGAGAGACGGAGCAGAAAGTGCTGGCTAGAGTGAGCGGTGGTGGGGTGGGGTGGTTTGCAATTTTCAACGGGGGTCTCAGGCCTGACTGAGGTGCTGAAGAGGTAAGACAGTGAGCCGCATGGCTACGTGGGGTAAAACAGCTGCAGCAGAAAAGGTGGGAGGATCACCGGGCATGGTAGCCCCTGTCTGTAGTCCTGACTACTCGACCCGGGCGCGGTGGCTCACGCCTGTAATTCCAGCACTTCGGGAGGCCAAAGCAGGTGGATCACCTGAGGTCAGGAGTTCAACACTAGCCTGGCCAACAGGGTGAAACCCTGTCTCTACTACAAATACAAAAATTAGCCAGGTGTGGTGGCACGTGCCTGTTATCCCACCTACTCAGGAGGCTGAGGCAGGAGAATCGCTTGAACCCGGGAGGTGGAGGTTGCAGTGAGCCAAGATTGTGCCATTGCATTCCAACCTGGGCGACAGAGTGAGGCTCCATCTCAACAAGACAAAACAAAACAACGAAAACTAACTACTCGAGAGGCTGAGGCTGGAGGATCACTTGAGCCCAGGAGTTTCAGGTTGCAGTGAGCTATGATCATACCACTACACTCCAGCCTGGGCGACAGAGGGAGACCCTGTCTAAAAAAAAAAAAAAGAAAAAGAAAAAAATGTCGCCGCAGAGAAGAGCAGGTGCAAAGGGCCTGAGGCAGGAGTGTGCCTGGTGTGTTTGAGAACCCACAGGGACGCCACTGTGGCTGGAGCAGGTGAGATGCGGGGTGGGAGAGTGGCTAGGGAGGGAGAGAGGTCAGACTGGGCCCTGTAGGTGCCCAAGGCCTTTGCTTCTCTCCTGAGCAGGCGGGGCCCTCACAAGCCCTCGAGCTTCCCTGGCTGCTGTGAGATCAGGCGGAGGGGGGTCGAGCCTGCAAGTGGGGACGCATGAGCCGGTGACAGGTGGCAATAGCAGAAGTGCGAGAAAAGCTGGGAGTCTGGGTCTGTTTTGAAAGTAGGGCCCAGGCTTTGCTGGTAGAGCTGGCTGCAGGGTGCAGGAAGGGAAAGGATTTTTGCTGCTGAAATCCCAGCCCAGGGCACTCCATGTTTGGATCCCCTTCCGAGAACACTCCCTTCCTGGAAGCCGTCTTTCTCTCTCCTTCATTTCCCCTCTGAAGTTCCCTTCTACGCTCTCCCGTGGAAGCCTGTCTTCCCTCCTAAACTCTCTCTCTCCCTATTCCCTTCCACGCAGGGTGGACGCTGCTTTCCTCCCTGGACTCCATCTTTCTGGATTCTCTCACTCAGTGTGAGAGTTAGCTGCTTTCTCTCTCCTTCTCCTGTTTCTGTCTCACGCTAAAAAAAAAAAAAAAAAAAAAAAAAAAAATCCTAGCCCGGTTGCCCACTGCTCATGCGCAGACGTCCCCAAACTTTTTACACCGGGGGCCAGTTCACTGTCCCTCAGACTGTTGGAGGGCCGCCACATACTGTGCTCCTCTCACTGACCACCAATGAAAGAGGTGCCCCTTCCCGAAGTGCGGTGGGGGGCCGGATAAATGGCCTCAGGGGGCCGCGTGTGGCCCGAGGACGCCTGGCTCATGGGGTCGAATTTTTTCTGTTTTTGTTTTTTGTTTTTTTGAGACGGAGCCTTGCTCTGTTGCCCAGGTTGGAGTGCAGTGGTGCGATCTCGGCTCACGGCAACCTCCATCTCCCAGGTTCAAGCAATTCTCCTGCCTCAGCCTCTTGAGTAGCTGGGATTACAGTTGTGTGCCAACACGCTCAGCTAACTTTTTTTTTATTTTTAGTAAGACGGGGTTTCACCATGTTGGCCAGGCTGGTCTCGAACTCCTGACCTCTTGATGAGTCTGCCTTGGCCTCCCAAAGTGCTGGGATTACAGGTGTGAGCCACGGAGCCCGGATTCTTGACTCCTCTTCCCTGTCTGAGGTCTGGCATGTGCCTGCCCCAGCTGGCCTCTCCTGTACCTTCCACCCCCAGCTCCAGCTGGTGGCCTGATGTAGTTTCTCCTCTGAGTCCAGCGACCAGGCTGCCCCTGCCCCAGCGCCTCCTCCATTGATGTCTGCTCTTCCTGAACTGCCCTCCCGCCAGACGGCTGCTCCTTGGTGGCGGCTCAAGCGTCCTGACTTCCCTGAACCAGAGTTTCCCCAGCCGCTGCAGCCAAGCTGCCTTCGCTTTTCACGGCATTCCCCACGGTCTGTCCATGCAGCTTTCGTTGTTTTAATTTTCTGCCTTCTTGTTTTTGTCGGCCTGCCTTCCTAGAATATAAACCCCATGAGGGCAGAGGCGTTCGGCCTGACCCCAGCCTGGCAAAGTTGTCACAAATCTGGAAGCACGCAGACGTTCGGGAGCACCCAGCTCTGTGAGGTACTACAGGCTCTTTCTGAACCTGCAAGGTGCGCGTTGCTGTCCCTGCTTTACAAGGGAAGAAGGAGTGCCCGGCGTCGTTCTATTTAGAGCCGCCAATGGCACAGTCGTTCTGCAACGTAGACCCGGAGCTCGAACCTGGGCTTGCTGGTTCCAGAGCCGCTTCTGCGCCCCCTCCGGGCTGTGCCTGGGTGAGGCGCTTCCCCTCCCAGCCCCTTTTATTCCTGGAGGGTTCAGTGGCTGAGCTGACCCGCTGGGCAGTAGGCCCTAGGCCCTGGCCTGCTTGTTGAAGGACTCAAAGGTGGCGACTGGGAGCCCGGCGGGACTTTGTCCCAGTCAGCCTAGGGGCACTTTTAGAGGAGCGTGTGTGTTTCGCAGGCTTCGTGTCTCATAGCTCATGACTAAGGCAGAGGGCACCCATTCAGTTTAAAGCAAAACCTCAAACCCACCTCTACTCCCAGCAGGCCAGCTTCATGCCCTTCTGTCCCGTCCCCTCCTCTGCCCTCCACAGGTGAGAACGAGTGTCCTGGACGCCCCATGGAGCCCCAGGCTTCCCTCCCTAAAACCGCCTCGCTGTGTGCCCTTGGGCAAACCCGCTCTGCCTCAGTTTCCCCATTCATAAAGGCTCCACAGGTGGAATATCTGTCTCCGGCCCCGGTCAGCCGCCGGGCCAACCCCGCAGGGCGGAAACCCGCGCCCCGGCCCCGCGCCGAGCCTCCCGGCGGCGCCCCCAAGGCAGGGCGGGGAGCGCGGGGAGGGGCCGCTGGGGCCGCCAGGGCTGCCGGCCGGCTCCGGGGGGCGCCCGCGGGAGGGCGCGGCCGGCGCGGGGGGCGCGGGCGGCGGCGGGGGGCGGAGACGCGGCGCGGCTTCCGCTCCCGCGCGCCCTGCTCCCTCCTCCTCCCAGTCGTCCTGGTCTGCGGCGCCCGAGGGGGGAGGCGGAGGCGCCGGGAGCCGCGCGAGGAGCCGCCGCCGCCGCCGCGCCATGGAGCCCGAGTGAGCGCGGCGCGGGCTCGTCCGGCCGCCGGACAACATGGAGGCAGCGCCGCCCCGGCCGCCGTGGCTGCTGCTGCTGCTGCTGCTGCTGCTGTGCGGCTGCCCGGCCCCCGCCGCGGGTAGGTGGGCGCGGGCCGGCCGGGGGCCGCGGGCCGCTCGGACAATGGCCAAGTGCGCGGGCGCCGCCGCCGCCGCCGCCGCCGCCTCGGAAGCCGGTTGGCGAGTCGGGGCGCGCGCCGGGGACCCCCCCCACCCCACCGTCCCCGGAGTCCCCGCAGCGCGCGGGCCCTTTGTCTCCCCGCCCGGGCCCTTCCCGGGGACGCCGCGTCCCGGGCTGGCGAGGAGGGCGCGCGGGCGGCGCCGGCTCCGCCAGGTGCGGCGCGGGCGGGTCCTCACCTGCCCCGCCCGCGGGAAGAAGCCGGGAGCCGAGCCCGGGCTGGGCACCGCGCGGGGACCTGGGGCCCAAGGCAGGCCTGGCCCGGGGAGCCGTTTCGCGAAAGCCGGTTTCTAGCGGCCGCGCGGCTGGCCCGCGTGCTGCGCGGACGGGCTGAAGTTGCCGCGAGAAAGTTCTGAGCCCGGGCGCGGGGCGGCCTGGCCGATGGCGCTGCCCCCCCGTGAGCCGCGTGGCCGTGGGTTTCCAGGCGGACTGAACACCTGCCAGGTGCCCGGGCGACCCCGAACGCCCCGTGTGGCCGCCGGGGCCCCAGATGGCGCCCCTCCCCGGGTCGGCTGCGCGGGGCGGTGGGGAGGCAGGCTCGTGCCTCAGTGGTACACGCCCGTGGGGAGAGGTAGGGCCGCCCGTGGGGAGAGGTAGGGCCGGGGAACTTTCTCTCCAACTTTTGGTATTTCCCAAGGGGTGGAGTTTGAGGTCAGGAGGACTCAGGAAACTTAAGCAGTTGTGAAACGCTACACATGTTCTTTTAATTTGGAGATTGCCATGTGGTTTTTGAAGCAAGCCTCTTGCTACCTAAATCATTCTCTTCGGATGTGCGTGTTTTGTTTTTCTGGAGTATGGCCGGCCAAGTGGCACAGCCGCTAGTGCCAGTGCGCGCCGGGGCTCCTGTTCTGTCTGCGGCGGTTCAGCGGGAGGACGTCGGGCCCCTTTGTCTGGGCCTCCTTAAGGCAAACAGCTGTCTCCCCGAGCATTTCCATGGTGGATGGTGCAGCGGGGTGGCCCTGTAGTCTCATCCCCCAGGCTGCAGCCTTTGCCTGGAGGTGTGGGGGGCAGTGGGGAACAGGAGAGCCTGGCGTTTGCTTCAAGTCCTCCTGCCTCTGGCCCAAGCCTAGAGATTCTGTGGACAGTTTCACACCAAATCTGCCTCAGGAGCGTGTTTACATTTTGGGGCCTTGTCTGGAGTTAGCAAAACAAGGTGAAGACAAAACAGTCACAGTATCTAGGGAGCACAGGCCAGCGCCTCTCCTTTTTCCGGAAATGCCTGGATCAAAGGCAAAAGGGATTTTAGGGAAGCTGTTTTAAAGTGTGTGTGTGGGGGGGTGGGGGTGGGGGGGGTTCTAAGCCGACCATGTTGCCTTTCACCTCATTGCAGTTTTGGGTTTTGGGCACGTTTTGGGGTGATGTTGCTGGAATCAAATGCCTGTCGTCCATGTGGTTCGGGCCCCTAAGTAGAAAGAATTACAGCTGTGGAGTTGAGTTGTGTGTGAGGCAAAAATAGAGTTGATTATTTTAACATTAGGCGCAAGGCCTGGGAGCCCCAGCGAATGTGGTGATCCCATCCTAAAATGGAAGGCAAGGGAGGAATCTTTCTGCAGAACCGTTGTATGTTGTGTCCCTGATTTTCTGTGTGAGTTACAGAAAATCTGTATCTCGGTCCCCAGCGAAGCCAGTAAGTGGGCAGCAGATTATTTTTCCCTATTGCTTCCTGTGGCAATTTGAAGCTGCGAACCCAAGGAAATGGCTTTGTTCTAGTGGCCCCAGCGCTGAGAACTTCCCCAGCTCCCAAGCCCTAGGCCTCTCTCCTCCCAGACCCGAGTGCTTGTTCCAGGGCCGGCCTGTCTAGCAGGCACCCCCTCTCCCCTGGGAGGCGCCTCCTGTCGATGCCCAAGGCCAAGGCCCAGCCCTCTGGGAGGGCCCAGTAGGGCTGAGTGGGGTTAACGGAGTGCCAGTGTGGAGCGCCCTGAGAATCCCCTCCAAAGCAGGGCCCCCTGCGTTTAACTCCCCTGTTCATTTCCAAGAAATTCCCCGGTGAACTCCATCCAACATTTGTTCAGCACTTTTCTGGGCAGATGCACCTCGTGCTTCCTGTCGTTTTTGGAACCCGTTTAATTTCAGCCACGCTGTGTCACTGCTCAGGCATTTAGTAAAACTCACACACAGGGGTGGGGGGTGGGGGTGCAGGCAGGTGAGGCCTCCGAGTTGCCTTCTCCCTTGCAGCGACCCGGTGGCAAGGCTGAGGGAGTTTTGGGGGTCAGACTCAGCTGGGTTTCCATGCTTGGTAGCTGTTTGACTTCGGACACCATACTTCGTTTCTGTCATCTCGCCCCACTCTCCTCCTAGGCTGTGTGGAGCCCTAAGTGCCCTGTGTGAGACCTTTAGCTCCATTCCCAGCCCAGGTGCGGGACAGGCCCTGGGACTGGCCAGAGAAAAGCAGTGAGCGCAGTTGGGTGTCAGAGTCCTTGATCTCGCTGGCCCCGGCCAGTCTAGAGGCTGTTTTTGCAATAGTCTGGATTTTTCCTGTGTGACCTTGGACATCCAGTCTACTGACTGACTCAGTCACTGCTGCAGCCCCCGGGGGCAGGAGTAGTTAGCACTGTGGACAGAGCACCTGTGTCAAAGGTCTGATCCCAGCCTGGCCACTTGCTGTGCTGGGAAGCTTGGGAAGCTGACGTTAGCTTTGCGTGCCTCAGTTTTCTCACCTATAAAATGGGGATAAGAATCCCTCCTACCATGAATTCAGTGAGTTAATGTGCACCTGGCCCTGTGTAACGTTGTTGCTGTTTTGCTTTGGTGTCTGCCACCGTGTGAAGTGCTGGGGTTGGATGCGACAGAATGGCAGATAATGCCTGGCCCCTGCAGTCAGGACGTCCCATGTAGAGGGAGGACGGCGAGACAAGCCGTGCAGCTCTGCAGAGGTGGGCCCAGGGTGTGCCTTCAGCCTTAGGGTGTCCTGTGAGAGGTCCTTAGAGGCCAGATCATGCTGTGGTGTCTGGTTGTGATCCAGAAGGCAGTGGAAGCTTCTGGAAGGCTTTAGGCAGGAGGGATAGGGAATGCACGCCGAAGCTGGATGTTTCCTAGGTGAAAGGTGGAGTTGATTTTTTTTTTTTTTAAATTGAGATGAAAGTTACATAATGTAAAATTAAAGTCTACAAGGCAGGCATTTAGTATACTCAAAATGTTTACAACCATCTCTTCTATCAAGTTATGGGACGTTTCCATCACCGCAGAATTAAATCCGTACCCATTACACAGTGACTTCCCAGTCCCTCTCCCCCATGCCGTAGTGATCACCAGTCTGCTTTCTGCCTCTGTGGCTCTGCCTTCAGGGGTTATCCAAGTAGTACCACCTATGATTGTTTCAGCCGCCCCCCCTTTTTTAAAGAGGGAGTCTTGCTCTATCACCCAGGTTGGAGTGCAGTGGCTTGATCTTGTCTAACTGCAACTTCCGCCTCCTGGGTTTAAGCCATTCTCCTGCCTCAGCCTCCTGCCTCAGCCTCCTGAGTAGCTTGGATTCCAGGCACTGCCCCGCCACCACGCCTGGCTGATTTTTGTGTTTTTAGTAGAGCAAGGGTTTCACCATGTTGGCCTGGCTGGTTTTGAACTCCTGACCTCAAGTGATCCACACACCTTGGCCTTGCAAAGTGCTAGGATTACTGCGCCCGGCCTGTTTCAGCCGTTTTCGTGGCTGAATAATATTCCACTGTATGGAGGGACCACGTTGTATTTGTCAGTTCATCCACGGATTGGATTGATCGTGGTTGGTTGCGTCTCCCAGCGGCTTGAGCCGGGCACATGCATCCTGGCAGAGGTGGCCAGTGGGAGAATCTGGCCTGAGACCTTCCTGCCAAGGTTCGGGAACGAGCCAGGTGATGGGGAGGATCTGGGGAGTCAGTGCTGGCCTCTCGGAGGAGGGGCCTGGGCCCTGAGAGGAGTGCTGGGAGGGTAAGAGTAAGGGCCAAGTTCAGGTTACAGAAGCCGTGAGATGGCCGGACATTTGTGGTTTGTGAGGCCTCGAGGACACTTAATGCGATCTCCAAATGGGGAGTCTGTTGGGGAGGCCCTCGCGGGAGCTGGGGCTGCATCCAACTCTTTGGCTTGGTGGCCCCGTTCACTTATTTGTTCAGGAAGCAGCAGGGTGTGGGCTTCATGCCAGGCCGCTCTGCAGGGCTGTCCTGGGGGCAGCGCAGCCCAAGTGTGACAGGCGGAGGCAGCTGTGGCTTGCAACCAGCCTGCCCCAGGGACCCACTGGCTGGCTCTGGCTGCTCTCTTCATTCTCTTTAGCTCTAGAGAGCCACGTGCTGGCCCTCAGCCTCAGTTTCCTCATCTGCAAAATTGGGACAATGTTGTCCACCTTGCATGTGCTGGTGGGGTCCCAAGAGCTGGTCTCTGGGGTGAGGGAGCTGAGGGCCAAGAGCTCCTGCCCTGGGGCATTCAGTGTCCTTTGAAGAGGCCCCCGAGGCTGTGATTGAGAGCCAGTCCCCAGCACTCTTGTCTAGGTGGGGACCAGGAGGTGGGTGAAGATGTTTGGGGTCTGAGCTCTGTGCTGGTTGTCCCCGAGGGGGCCCAGAGCTCTGCGTTAGGAGCCGAGCTGGATGCTGGCACTGTCCTTTCTTGCCCCACCTGGGTAAGTGGGGGGACTGCCTTCCTGGGCTGGGGGTGGGGTGTCCCTGTGCCCCTAAGCCATGCAGAGGCATGTGCAGACGGGCAGCTCTTATGCACCCAGGTGGCGCTCCGAGGTCCCTGCTCATTCCCAAGCCCTGTGTGGTGGCCCCTGTGCTCCGGCTCCAGTCTCTGGTTTCCAGTTTGTCCTGGTTTGCCTGACGCATATAGGGGGCAATTGGCTTTGGTGGCCTGGCTCCTCGTGTGCCACAGCCGTGGCTGCTGTGCCTCTTACTCTCAGCATGCCAGGAGCCTCATTTTCTGATTGAGCCTCATGGGCTGGAGGTTCTGCCATAGAGACACTGTTCTCTGTCCCTCCAGCTGTGGACCCCCTGGGAAGTTGTCTTGAGAGTGGGGGGATTTTTCTTTCTGGATATTTTCTTATTTGCTTTACTGGAGTGTATTTAATTTTATATGTATATATATGTATATATATATATATTTTTTTTTTTTTAAACATCTGCTTTTAGTTTGCCATAATGTAATGTTTTTTGAGATTTAATTGTTTTTTTGAGTCTTGCTCTGTTGCCCAGGCTGGAGTACAGTGATGCAGTCACTGCTCACTGCAGCCTCTAGAGCTCCTGGGCTGAAGCAATCCTTTCACCCTAGCCCCCAAGTAGTTAAGACCTCAGGTGTGCCCAGCTAATTTTGTTTATTTTTTGTAGAGATGGGGTTTCACTGTGTAGCCCAGGCTGGTCTTGAACTCCTGGGCTTAAGCCATCCTCCCACCTCAGCCTCCCAAAGTGTTGGGATTGCAGGCGTGAGCCACTGTGTCTGGCCTTAATGTAATCTTTCTTGTGGTTAAACTGAGGTGAAGGTCCACTCAAGGAGGAAAGTGGTTTTTAGCCTTTGTGGGGTCTCGAGGGCCCCTTCAAGGATATGATAATGGCTCCTCTCCCAAGAAGGTGCCTAGTGGGGGCGGCTCAGGCTCCACTCCACCCCATTGCAGGTATCCAGGGCTCCGCAGGGCTCAGAGCCCCCTCCCTCTTCCCTGTGGGGCCTTGGGGCCTCAGTTTCGTTTTTTTTTGTAAAATGGAATGAGCTGATTCCAATCTCCGTGGCCTCCTCTAGCACGGGGCTTTACATTTTTCTTCCTTCAGGATCCTGAGGCCTCTGGACCACTAGGGATTGAGAGTTCCTCAGAAGAGGCACTCCTTCTGTGCCCTCCCTCACCCTGAAGCGCCTGGCTCCTTCATTTTTTTTTTTGAGACAAGATCTCAGCTCACTGTAACTTCCACCTCCCTGGTTCAAGCAATTCTTGTGCCTCAGTAGCTGTGACTGCAGGCGTCTACCACCATGTCTGGCTAATTTTTGTATTTTTAGTAGAGATGGGGTTTTGCCATGTTGGCCAGGCTGGTCTCGAACTCCTGACTTCAAGTGATCTGCTTGCCTTGTCCTCCCAAAATGCTGGGATTACAGGCGTGAGCCACTGTGTCCAGCCTGCCTGGCTAATTTTTAAAAATTTGTTGTGGAGACGGGTGTCTTGCTTTGCTGTCCAGGCTGGTCTTGAACTCCTGGCATCAAGTGATCCTCCCACCTTAGCCTTCCAAAGTGTTCGGATTATAGGCATGAGCCACTGTGCTCCACCTATTTTATTATTATTATTATTATTTAATTTTATTTTTTCTCACTGTTGCCCAGGCTGGCCTCCAACTCTTCAAAGGATCTTCCTGCCTCAGCCTCCTGAGTAGCTGGGACTGCAGGCGTGTGCTACCACACCCTACTTTGTACTTTTATTTTTGTATCTTTGCTCTTGTTAAAAGCCAGTTGCCATTTCATGGTACACAGGTGCGCTTTACAGCATTTACCTGATTGAGGAGTTTTTCCAGGCTTCATTGCTGTTATAAGGCGTGCATGCTCGTGTGTCTCTGCATGTGTATAAGTGTTTTTACGGGATACATTCCTAGTCAAAGAGTGTCCATTTATGTTTTTAAAGATACTGAGGCCGGGCATGGTGGCTCACCCAGGTAATCCCAGCACTTTGGGAGGTTGAGGCAGGAGGATCACTTGAGTCCAGGAGTTCAAGACCAGGCTGGGCAACATTGGGAGACACCCCCCATCTCTACAAAAAAATTAAAAAATTAGCTGGGTATGGTTGCCCACTCCTGTAGTCTCAGCTACTTGAAAGGCTGAGGTGGGGAAATCTCTTGAGCCCAGGAGGTCAAGGCTGCAGTAAGCCATGATCATGCCCCTGCAACAGATTTGCCCTGGGCAACAGAGCGAGACCCTGGCTCAAATACATACACATGTCCAGACACACATACATACCTAACTCCTAAAAGGCTGTAATTCATACCTGCAAGCATCTATGAGAACACATGCTTTCCTACATCCTCTCTAATGCTGGCAATTACCAGATTTTGGTTTTTGGTATTTTCTTTGGTTCCAGTTTGGTTAAAAATTATAACACGTTTTGACTTGCACAACCCTCATTTCTGGTTTATTGGTATTTATTTTTCTGCAAATTGCCTACACTTATCCTTGGCCTATTTTTCTGTTTTTTGTCTTTTTCTTTCTTTTTTTTTTTTTTGAGACGGAGCTCTGTCTCCCAGGCTGGAGTTCAATGGCATGATTGTCATCTCAGCTCACTGCAGCCTCCGCCTCCCGGGTTCAAGCTGTTCTCCTGGCTCAGCCTCCCAAGTAGCTGGGACTACGGGCGTGCGCCACCACACCTGGCTAATTTTTGTATTTTTAGTAGAGATGGGTTTCACCATGTTGGCCAGGCTGCTCTAGAACTCCTGACCTCAAGTGAACCACCCACCTCCACCTCCCAAAGTGCTGGGATTACAGGCGTAAGTCATCATGCCTGGCCTGTTTGTCTTTTTCTGATTGATTTGTGGGAGGTCTTTATTTGGTGTGGACTTTAATTCTTTTTTTCTGTTTGTTTCAGATTTCACTGCTGGTCTGTAGCTAGTCCTTCATCCTTTTTTCTGGCGGTACATTATCATAAAGGCATTAAAAAGCTTCATGTAGTCACACCTCTCCTTTTCCCTATGGGTTTTTTCCTATCCCTTGTTTCTCCAGCTCATAAATATTATATTCTCCATTATTTTCTTCCAGGAGTGTTAACTGTTTTGTGTTTTACATTCAGACATCATTCTGATTTTTTTTTTTTTTTTTTGTATATGGCGTGAAGTAGGGGTCTGGACAGTGAATAGGGAGTTGTCCAACACCTTGGTAGGATGGTCAATTCTGTCCATTCATTGAAAATCCTGCCCTTTCATGTGCAGGGTCCACAGATACCTGGGTCCTGATTCCAGAACCTTCCCTGTTCTCTACTGCCTGTGGGTGTCTTTCGGTACTGGAACGCTGCTGTCTCCGTCTCTGAAGCATCAGACTATATTTTGAGATCAGTTGTACAAATACCCACCTCACTGTCCTTTCCAAAAAATGTGTTGGGCCGGGCGCGGTGGCTCATGCCTGTAATCTCAGCACTTTGGGAGGCGGAGGCGGGTGGATCACAAGGTCAAGAGATCAAGACCATCCTGGTCAACATGGTGAAACCCCGTCTCTACCAAAAATACAAAAAATTAGCTGGGCATGGTGGCATGTGCCTGTAATCCCAGCTACTCAGGAGGCCGAGGCAGGAGAATTGCCTGAACCCAGGAGGCGGAGGTTGCGGTGAGCCGAGATCGCGCCATTGCACTCCGGCCTGGGTAACAAGAGCGAAACTCCGTCTCAAAAAAAAAAAAAAAGAAAAAAAAAATGTGTTGGCTCTTCTTGCACATTTACTTTTTTGTGGTGAACTTCAGAGCCATCCTATCAGGTGCCATCCTTTGATCTCTTGATCCGGGGATGGTAAATGGTGATATCCAAGAGGTGTCAGAGGGCTGGATTTTAAGTGGCCTCTGATGAGCTGGCGGTCTCAGGCTGTGGAAGTGGATTCATCTGCCGAGTGCAGTGGAGCCGGCCTTGACATTTGTGGGTTTTGCTGACAGTTGCGGAGGGCCCTGGAGGTGCCCTTTGTGCCGAATTCCCCGAGACACTCCTACTGCCCCGGCTCACTCCCCTGTCCGCTCAGGAAAGAAACTCTAATGCACTCTAATTTTAGCATTAGCCTGAGGGCAAATAGAATTACTGAGTTAACTATCACTCCCCTCCCCTAGTGCTTTCCAGAGCAAAATGTGGGCACCTTTCATTTCTTCCTTGGGATGTATCCCTCTATTAGCCCAGATGGGGAGGCAGTAGCTGCCTGGCAAAGCTCTCAGGAAATTGCTCAATGGGGCATTAATAGTTATCCAAGCGAATGGTCCTGGCTGGAACACGCCGGGCTGGGTCCTGGGTGCCTTTCAGGCTCTGGCCACCTTGGATTCTGTGCCAGGAAGAAGTAGACTGTTTCCTTGAGGGGACCTGAAGCTTCATGTCCTCACTGTATGAGGTGGTTTTGGAGCAAGACACGTCCTAGGGCTTGGCTTCTGTGGGTAAAGGTCATTTCTCCAAACTTTCCCCCAGAGTGAACTTGGTTCCCAAAAGGAGCCTGGATGTGGGTGTGGCCGCGCTGCCCTGGCCTCCTTACTGCAGCTGGAGCCTCTGAGCTGACATCCATGCCTGTTCTTTCTCGAACTGTAGACACAGGCCCCGACTCTGCCCCTGCCCACCCGAAAGCCTACCCCCACCCTCCCCTCCAGCCAGACCCCCTGGGCTCTGAGGCTTCACCTACAAGTCCTGCAGTGCATACTCTGTGAAAGGCTAGATTCAGAGCAGATGACATCAGCTTTTACTTGGTCTCTTTGCTTTCTGGAACCTTCCCTTTGCCCATTTATCTTATGCTCTGGCCAGAGTAATTTTTCTTGAAGTAGTTTGCATCGTGTCTTTCTTTTCTCAGAAAGTTGTGCCCATAATCCAGCATCGGAACTTTTTGGCCTGGCATGCCATGCTGCCCTGAGTAGGCCTGCCCATCTTCTGCCCCTGGTGTGGGCATTTCTCTGGCCAGATCCGTCCGGAACCTTCTGTGGTCCACCTGGCCTGGGAGGGCTTTGAGGACAGGGGCTGTCTTTGTGTCCTTCTGCCTCTAGTGTGATGTCTGGTAGATGATCAGTAACTGTTCTGAGGCCTCATCTGTCCAGGCAGCAGATCCTACCCATTCTCACCGCCTGTGGCTCAAATTCTGCTGGGCATCGGCTCCCTCTGCCATCCCCAAATCTAGTGCAGGCTGTAGAACACCTGTCTGGCTAATGACATAAAGCTTCTGGGGCCAAGTGTGAGGGATCCCTCTCCTCCTGCAGTAAGAGCCCATATTTCTGGGATGTGAGAAACCTGGTGTACCCCAAAGGGACTTGACTGAAATCCCAGGTCCACATGGCACCTACCAACCCCCTATAGCCCAGACTCATGAGATGTCGTGGCGGGGGCGCGGGCTCAGGTGCTCGCATCCTTCACTTGGCATTCTCACCGTTTTCCAAAAACCTTTATGTAAACATTTTTAATCGTGCCAAAGAGGAATTATGGAATAATAAGTGTTTATACTAAAAAGCTTTGGTCCTTTTTATTTATTTATTTTTTGAGTGGCGTCTCGCTCTGTCTCCCAGGCTTGAGTGCAGTGGCACAATCTCAGCTCACTGCAACCTCCGCCTCCTGGGTAGCTGAGATTACAGGCATCCACCACCACACTTTTGTATTTTTAATGGAGATGGGGTTTCACCACGTTGGCCAGGCTGGTCTGGAACTCCTGACCTCAGGTGATCCACCTGCCTTGGCCTCCCAAAGTGCTGGGATTACAGGCATGAGCCACCACGCCCAGCCTGGTACTTTTAAAATTTATTTCAAGACTGAGTCTCGCTCTTGCTGAGGCTGGAGTGTAGTGGTGTCATTACAGCCCACTGCAGCCTCGACCTTCCCCCGTGTTCATGTGGTTCTCCTGCCTCAGCCTCCTGAGTATCTGGGACTACAGGCACACGCCACCATGCCCAGATAATTTTTTTTAAAAACTTTTTTTTTTTTGGTAGGGATGGGGTCTTGCCATGTTGCCCAGGCTGATTTGGAACTCCTGGGCTCAAGTGATCCTCCTGCCTCAGCCTTCCAAAGTGCTGGGATTACAGGTGTGAGCCTCTGCACCTGGCTACTTTGGTACTTTTGAGTTAAAATTACAGAGTAGGTGACTGAATGAGTGATATTTTTAATGGGTTCTTTAGAATTGGGGCATGAAGAGAACATCACCCTCCCAGGTTGTGCCCCCGGGAGTTCGTGCACTTGCTGCTTGGCCACTGCCCAGGGGCCCAGGGAATTTGCTGTGGTGCCAGAGGATGCCTGGGCCTGGGCTGTGCTCCCTTGGGACACTCATTCAGCTGCTGTGGCCACTGCCACCTCAGTCCTTGCCATGCAGGCTCCACTGCAGCTGTGGTTACAAAGAGCGAGCGGCCAGGGACTCCTGACCTGCCCTGCAGGGCGCTCCGGGCATGTGCTGGCTTTGGTGCTGTGAGCTGCCCTGCCACCGAGCAGCCCCCAGTGTGGCGTTGTCTGTGCCTGTGGAGCAGGCGACTACCTGGCCTCGGGTGGAACCGCAGGCCGTGGCTCCGGTACTGGTCTGTGACAGCGTATCACCCTGTGGGACAGATCCCCGGGACCTAGTGGGCTAGAATAGGGAGAGCTGCGTTCACAGGGGTGGCTCGGAGACCATGTGCCCAGTGTGGACCTATATGCTGACCGGCTGGGCTCTGCCCTCCGTGGCCCCCAGGCTGCCCGGCCTGTCCCCCAATGGCCGGGGGCAGAGCTCCAGAGAGCCACAGCTGGCCGAGGGTTCACGGACTCTCACCTGCCCCCTGCGCCTCAGCAGACGCCTGGGCAGCGAACAGCTTGAGTTGTGCGGAGGTCGGCTCATGGCGGGAGGGCGGGACAGGGGCCACTTTCCCCGCTTTTGGCCGCCGGTTTTAATTAAAAAAAAATTTCCACCTGTTTTGAAAAGTTTTATCCTCTTAAGAAAACAACGTTTATTAAGTACCAGCCCCTTCTGCTCATCATCCAGCTGTGCTTGCTGGCCGAGGAGAGCGGGTCCCACTAGGAGCAGAGGCTGGGGAGGTGCCGCTTGGCTTCTCAGTGTCGAAGGCCCTTTTTGGACCCAGTCTACCTTCATGGCCCTTTGGGCTGCAGGGCCCTGGGTTGGGCATGACTGATTTGAAGGGTGATGTGAGATAGCTGGGATCTAGGCCGGTCTGGCACACTGCTAGGTGGTAGGCGCTGGGCTCCGGGCCGCTGGGCGCTAGGTGCTGGGCTCCAGGCCGCTGGGCGCTAGGCGCTGGGTCTGGGCCGCTGGGTGCTAGGTGCTGGGCTCCAGGCGGCCTCCTTGCTCTGCTCGTCTCTGCGGGTCCAGGTAGCCCTATAGAGAGACCCCCAGGTGACCATTTCTCCCTCTGGGCTCCTGTGCCCTGCACAGCCCAGTTCTGACCCAGACCCCCTCCATCAGGGTGGACTGCAGCCCAGGCTGTGACACCACCACGCCCGTCACCTCCCCCCCTTGGAGCTCCCTCACCAAGGCTCCTTTGGGTACTTAACCAGTGATCTGATCTCACCACAGTCAGGGATTAGGGCCTCTCCCAGTGGGCTGGGGTCCAGGTGGTAACAGGTTCGTGGATGCCCCCAGCCTCACTGGCTGGTGTTGGCAGAGCAGGATAGAGGGCAGATAGGAATGCAGAATTGGGATCCCGCCCCGGCTTCTGTGATCCGTGAGGCCCTTGAGCAAGAGGGATGCACTCAGTTGAAGTGCCTCACTCTTGCTTTGTGTAGATGTGAGGAGGATGGGTGGGCCCTGTTCTGCTCTTCCTTGCCCGCAGTACCTAAGGCCAGCTTGCTCACCAAGGCATGCTGGAAGGTCACCCCAGGTGGCACAGGTGGCTTGGAGTATGCTTCTGGGCAGCAGTCACTATGCAGCGCTGGTCTCTAAGCAGAAGCTGCTGTTTTGGGCACCTGAGGTGTCCCCAGCCTCCTTCCCCTACCCCGAGTTTTGCTGGAACAGCTGAGGGGCAGCGGCAAGCTGCAGGGTCAGGGTCCTGGGGGCTGCCTATCTGCTCAGCCTCCAGAGGAGCTCGTGCAGGCCCCCACGCCCGTTCCGGCCTGACCTGCTTCTCTGTCCCGCTCCTAACTGCAGTCTTGGACAAGCATGTTAACTGCTCCAGGCCTCAGTTTCCCCATCTGTAAGAGGGAATGGTCTTTATGCTCCCACAGGCTCATCCTGAGGCTGCGGAGAGGCGGTGTTGGAAAGTGCCCAGCTCAGGGCCTGGCTCAGTGGCGGTTAGCTGTTAGGGTCACCATCGCACCTCAATTGTTACTCCATGGTGAGGACCCGCCAGGGACTCTGGGCTCGTTCAACTCCGCTGAAAGGCTGCTTGGCTGAAACCATCTCAGCTGTGCAGGGCGTGGCCTGTGGGTTGCGCTCATGACCGTGGAGCCTGTTCAGTCAGTACCGAGTGTGTGTCCTTGCCTAGCTGACCTCAGCGATTATTTTGTAGCTGAAGCCCTGGTGGGATGGGGTCAGGTGGGCTCCGGGGGTCCGGGGAAACAGGTGCAGGTACCTGTGGGTGCCCCTCCCCAGGGGCCTCTGCTTCGTCAGAGGGTATGGCTGGGGGCTGGGGGGCCGCCCATTTATCTGTAGGTATTGCCAGAGCGGTCCCTGCCTCTCCTTTTCAGAGGACATTGTCGACGAGACCCTGCCTTCTACATCTCGGCTGGCTGCTTCCTCTGTGGGGGGCTCCCCCTGACTGACCAGCAGCCTTTTCTGGTCCCCTGCATTAGCGTCTCCCCAGTCAGCTTCACTGCTGAAGGCAGGGCCAGCCCGGCACCAGGGTCTATCCCCCTCTGCCTGAGGTCTCTGCCCACACGGCTTCCCTCGCTCTGATCGTGGTTGGTCAGTGCCTTTGCCCCGCTCTGCCAACCAGGCCCTGTGCCCAGTTGGCACTCGGTGGTTAGTGAGAGATGTGTTCTCTAGTCTGTGTGCCAAGTGGGGTCTCTGAAGTGGAGGGGGGTGCCACCCTCTCCTACAGCCTGCTGTGGCTCCCTGTTGCCTCTGGGATGAGAGCAGACCCCGCAGAGCCTTGCGCTCCTGACCCTCCAGCTGTGAGCCCAGGTAGGAAGGCCCGGCTACAGGAGTGTTAGCCTGGTTGGGTAGGAGACGTGTGTCTCCACGCTGGAGCCCTGCAGCACACAAGAAGCCTGCGTGGCCCTCATGGTGGGGAGGGGTCCCCAGGGAGGTCTGGAGTCTCACTCCAGGTTGCTTTGTGGCTTCAGTGCTCTGTACACCCATGCCCCTGTCCTGCAGATATCAACACCCAGCTGAGGAGAACGTGGACTTTGTCTGGTGGTGTGCAGGAATGGTGGGGCCAGGCTGGAGCCCATGTGTCCTGCCCTTGCTCTGGCCAAGGTTGGGATTTAAGCCCTTGGCGAGGGCCAGCGCTTGCCCTCGCCGAGCTGTGTTGCCTGTCCCTGCCCACCCCAGCAGGGTGGAGGTCTGGGGTGGGATCCCCCAACCCATGAGCAGGAGAGGCTTGTTGCCTCGCTGGCCTCCCAGGCTCCCCCTCCAAATCTGCGTCCTTCCCAGGACAGTTCTTGCCCCCTGAGAAGGGGTAGCATGGGTGCTGGGTGGCAGTGAGCCTCTCTTAGTCCTGTTTCCTCATTGTCCCGGGGACAGAGGGCTTGTCCTGGAGCATGGGACCGAGATTGTGCTGAGGTCCTGGGAGGCCACAGTTCTGAGGGGCCCCAGATGAAGGTCAAGAGGGGACAAGCATCCCTCCAGGTATAGGCAGGCTCACCCAGGCCTCCATGGATCTGACCCACTGGCTGTGGCTCCTGTGCTTGACGCTTTTTGCAAAGATATCCAGGGGTCTTTCGGCTGCCCCGTTAGGCAGCGTGAAAACAATTTAACTCTTACAGAAAGAACCTGGGCATTTGATCTTACCTGTCACTGATCAGCCAAGTGTGACTTTGCGTGGGTTTCTTAGTTCCCTTGTGGGTCAGTCTCCCCATCTGTAAAGTGGGGTGACAGTAGTTCCACCTCCTGTGAGGACTGAGTGAAGTCAGGAACCAGGAGTGGCTCCCGCACGAGACTCAGAAGGTATGGCAGGCATGGAAGGTACGGACCCGTGGAGCTAGGCCAGGCGCCTTAGGAAAAAGAGGGAGCTTCCCTCTGGGTTTCCCCCGGAGGGAGTCAGTTTCATCCCATGCACCTGCTTGTAGAGCCCCTCGCAGCTGTCAGTCCACAGTGAATGCTTGGTGGAAGAGTTCACTCAGGGCCTGCAGAACCCTAGTGCTCAGCTTCTCCAGATTCCTTTTAACTTCCAGACCTGGCACTTAAGCTTGATTCCAAGACAATCAGAGCTCATCCTCAACACTGACTTTGCAGGCAGCTCCCGAACCCTCATACATAGTTAGAACTAAGAAATGCCAGTTCCTCAAAGAATGTCAGCCCTTGAGACCAGGAGGCGAGGGGTTAAAGGCAAGCCGTGGCATTCCCCGAATCTGTCCAGTTCCCTGGCATGGGACAGTGTCATGGAGCCCGAGGTGGCGTCTTTTGTTTGGCTGCTGATGGCGGCCTTTGGGTCTTGGCATCCACGCCGCTGCAATTTTCCAGGAACAGTAGATCATTTGAAAGCAGAGCCGCCACGTTTTGCTCAATAAAGGGATTTTGTAGAGTGATGATAAATTTGACATGGCTTTATTATTATTATTTTTTTCAACGCTTAAAGAAAATAAAAGCTGGTACAAAGGTATGTTTGTTTCTGAAATGTGTTTCCTTTCCCAGATGTTCTTTTCTGCCAATTCCAAAATGCATTCTGAGCTCAGCCCTCCAGTTTCCTCTCTGTGGGGAAGAACAATGAGATCTTTGTAACCACACAGGGGAAACGGCCGCTTCCCTCTGCAGCAGGCATGGGGGAGGGGCTGGGACGTCCCACCTCCTCCCACCTCGGTGGAAACCACGGGTCTGTGCCAGTCTGTTCGACTGTCGGGGGTTTGGCAGCTCCTTTCCCATGGTGGTAATTTGCAGGGTCCTGGCTCAGGGGCACCCCTGCCTGCACCTCTGTCCCTGGATCCTCGAGTTTGCAGTGTGGCCTCACACTGAACGCTTCCGTCTGCCTGGCGTTTGTGGACTCTGAGACTTGGTACTGTCTTTGGTACCTGGAGTCGAACTCACCCTTTTCCTTTTATGTCTGTCTGTCTTGCATCAAATGCTGGCCCCCACCCAAAGGGTATCCCAGTCTGAAGGACCCAGTGCAGAGGTAGAGTTGGCGGCTTCTCCAGAGTCTAATGGGGCACAGACTTTCCTCGGCTGCTCCATCTGCCGCTTCATGACTTGAGACTGCAGGGTGGGGTTCTTGAGGGATCCGTGAGCCCCCCCCTTCCCACCTGTGTGCATGCACACACACACATGCATAGTACTTTGCAAGTACCACCTTAGGCTGGGTGTGGTGGCTCATGCCTTTAATCCCAGCACTTTGGGAGGCCGAGGTGGGCAGATCCCCTGAGGTCAGGAGTTCATTAGACCAACCTGGCCAACATGGTGAAACCCCGTCTCTACCAGAAATACAAAATCTAGCTGGGCGTGGTGGTAGGCACCTGTAATCCCGGCTACTCGGGAGGCTGGGATAGGAGAATCGTTTGAACCCGGGAGGCGGAGATTGTGTTGAGCTGAGATTGCACCACTGCACTCCAGCCTGGGTGACAAGAGCTAAACTCTATCTCAAAAAAAAAAAAAAAAAAAAGCACCAGCTTAGCTGGATCTGAAGGACAGCCAGGAGACCTGTATAAAGCCTGTAGTTAGGTAGTTCCCATACTGGCCTGAGTTAAGAGTAGTCTCCAAGGGGTTGCTTTATATGGGGTATATGTTTAGTGAAAATTCTTGTTTTTAAATAAATGGATCCCGCTTTAGAACACCCAAGATATAAAATCTAGACTTCATAGATAAAAATAGTTCACATTTGTGTATCACAGTATGCCAGGCGGGCTGTAAGAGATGTTTGATTTCTTTAATCCTTCCAGCTGCCCTGTGGGCCGGGGGCCATCACCACCCTCATTTTATAGATGAAGAAACTGAGGCTGGGAGAGGTCAAATTAACCTGCTCAATTTCATGCAGGCAAAACTAGGAATTGGCAGACGGTGGCATCAGCGCGTGCCTGTTAGTTGCTGCTTGAATTAAAGCGTTTGCTCCCATCCATAAAATAAATCGGCGCACAGCCTCCTGTGCGTTTCAGTAAGTTCAAGCACGCCTTGTCATCCCAGACCTCAGCCTGCTCATTTAATGGATGAGGACACAGGCCTGGAGGCTTCATCAGTGGCATCGGAGCCACTCTGCTGGGCTCTGCCTCTCCTCTCGCCTCCCATGTGAACCTGAGTGGCCACATGACCCTGGGGGAGAGCTACCCAACCGTCCCAAGGAGAGGGTGATGACTGCTGGCCTCCCATGGGTCATCAGCCCCCCACTGACTGACATCCCTGAGTGAGTCTCCACCCCGGGACTGCTCCTCGCACTCGTTGCCATGGCCTTGGGCCACTTCCGGGGGCTTGGCAAGGCGGGAGGCGTGGAACCAAGATGGTATGTAATCAGAATGCTATATTTTGTTGAAAATAAGAATGTTAGTAACGGGCTGGTTTCTGGCAGGTCAAACCGGGACTCTGAAATACATATTTTTCTCCACTCTGCTCTAAACCTTCTAATTAGTGAAAACACCCATTTGCAGACATCAATCAAATGTCATAGTCCCTAGCAGCTTGTCCCGGGATCATGGAGCTGGTCACATTCCACAGTTGCTAACTCAGGGCTTGCAGAGTGTGTGTGTGCACACGTGTTAGTGACAGAGACACATGCCTTCTGGGGAACCCTGGTGGCCTGTTTCCTTCTCTCCCAGGCCCCAGCCCCTTGTCAGCACGTGCATGGCCACTGCAATGAGATGTAGACATTCACCCAATGAAAACATCATCAGTAGAGGACGAGGCTTTCAGGGAAAAGCACTTTCTCTCGGGAAGATCTCTGCTCTACAGTATTCCGTAGTAGACCCCCACTCCGGTCAACAGTGGACTCCATTAACAACCTGGGTTTTGGAAAAGGTGATCTGCTTCTGGTTACTGGCTCCAGTGCACGGGGGTTTCCTCCCGCTGCTGGAGTCTCAGCCCGACCCAGACAGTGCTTGTGAAGAAGCCCTAGTGGGCTCCATGGGGTTCTGGGTCTGGGAGGTGAGGACTTGCCTGGCGGTCCTGGTCTGTGGGGGTCATTCTCGTTCTGCACGGCACTAGCTGTGTCACAGAGACCCGTGAGTCCTTTATAGCTGATCATTCGTCATTTGTATCTGGGGTAATTAGTTTGCAAACAGTTCTACAGTAGCCACATCAAGAAAGTCACTGGCTCTCAGTGGAATCACCTTTGGAAAAAAAAAGTTAAAAAAGTCAGTGGCTCGCTATTGGTGTGGGGAGAGCCCGGGGGTGTGGCCCAGGCAAACCCTTCACCCTGCTGCACATTAGCCTTCTTATCCAAGATATGGGGGAGGCGGTCTGGGCCCAGTGAGGGGAGTGTGCAGGGTTGGGGATCTCCACTGGTCCAGATTCAGGGCGCCTCCGACCGCTGTCTGCCCGGCACCTCCTCTTCAGTTTTACTTTGGTGTTTTCCATTTCACTTCTGCCTCTAGGCCAGTGCTTTTCAAAATGCGTTTCCTGAGTTGAAACGCAAAATGTTCTGTGATCAGGTATAGTTGGGAAACCCTGGGGAGAGAAAGGGAACTAGGTTTCCTCACTGCAGGACTTTCTCGGAGTCTTTAAAAGGGTAGTTGTGCTCCAGGCCTTGTCCCCCTTTACCTAGGCATCCTTTACTGGAGGGAAAGAGAGAGCAGGTTATGGATGAGGCTGGGTAAGTTGGGTTGTCCCTGAGCTGATACGTGACGTCCCCAATACTGTTCTGTCACCTTGCTTTGCTGTGGCTTCTTCACGCTTGTCACATCTGGGCCATACGGAGTGACCCAGCAAGTACTTTGCTTGTCTCCCAGGACTTCCCAGAGTAAGCAGAGCCCTGGGCCAGTTCCCCTGTGGGACGAGGCCCTGCCCAGAGCACAGGCACCCGAACAGCCGTCTCCCCGCCTGTCCCAGGGCCTTGGCGTCAGAGCCACAGCCCCCAACTCTGCAGTGGAGTAGCAGGAACCTACCTGGCCCATCACCCTGCTGAGTGAAGGCCAGCCAGGCGCCTGTTCCGAGTCTGAAACCAGCTACCTCATTTTCTTTTTATCTTTTGCAAGTGATTTCTTATTTCCTGTTCCACCCCCAAACGTGCCCCCTGTATGTGTCTGGTTCGCCTGCTTCCCTGACCTTTGAAATGTGGTCTCTGCTCGGGAAACTTACCTGGACCTCAGTTAATTATGGTTTCCCTCCGGACCCTGTGTGTGCGTGTGTGTGTATGTGTGAGTGAATTTGAGTTTGAGTGTGCGAGTGTGTGCGTTAGGATTAGAGAGACTTGGATGGGGACCAGGGGACCACAGGAATGGGGGTGGCTGAGCTGAGAGGCCGAGGGCAGGCTCCAGGTTGCACTGGGAGCCCAAGCTGGTGGGTGTGAGGTGGGCAGATGTGAGGCGTGTGTGGGGAGTGGGGTGCTGTGTGGGTGGCTGGGCTGGGACGGGGACGGGGAGTCCAGGCTGGAAGAGGCGGTGTTATTCTGCAGCACGGGATGTGCACAGACCTTGGGGCGGCAGCTCTAGGCCTCCTCTCTCCCTACCCACCTCTGCAGGCCCCGCTCCCCCGCCTTCTGCAGCCAGGCTTCATTTTGTCTGTCCCTGAGCTCCTCCGCTCTTGTGGTCGTAAGAAGAGCTTTTTCTGATCCAAGTTGGTTTGGGAAGAGGCAGACTGGCCTTTCCCAACAGTCGGATGCCAACCCTAGCCACATCCATTCTGGATTCGAAGCAAAATGTGGTATTTATTCATTATCATCATGCAGATGTCAGCGGCTCACTGGCTCTTGACGAGACAGCACCTGGAATGGGAGGGGTAGATCCACGGCGGACATCGGCCTTGCTCTGCAGGTAGCAGCCCGGCTCTGCACCAGCTTCCACTGGGTGGCGTCAGCCATGCCTACCCCGAGGAGGTGAGGTGTGGCCTCTGTCCAGGGAACGTACAGAGGCAGGCTGAGCTGGGCGGGCTTATGGAGGACGTGAGCTTCACCTGGGTCCCGGAGGCCAGGTCACAGTCAGCCAAGTATTCATCAGCTGGGTGTAGAGACCAGTTTTGGGGGGATGAGACTGGCCAGAGGCAGAGAGTGGTAAGGGTGGGATCTATCTTGGTCTACTCTGGCGGGTGGGATTCATGTAGAGAGCCCTTGGGGGCTGAGGCCAGGCTAGGGGGTGGACAGAAGAGACCTGGCTGAGCAGGTCCCTGGGTGGGAGGAGGGATGGATGGAGGGATGTTGGGGGAATTGGACTTAGAGATAGTTCAGCCAAGGTGGAAGTGGGGAAGTAGAGCTATTCCCGCGGTGCTTGGAGATGTCAGCAGGCGCCCTACTCTGGATTGAGCTTGCGGAGCTTCCTATAAAAGGCAGACACGTGCTTGGTTAAAGGAAACCCACGATTTTATTATTGTTGTAAATGTCAAGTCCTTCATTCTGAATCTTTAGACAACTGCAGAATTGTGTCACCGACTTGGGTCAAAGCCCAAGGAAAAACATGAAATCGTGTTGCCAACGTTGTGGTCGTCGTAGCTGCATGAGGGTTTGAGTGGCCACCGCCACCCCAGTAGGAGAGACGCGTAGATGTCGAACACAGCGTGAGCTGCGTGCGGGGGATGGGGACGTGGGGGTGGGGAAGATCCCTGGCTTCATGGAACTGTCCGCATAAAAGCTAGTCTGGGTGTTTCCTGTTTCTTCTACCTTAAGAAATTTCTATGAGAAGCCGAGGGATGATTTTGCCAAGAATGTTGTTAATGGCCCAGCAATGAGTATTTTCAGCCACTTGTAGACACCTGAACTCCATTCTTGGCAAACAGGCATATGGTTCTTGGACTTGGAGAGACTGAACTTTGCTGTGCTCAGAAAGGAGGGGACCAGCTCACTTGGACTTTTGACAGTTACACAGATTTCTCCTGGGTCCCCGTCCTTGTAGCCAGATCAGTGGTTTTTCACACACTTCCTCTTGAAGGGGAGGCAGGACATGCTGGCTCGGGGGTGGAGAGGCTTCAACCCTGTCCCTGCCCCACCCTAAGCATCTGAAGTTTCATGTTTTATCATAAAGTCCGTGAGAATGTACAGACTCTGTTATCGTCCTGCTAGTTTTATTTTTTTTTAATATGGTTTGAATTTTATATAAACTATGTAGGATTATAGCTGAGAAATAATGTGCAAGTCCCGTATGCAAAAAATAATAAAACTTTACAGAAGGACATTTGAGAGGACTGAAGTAGGTGCTCACAGGTTGGAGGACAGGAGACGGAGATGGCCGTTGCCGCCAGATTGATCAACAGAATCGGTACGGGGGCCGGCAGTGCCCTCTCTTTCCTGTTCTTTCTTCCTGTCCCACTGCAAAAATGTTGGTTGGTGCCTGGCATTTAAAGAAGCAGGCCAGGCACAGTGGCTCACGCCTGTAATCCCAGCACTTTGGGAGGCCAAGGCAGGCGGATCACTTGAGGTCACAAGTTCGAGACCAGCCTGGCCAACATGGTGAAACCCCATCTACGAAAAATACAAAAAGTTGCAGCCAGGCTTGGTGGCTCACACCTGTAATCTCAGCACTTTGGAAAGTCAAGGCGGGCAGATCATGAAGTCAGGAGTTCGAGACCAGCCTGGCCAACATAGTGAAACCCCACCTCTACTAAAAATACAGAAATTAGCCGGTTGTGGGGATGTGCACCTGTAATCCCAGGTCCTCAGGAGGCTGAGGCAGGAGAATCACTTGAACCTGGGAGGCGGAGATTGCAATGAGCCGAGACTGCCCCATTGCACTCCAGCCTGGGTGACAGAGCGAGACTCCGTCTCAAAAAATAAAATAAAAGTGTGTTTGTACACACATACAGTTGGTTCTTGGTATTCTTGGTAGTTGTGCTGTATAAAGTCACTGTGAACACTGCATTATTGAACACGGAACCATTGCTCCTAGGAGAAACACAGGGCTAGGTTCCTGTGAGCCTCGGGTCATAACGTTTTTGCCAACTGATTGATATGGGACCTTGTCTTTTTAAAATTTATTTATTTTATATTTTCTTATTCAATGTCTTACTGTGTCACCCCAGGCTGGAGTGCAGTGATACAATCATGAGTCACTGCAGCCTTGACCTTCTGGGCTCAGGCCATCTTCCTGCCTCAGCTTCCCAAGTAGCTGGGACCACAGGCTTGCACACTATGCCTGTCTAATTAAAAAATCTATGTATTTATAGAGATGAGGTCTTGCCATGTTGCCCAGGCTGGTCTCAAACTCCTGGCCTCAAATGATCCTCCCACCTCAGCCTCCCAAAGTGTTGGGATTACAGGCATGAGCCACCACACCTATAACCTTATCTTAGGTGTGTTTCTATTTAAAGACACTTTATTTAGGCTGAGCACAGTGGCTGACACCTGTAATCCCAGGTAAACTTTGTAAACTTCAGGAGGCTGAGGTGGGAGGATCGCTTGAGCCCAAAAGGTTGAGGCTGCAGTGAGCCAAGGTCACACCACTGCTTTCTAAAGCCTGAGTGACAGAGTGAGACCCTGTCTCTAAAAAGCACTTTATTTACTATGTGTTGTTCATTCATTAGTATTAAATTCACGGCCGACTATGCAATAACTCATATCTGAATGAAGCCTGTAACACGCACGTTCTCTTGTGAGGCATGGGGCAGCTTCATGCACCTAGGAGCACTCCACAGCACTTCAGCGTATGTGCAGGGGACATTTTACACAGCAGCATTGCCCCTAGAAAGCACAGTGACGTGGAAAGCATGGAACTAGCTGGACTGAGCGGAGGACGCTAGCTTACACACCGAGAGACAGAGCAGGAAGATGGGGCGTTGTGACTCAATGTTTTCACGCTCTGCAAGTCTGTGAATGGTTGCAAAAGTGCTGCGAGGTTTGATTTGGGGGATATAAATAACTGTTAGCAAGCAGGCGCGCTCCAGTAGGGAATCGGGGGAAGAATGAGGATTGCATGGGCATTTCCTACCTCCATCAGCAGAGGGGTCTAGAAGCAATGACCCCAAGTAGCAGCGAGCACACCAGTGCCCAGGTCTGGGTTTCTGAATACCATTCTCCACCCAAAGGAGCCAGAGCTTGTCCACGAAGAAGCTGGTTCTAGGGCTGGGACAAGGAAATGTACAAGCTGAGCGTGGGGCATCTTACTGTGAAAGAAAGCAAAGAAGTCCTGGAGGGCTAGTGGGCACTTCCAGGACACAGGAGCCAGCTCAGAGGGTGCTCACTGTCCAAATCTAGGAATATTTGAACATGAAAATGTTGTGTACATGCCTAAGTGACCAACCCACATTTAAAACAAATTCCTGAATGAGAGCTATAACTGTAGTTCCGCGTCATTCTTTTTCGTAGCTCATAATAGTGTGTAATATTACTGCACCGTGAGTTTGCATTTACCTATTTTTATTTTATTTTATTTATTTATTTTTTTGAGACAGAGTTTCGCTTTTGTTGCTCAGGCTAGAGAGCAATGGCGTGATCTCAGGTCACTGCAACCTCTTCCTCCCAGGTTCAAGCGATTTTCCTGCCTCAGCCTCCCGAGAAGCTAGGATTACAACCATGTGCCACCACGGCCGGCTACTTTTTATATTTTTAGTAGAGACAGAGTTTTGTCATGTTGGTCAGGCTGGTCTCGAACTCCTGACTTCAGGTGATCCATCCACCTCAGCCTCCCAAAGTGCTGGGATTACAGGTGTGAGCCACCATGCCCGGCCTGCATTTACCTATTTCTAACTGTGGTAAAAATACATATAACACTTCCCGTTGTAACCGTTTGTAAGTGTGCAGTTCAGTGGCATCAAGAACATTCACGTTGCTGGTAACCACTGCCGCCATCCATCTCCCACCACAGTTTAATAAACGATGAAAACCAGACTTTCTTGACCACAAACAGTACTGCAGGCAGCAGCATCCTAGATCTGTCAGTCCTGCCGGCTGAACTGTGGCATCTTTTTTTATATTGTAAAAACTGTAAATCAGATGCCATAAAAATGCTCACTTTGCTCTTTGTGGCACTTGGGGAGCTGACTGTAGAATGTGTCTGGAGTAGAATGGGGGGGCTGGCCCAGGCGATGAGTCTGGAGGGACTCGCTTGCCCAGACATCAGGACGGATCACAAAGCCTTGTTTTCGGCATGTCGTGCTGATGCGGGGTGGACGGTTAGACCAAGAGCCTGGAAGCAGACCCAGGCGTCCCTGGAGGTTTGGTATCTGGCAGAACTCCTGTCCCTGGGTTGGGGTATGAGGAGGTGTGCAGGGTGGTAGGGTGAATACCAGCTTTGAGGAACCAAAGCTAGAAGGTGCCCAGAGCTGTGTCGGGTGTCAGGGAAGTTGTCTGTGAGGCATTGTGAGTAGAATTAACTAACTTGAGTACATAACTGCATCTTGGGATCAGGCCTGGGCATGCTCAGCATTCACCAGGTCATGTTTGTCCTTCGATGCTCCAGCTCTTCCTCCTCCAGGAAGCCTCCCTGGTCCACCCACGACCAGGTCTACCCACAGTCAGCTCTTCTCTCTCGTGGAAGCCTGCCTACTCTACCCACAGCCAGATCTTCCCTGTCTAGAAAGCCTGCCTAGTCCATCCACAGCCATGTCTTCTTCCTCCAGGAAGCCTGCCTGGTTCACTCACAGCCAGGTCTTCCTCCTTCAAGAATCCTGCCTGGTTCACTCATAGCCAGGTCTACCCATAGTCAGTTCTTCCTCCTCTAGGAAGCCTTTCTCCTCCACCCACAGCCAGCTCTTCTTCCTCTAGGAAGCTTTCGTGGTCCACCCACAGCCAGCTCTTCCTCCTCCAGGAAGCCTACCTACTCTACCCACAGTCAGATCTTCCCCGTCTAGGAAGCCTGCCCACTCCACCCACAGCCAGGTAGGTCTTCTTCCTTCGGGAAGCCTGCCTGGTTCACCCGCAGTCAGCTCATTCATCCCTGGGATATAGGCACTACCCGTCCCTGTGTTCATTTCACCTTTTCTTGGGTGATTGTGTGCGAATGTGCGTGTGTATGTGTGTGTATATCCTGTACAACTAGCATGCGGGCTCCTGGACCGTGGACCCCGAAGCCTTCCGTTTCTCTGTCTCTCCCATCGTGCTGGCACTGGATGCAGGGTCATTCCTGACTGATTAACCCCTAGTCTGTGTCCAGCTTGCAGCTTGCTCCGATGAACAGTTGGAGGCCCAGTGTAATGCTTGGTGAATATAAATAAGGCATGGGCTGAAAATGCTGCTTATTTTGGTATAGTAGCAAAGGATTGGGTTACCTTGAATTGAGTCTTGTTTGGTGTAACCATGTAAATAAACAGTGTAAAATACAGGCTATTGGAATGTAAGCCCGGACATCTGTTATGAATTCTATATATAAATATTGGATATGCTTACATGGGTTCAAATGAGATTGTTGGCATTTGGATTTTCAAACTGATTCTGCTCTCGTGGGGACTGATCACAGGTAGGAGTGGGCAGGAGCTGGCCTTTCTCTGACACTGACTTGCCAGCGGTGGGGCTTCCTGGGAGTGGCAGACTTGCATCCATTATAGATCCGAATTGCCTCTCACATTCCCCTAATAGTGTTGAGAACCCACAGTGGGTTGTGGGGTGCACTGAGTTTGTGCCGAGCAGGGCTGCTTGAATCCAGGGTGGAAGAAAGTGTTCTATACTCAATTAAACCAACTGGGAAACCAGACAAAAGCAGATGGTCTCAGGGGAAGCCAGCCTGCCCAGTGTGCAAGGTGCCTTTTAAACAAATGACCTGCATTTCCATTGGGAAGAAGTTCATATAACATTACTCATGTTTTTTTTTTTTTTTTTTTTTTTTTTTGAGATGGAGTCTTGCTCTGTCGCCCAAGCTGGAGTACGGTGGTGCAGTATCAGCTCACTGCAACCTCTGCCTCTGAGGTTCAAGCAATTCTCCTGCCTCAGCCTCCCGAGTAGTTGGGACTACAGGCATGCGCCACCATGCCTGGCTGGTTTTTATATTTGTAGTAGAGATGGGGTTTTGCCATGTTGCCCAGGCTGGTTTCCAACTCCTGACCTCAGGTGATCCACCCGCCTAGGCCTCCTGAAGCGTTGGGATTACAGGTGTGAGCCACAGGTCCCAGCCTTTTTGTTTTTTGGACACAGTCTCCTTCTGTCACGCAACCTGGAGCACAGTGGTGCAATCTCGGCTCACTGCAACCTCCGCCTCCTGGGTTCAAGTGATTCTCCTGCCTCAGCTTCCCAAGTATCTGGGATTACAGGTGCCCGGCACCACCCCTGGCTAATTTTTGTTCGTTTGTTTGTTTTTCAAGACAGAGTTTCACTCTGTCACCCAGGCTAGAGTGCAGTGGCATGATCTCGGTTCACTGCACCCTTCACCTCCTGTGTTCAAGGGATTCTCCTGCCTCAGCCTCCAGAGTAGCTTGGATTATCGGTGCCTATCCCCGTACCTGGCTAATTTTATGTATTTTTAGTAGAGACAGGCAACAAGAGTGAAACTCCGTCTCCAAAAAAATAAAAATAAAAGGAGTTATCACTTCCTGCTTTATAAATGAGGAAACGGAGGCTCTGGGAGATGGGAAATCCTGCCCTGAATCTCATAGCTGGAGGCCAGGGCTGGGCTTTGAATCCAGGGCCCTGAGTCTGCGTCAATGCCGTATGCTTGGCGTTGGAGCTGGCCCAGGGCTGGATGAAGGCAACGTTTAATTGAAAACCACTACCCCCGCCTGGCTGTTACCTGTCGAGCACTTTTCTATGAAGCATCCTGTTTAAATGTCTCACTTTCTGATGTGGAAGTGCAGTAATAATTATCCCCGTTTCACAGACAGGATGTTGAGGTCGGGGGTTGAGGGATTCGTGAGGGCCAGGTCTCAGCCAGGCTGCTAACCCTGGAGTCTGCTGTCTGCTCTGAGCTGGAGAGCTGACCTGGCCCTTTTGCTCTTGTGATGTATGGTCTTGAAAAAAATATTTGCACAGATAGCTTCATAGGAACGTAAATGGAATTTGGAGTTAAAAAAATATATTTACAAGTATGTATTTACCGGTATTACCAGTATATTACCCAGAGACCCGTCTACCCAACGAGGCCACCTTTCCCTTCTCAATCTTCGTCTCCGCTGGCGCTTTCTCATAACTGCCACTCATTCTAGTAGAAATCACGGTTCACGGTTATGCTGTGTGTGTGTGTGGTTTTTGGTTTTGACATGTCAAACGTGTTTGATGTGACCGCAGTCATTTTCTTCCTGCTTTAATAGGTGCAGCCTTTCTACTGAGACAATAGGCTAGTTACCCCGCCGTTGGAGATCATTTATTATTTTTTGTTTTCTTTGCTTTTACAAATAAGGCCTCACTAAATATTGTGACTAAGACGTTTTCCTTCTTTCTGGTGTTTCTTGGGACAGATTCCTGCAGGGGTGGTCCCTGGGGTGAGGGTGTAATTATTTAATGTCCGGATGCAACAGTTACCACCGTGTTTTCTGAAAGGTTGGTTCTGCAGTCGGGGCTGTAGATGACATTCTGTTTTTCGTGGCGATCTGGCAGGTGCTGGGTTTGATGGTGGCTGGCCCTGCTGCTCCAGCCCTCAGCCTGTCCACCCTTCACCCAAACCCAGGACGAAGGCACCAAGGTGCAGCCTCAGGTGTCTGCTGCAGCCTGTGCCTCCCTCGGCGCCCCAGATCCGTTGCCCTCCCTTCTCTTCCTGCTCAAATTACACTGCCCAGAGCTCTGGCCAGAGGTCAGCAGGTCATCACTGGGTGGATTGACCTGGGGCAGGCCGAGGCACCTTTCTGAAGGTATCGGGGGCTGTGTAGCTGTGACCCCTGACCTGCAGGGGGCTGTGAAATGAGAGACTTGGGGCATATGGACACATCGCCTGGTGGGATGAGCCCAGAGGACCAGCACCCGCCATTCTCCCCCGACACTCCGTTCCCATGTGCTCCCACCCCAGGACCTTTGCCCGGGCCTGCTGGGTCCCTCTCTCCCAGGAAGTCCTGCTCTCACTGTTTCATCTAGCACAAAGCCCCCTGCCCCTTCACCCCGTGCTGTTTCCCTGTAGCGTTACGGATCTAACATTACTAAGGGGTCCTTATTGGCTGTGTTCATCGCTTGTCTATTACCTCCCACGGGAATATGGAGCCATTCGGGCCTGTGTCCTGGTGCCCGGGTGGGCCGGCTGGCAGAGTGAGTGCCCATGGCTGACCCCTCCAGGCGCCTGTATTGCGTCTCCTCCTTCGTGTGCTGCTTCTACAGACTTCTCTCCTAAAGTGTCCTCTCTGCTTGTTTTTTTAAGCTTTAAAAGACGTTTTTGTAGAGATGGGGTCTTGCTCTGTTGCCCAGGCTGGCCTCGAACTCCCGGCCTGAGATGATTCTCTGTCCTCGAAAAGTGCTGGGATTAGAGGTGTGAGCTACCGAGCCGGCCTTTCTACTCTGCTGCTTGGCACGTCTCCCTCCTTCCCAGCAGGTTCTGTTCCCGCCATGTTCTCCACCCTCCCCATCAAGGGCTGGGTTTTCTCTGTCTGGGTTTCTTTCCGCTTTGGAGAAGAGGGGGCTGTAGGGCACAGGGCCCCTCAGTGACAGGCTGCCCCCATCACCCAGGGCTCCACAGGCCCTGGTGGGGAGGAAGGGGAGCAGCGGAGGAGGAGGGGCCTTCTCTGCCTGCTGGGGAAGGGCGGGGGTCACCCACACGGAGCCCTCCCACTTGCTGAGGACCTTGGGGCCACCGCCAGGTCCTTCCAAAGGAAAGCCAGTTCTCCAGGTGGCCGGGGAGTGACGTGGGTTCCTCTTAAACTTAGGAATCGAGTGTGTGGTTGTTTCCAAGCATCTTAGAAGCCAGAGCAGCTCCTGGAAAGAGCCTGCCTGCCAGGGCGGGCCTCTCCCTGGCCGTGCCCACAGATGTCCCCAGGGCCTGTGTGGCTGCCCAGAGCTCTCGGCCTCCCCAAGTGTGGGTTGGGAAAAGCACAGGAAATTAAAAAACACCCCCATCTCTGGCCTTTGAAGGACGCACCTGAACAGCCGAGAGTGTAAACTGTGGTGAAATGTGGTCTTTCCAGTTTGGGGAGAAAGAGCAGGGCAGAGCTGGGGCTTCTGTACCCAGGGTTTCCAAGATCTCCTGCCTCCCTCCTTTGGGCTGGCCAGGCCCCCCCCCCACTGGGCCCTCCTGCTGTAGTGGGGAAGGGTTTACTGGGCTGCTGGCGCTGTGGACTGCCCCTCGGGGCAGGTGTGCCTGCCTTTACCCGGGTTCCCCTCCTGCCTGGATGATGCATCCCAGGGGAGGCCTCTTGTCTGTGGGGCCCTCCAGCATCAGAGACACTGGGGCTAGCGTCTGCCTGGCGATGTGCAGGCCTGACTGCCCAGTCCCCCACCTGCTTGAACACCCTCGGTGGTGGGGGCTCGCTGCCTCCTGAGACCATCTGTGTCATTGTTGTCCACGGAGGCTGATTTAGAGTAGAAAGTTCCGTGTCTGGTCCCACTCTGTGCCTGTGTTAGCAGGGGACTCTTGGGCTGGAGCTGGGTCCACCCTGGTAGGGGGACTTCATGGGGCCTGGGGGACAGCACTGTGTGTGTGCGTGTGTGTGTGCGTGTGTGTGTGTGTGTGTGTGTGTGTGTGTGTGCGTGTGTGTGTGTGTGTGTATGTCTGGGTGTGTGTGTCTGAGGAGGGGGACCAGTTTCTCAAAGGGCCTGTGACCCCAAGAAGCATGGAATTACAGTGTGCCTGGAAGGATCACACCTTCATTGGATGAGTGGGGACAAGCCGGGGGCCCTCACCACAGGGGCATCCGGGGCCATGGGGCACAGTTGGCCTCATTCACAAATTGGGAGTATCAGTAATCCTGCTCCAGTGGGCAGGACAACGAGTGGGAGCACACTGTCGGGGGCAGCCTGGCCTGGTTGTGCTGCGGCTGTCCTTGTTGGTGACGGTTCCATCTGCTTGTGCCACCGATGCCCTCTGGGTCTCACACACAGCTCTGTTCCCTGCGAAGGCCCCTCCTGCCCCCAGGCCTCAATGCTGCTTCCATCTCTGAAGGCCCCAGTTGCTCTTGCATCCTGTGCGTGATTCCTGCACTCCTGCGAAGCCCCTTGTGGCTGGCATCTGATCCTTTGGTGCACCTGTTGGCCACACCTCCTTGTAGTGGGCCCTGTACTCCTCCAAATGTGCCCAGAGCCTGGGGACAGGGACCTGGGGTCTTCCCTTGCAGCCTCACTGAGTGGAGGGAACTAAGTGTCTTGGAGTTGGGGTGCCTGCAGGCTGGGTGGTGCAGGTGAGATGCAGACCCTTCAGCTGGCGTTCCGGGGCGGCTGCCTTCCCCTGCCCAAGGGATGTTGCCTGAAGCCCAGGCAGGGATGGGGCCTTGGCAGCCCTGCGTGTGAGTTGCAGAGAGTTGTCGCCTCTGACCCTGATTTTCTTTTTTTTTTTTTTTTTGAGACGGAGTTTCGCTCTTGTTACCCAGGCTGGAGTGCAATGGCGCGATCTCGGCTCACCGCAACCTCCGCCTCCTGGGTTCAGGCAATTCTCCTGCCTCAGCCTCCTGAGTAGCTGGGATTACAGTCACGCGCCACCATGCCCAGCTGATTTTTTGTATTTTTAGTAGAGACAGGGTTTCACCATGTTGACCAGGATGGTCTCGATCTCTTGACCTCGTGATCCACCCACTTCAGCCTCCCAAAGTGCTGGGATTACAGGCCTGAGCCACCGCGCCCGGCCTGACCCTGATTTTCTTCATTATCTGTTTGGACCTGTTTGGGGTAGGCTGGGGGTGAGATTTGAGGATAAATGCCTTAGCTGTGGCCATTTCCTCTTGTGAGAGGTCAGAATGTCCAGTTTTTTTTTTTTTTTTTTTTTTTTTTTTTGGAGACGGAGTCTCACTCTGTCACCCAGGCTGGAGTGCAGTGGCGTGATCTCAGCTTGCTGCAGCCTCCATCTCTTGGGTTCAACTGATTCTCCTGCCTCAGCCTACTCAGGATTACAGGGATTACGGGTGCCCACTACCACACCTGGCTAATTTTTGTATTTTTAGTAGAGACGGGATTTCCTTATGTTGTCCAGGCTGGTCTTGAATTCCTGATCTCAGGTGATCCACCAGCCTCTGCCTCCAGAAGTGCTGGGATTATAGGCATGGGCCACTGTGCCTGGCCAGAATCTTTTTCCTTTTTAAGATTGAATAATACTTGTACATGGAGCACATTTGCCTCGCTTTTCATCCCTCAGCAGACACTTGGGTTGTTTCCTTGTTTTTTTTGTTTGTTTGTTTTTATTTGTTTTATATGGAGTTTCGCTCTTGTTGCCCAGGCTGGAGTGCAATGGCGCAATCTTGGCTAACTATAACCTTTGCCTCCCAGGTTCAAGTGACTCTACTGCCTCAGCCTCCCAAGTTAGCTGGGATTACAGGTGCCTGCCACCATCGTTCACTAATTTTTGTATTTTTAGTAGAGACAGGGTTTCACCATGTTGGCCAGGCTGGTTTCCACCTCCTGACCTCAGGTGATCCACCTACCTCAGCCTCCCAAAGTGCTGGAATCATAGGTGTGAGCCACCGTGCCTGGCTGCTTCCATGTTTTAGCTGTTGGGAAGGACGGTGCCATGATTGAAGATGTACAGATATCTGATCGTGTCCCTGTTTTCAAATCTTTTGGGTATATACCCTGAAGTGGAATTTTTGGGTCATGTGGTAATTCTGTGTTGACGTTTTTGGGGAACTGCCATGCTGTTTTCCATAGTAGCTGCACTATTTTAGGTTTTTGCTGACGATGCACGAGGGTTCCAGTTGCTCCGTGTCTCACCAACGTTTTCTTTTTTTTTTTTTTTTTTAGTAGTAGACATCCTAAGCAGTGCAAGGTGGTATCTTATCATAGTTTTGATTTGCATTTCCCTGATGATTAAGGGAATGCTAAGCCTGTTTTGATGTGTTTATTGGCCATTTATGTGTTGTCTTTGGAGAAATGTCTGTTCAAGGTGTTTGCCCATTTTTGAGTTGGGTTGGCTGTTTTCTCATTGTTGAGTTTTAGGAGTTCTCCCTACTTCATGGATATTAATCTCTTAGTAGAGCTACGATTTGGAAGTATTTTCTGTCATTCTGTGGGTTGCCTTTTTACCCTCTTGATAGTGTGTTTAGATGCACAAAATCTTTAACTTCCCATGAAGTCCAGTTTGTCTTTATTTGTTGCCTGTGCCTTCCTGTTGCTGGGTTTTCACGACGTCCCTTACTGCCACAAAGAACAGTAGACCTAAGGTGACGACAGCATGGGGGGTGGGGTGGCGGAGTCCCCGCTGTGGTTTCCATGGCCTCAGATCTGCCGTGTCCTCCCGTCCTGCAGAGCATATCCCCTGGTAAAGGGAGGGTGGGGCAGGATTTGAGCTGGTGCTGGTCTTGGCAGTGGGGCCCGTGCTCACAACCATCTACCGCCCCGCCCCGGGGTCTCCTGGCCATGCTTTGGTCCTGGGTACTCCCAGGGACCCTCATGGAGGCTGCAAATCTTTCCCCTGCTGAAATGAAACTGACTGAACTAAATACAGGACTCAGTTCTGTGATTGTCATTGCCTGAGTTCAGTTTGTTTTGGCTTTCTCTTTCTTGGCGAAGGTGGGAGTGAGGGGTTGGCTGGGCTCCCCCATCTGCACAGGAGGACCCCGGGCTCTGCAGTTTCCATGAGGAATGTCGGCTGTTTCGAGCCAAGGCTTCAGCTGCTTTTTGCGGGTGTTTGTGGCCAGCCCCGCCTAGCCCTGCTGGCAGCAGACATGGACTCATGCTGCTCCCTGGAGGTCTTTACCTCCTGGTGTCCACATTTTGTGTTCATACCTCGTGTGGCTTCTTAGTCCCTCTGAGTCTGCGTTGGGGGTTGCTGGGCCCTCCTGGGGTGATGTCTGAAGCGTCTGGTAGGGCGGTGGCCTCGAGGCCTCTTCTGATTCTCGTTTGGCCCGTTGTGGGAATGAGACCCTAGTCTGTGAGACGAGGCCTATTGCACAGGCAGAAGAGCTGAGGGCCGGGTGGGGGGCGGGGTGGAAGGCGGTGAGGGGCCAGCGCAGCTGCAGGCAGATCAGGAATGCTTGGAGTGGGGGGGTGGAGAGACGCGTAGGCGAAGCCAGAGGCCAAGGCCTTGGAGGCCAGGCTGGGGAGTCTGACCTTGTTCTGCCCGGCACTGGCATAGGGAGCTGCTGAAGGGGTCCGAGCCAAGGGGTGGCATTCCAGAGTGACTCTTTAAATGTGTTCATTGTAGGAATGTATAGAATCAGGGTGGGAGAAATAATGGAACACTGGGGTGGGCTAGAAGCTGAGTCCGCAGTCCAAGGAGAGGGGCCTGAGCTTGGACACTGGTCAAAGACTTGTAAAGCAATCTTGAGGCTCTGTCTAGCCTGGGCTCTGAACTCCTCAAAAAGTGTGGCTGGGTCTGTAGTGGGCAGCATGGCCAGGACTGTGCCTTCACGTCCCCCTTCCCGGTGTCAGACCAACAAAGAGGGTGTGGCTTCTCTGCACAACAGGGCAGGGCCCCCTGCAGCCTCTGGAGGACAATGTGGGAGGTGGCGGCCATGGCAGGAACGGTCACCTGCACCTGAGGGGACAGATATAGCAGTTTCTAAACAAACAGTTGCTGTCACTGAGTGCGGTAAGAAGGCTGTTTGCTGCTGCGTGGCAGGACCCTCTGAATGGTGTGGGCCAGGGCTGCCCAGGCAGCTTCCTGACAGCGCCTTGGGGTCTTAGGCATGGGTGGGTGGCGGGGGTGGTACCAGGAGTGCTCTGGGCATAGCGCCCCATCCCGGGACTGTGTGTGTTCTGCCGGCTCAGCCAGTGGCCCTCACGGTTTGCTTCTGCCCCACAGCCTCGCCACTCCTGCTGTTTGCTAACCGCCGGGACGTACGGCTGGTGGACGCTGGCAGAGTCAAGCTGGAGACCACCGTGGTGGTCAGCGGCCTGGAGGATGCGGCCGCAGTGGACTTCCAGTTCTCCAAGGGAGCCGTGTACTGGACAGACGTGAGCGAGGAGGCCATCAAGCAGACTTACCTGAACCACACGGGTGTCGCCGTCCAGAACGTGGTCATCTCTGGCCTCGTCTCGCCCGATGGCCTGGCCTGCGACTGGGTGGGCAAGAAGCTGTACTGGACGGACTCGGAGACCAACCGCATCGAGGTGGCCAACCTCAATGGCACGTCTCGGAAGGTCCTCTTCTGGCAGGACCTTGACCAGCCGAGGGCCATCGCCTTGAACCCTGCTCACGGGTAAACCTTGCTGCGACTCCCCCTGGGTCCAGGGGGCGGGGAGTGTCACTGTTCCTCTCTCAAATTTATGTGAGCCCAAGTTCTTCTTCAGAAAAAAGATGTGACTCTTAAAATGAGCTCAGGTAGGGTGCAGTGGCTGACTCCTGTAATCCCAGCACTCTGGGAGGCCAAGGCGGGCAGACTACTGGAGTCCAGGAGTTCGAGACCAGCGTGGGCAACATGGCGAGACCCCATTTCTACAAAAAAACAAAACAAAACAAAAAAAAAACACGAAAATTAGCCGGGCTTGGTGGTGCGCACCTGTGATCCCAGCTCCTTGGGAAGCTGAGGTAGCAGAATCCTTTGAGCCCGGGAGATCAAGGCTACAATGAGCTGTGACCCCACCACTGCACTCCAGCCTGGGCAACAAAGTGAGGAGACCCTGTCTCAAAAAAAAAAAAAAGAAGAGCTCAGCTTTCAGGATTTGTTGTTGTTGAGAGAGTTACTTTTTGAGATTCCATAGTTACATTTTTTTCTTTTTCTTTTTTTCATTGAGACAGAGTTTCCATCCGCCAGTCACCCAGGCTGGAGTACTGCACTCCATGATCTCAGCTCGCTGCAACCTCCGCCTCCTGGGTTCAAGCAGTTCTCCTGCCTCAGCCTCCCAAGTAGCTGGGACCACAGGTGCCCACCACCACCCCCGGCTACTTTTTGTATTGTTGGTAGAGATGGAGTTTTGCCATGTTGGCCAGGCTGGTCTCGAACTCCTGACCTTGGGTGATCTGGCCGCCTTGGCCTCTCAAAGTGCTGGGATTACAGGCGTGAGCCACTGTGCCCGGCCCATAGTTAGGTTTCTTTTTAAACTTGCTTATGTGAGGCAACTGATGTGGTTGGCCGTGGGTTCGAATGGTTAAACACATCTGCGGTGTGTGTGGCGGGCAGCCTGGGAAGTGCGGCCTCTCAGGCAGGCGGAATTGCTCCTTTCCCGGCTTTCCATCTGCATTGGCTGAAAAAGTGCGGCTCCTGGTCTGGAAGCAGAACCTGTTGGGAGTGTTCTTGGGTTCGTTCTGGAAGCTGTCCTGTGTCCTCCTCTGTACCTGGTCTGGCTGAGTTCACCTGGGCCCTTTAAGGCTCAGGGCCTGGCCGTGATCCCAGGCTGGGAGACGGTGAGTGGCAGGAAAGCTAAGAAGCTCCTTGGAGTCGCAGTCTGGGGTGGAGAGTGTGAGGTGGGGCAGCCCAGCTCCACTGGCCAGCTGGGCCAGGCTCACCCCACACTAACGAGCAGAGGGAACGGTTTGCTTGGATGCCCCTTGTCCCTCCTCGTGCAGCCCGGGAGTGCCTCTGGGGGCTGGACTCACACCCTTACCTGGGCTGTGCTGAGCCCTGGCCCTGGTTGCACCTGTGAGATTTCGTGCTGGTCAGTGTCAGAGCTGGTTGGCAGATGTCTTAACTAGAACACAGCAGCCTCTTTTTTACCCTCTAGGCTCTGTTGGAAGCCCTTTGCCTGTTAGTTCATTCAGTGTCACCACAGCCTCTCAGCACTTCCAGCCTCGACGTCACTGCATGAGGGGCCGGCCTAGATCTTTTTTTTGTTTTTTGAGACAGAGTCTTGCTCTTGTTGTCCAGGCTGCAGTGCAGTGGTGCGATCTCAGCTCATTGCAGCCTCCACCTCCCAGGTTCAAGCATTCAAGCGATTCTCCTACCTCAGCACCCTGCCCCCAGTATCTGGGATTACAGACATGTGCCCCCACAGCCGGCTAATTTTTGTATTTTTAGTAGAGACGGGGTTTCACCATGTTGGCCAGGCTGGTCTCAAACTCCTGACCGCAAGTGATCTACCCGCCTTGGCCTCCCAAAGTGCTGAGATTACAGACATGAGTCACTGCCCCCAGCCTGACCTAGATCTTCTAAGTTAGAAAGTCCAGAAGTGGGTGGTCATGCACCCGTACCTGCCACAGGAGCCCGCCTGCCCTCCTCCCTGAAGTCAGCGCTCTGGGAACCCTTCCCTTGGCTGTGCCCTGTGGGACACTGTCCAATCTCTGAAGTAGGACCGAAGACCCCTGCGCTCTAGTGCTGGGGTCACCGACTTGCTATTGCCCTTTGCAGTCACCTCCCCGTGTCTCCCATGGCGCTGGCTGCAGGAGCTGGGCTGGGAGGGGCCAGTTGCCAGCCCCTGTGGAACCCCCTCATCTGGGCCTGACCAGGGCCGTGGGATTGAGGGTGTGGGGTGAGGGTCTGTCCTCACCAAGGCTGGTGTTTGGGGGCTCGGGAAGCAGAGTGCCATAGTGGCTGAGTTCACCTCTTTGCTCTGCATGGTGACTTAGGAAGCCCTGAACTGGCTTCTGATGTACGGGAGGGGCTGGAGCCTTTCAGAGCTCGGCGGGTTTGTGTGAAAGCCAGGTGTGTGTGTGTCTGAGCAACTGAGTGTGGGAATGGGAGGGTGTATGCCTGTGTGTGTGTGTGCATGCCTGTGAGCAGGTATTCTTATGTGTGTGCATGTCATTGATTGTGCATGTGTATGTGCGAGGGAGGGTCTGCATCTGAACCAGGCCACCTGGAAGTATGGGGTACCAGCAGGCGGGGATGCAGTGGAATTTATGGCCCAAGTATTTTGAGTCCCTGAGGTCAGGCCGGAGCAGCTTCGTGTCCCCACCACCTGAGAAGTGCTCCCGGTCTCCCAGGGGCACCAATGCTGGGCAGCCACTCATCACCAGAGCCCCTCTCTTGCTCTTGCTGCACGTTGAGTGGGCTGGCCACCTGCAGCTGCCCGGGAGCCAGCTGACCTGGGGGGCAGCCTCTGTTCCGCCTGGTGAACCGTCGCCCTCTCAGACCTCTCCGTCTGCACTGTGGCTCCAGGAGCTGTGGGGTTACTGACTTTTCTGGAAAGGTCGGCTGGTGTAGCAGACACTCTGGCTAGGAGGGGGGCATTTGCCATGGTGGGAGAGGCTGAAGACAGCAGCCTGCTGAGAGCCGTCGCCTGAAGCAGGCCTGCAGTTGCTCCCCAGCAGCTGCCGTGGCTGTCCTGTTGCTGGGACATCCTTGCCTTCCCTCCCAGCCTGGGTCGCTGCAGCTCCCTCACCTTCCACAGGCATCCACCTGCATTTATGAGCCCTTGTGCCTCAGTCGTGCTCCCCACGCGGCGGGCACAGCCCAGTGTCTGGCCCTTTCAGTGGATGGGAGGAGATGTTAAGTGAATAGTGTTCGAGAGGGTCGCATGTGTGGGGAGAAAGCAGTGCCTGGGGGCTGTGGTGAGGGGCTTCTGTCGGAGCTCCGGTGCTGGGAAGGCTTCTTGGTGACTTTTGAGCCGAGACCGGACGCAGATGAGGCTGAGAACCGTGTGGCTGTGTGGGGAAGCATGGTCCGGCAGAGGGAATAGCCAGTGTGAAGTCCCGGGGGTACTTTGGGGCTGGGCCTGTTTGAGGGGCTGTAGCAGAATGTAGGGGGAATGGGGCCCAAGGTGTGGGGAGAGGATGCAGCAGGTCCGACTCATGCTTGAGGGCATCCCCCGCAGTGGCTGGAGCGAGAGTGAGCCATGGGGTGGGCGGGGTGGCGGCGGGAGCCCTGTCCACGGTTATTGCCAGGATCCTGACATCAGCGGGGAGCCCTCACTTCCGAAGGTGAGGAGTGACGAGATTTGGGATCTGTTCTGAAGGTAAAGCCAGCTGGATTTGCTGGCACTCTGCATGTGGGTTCGATAGAAAGATGGTCAAGGATGGCCCAGTGCTGCTCTGTGCCTCGGTGTCCCTCTGTGCCTCGGTGTCCCTGTCTGTACGGAGGCGTGACCGTGCTGCGTGTCATGTGGAAAACACCAAGAACGGTTTGCGGGTTCAACAAGCGTTCGCTGTCGTGACAGTGGAAACGCCCTTCCCTCAGCACCAGAAGTACGGTCTCCGTGCCCACCCACTTTCTTCTTCTCACTTCCTCATGGCTTTCGCCACGTTGGTTGGGAGGTGCTCGGTGCTGGGTTGAGAGGTGCGAGGTGCTAGGTGCTCTGTGCTCTGCTGGGAGGTGCATGTTGCTCATTGGGAGGTGCTAGATGCTTGATTGGGAGGTAATTGGTACTTCATTGGGAGGCGCTTGGCACTTGGTTGGGAGTAGTTGGTGTCCAGTTGACAGGTGCTAGGTGCTTGGTTGGGAGGTATTTGATTGGGAGGTGCTTGGTGCTTGGTTGGGAGGTATTTGGTTGGGAGGTGCTTGGTTGGGAGGTGCTTGGCTCTTGGTTGGGAGCAGTCGTCCCTGTGCGCAGATCTGGGCTGGCTTTGCCTGCAGCATCTCTGGGAGGTGACCTTCCCTGTTTGGCTCTGGCTTTTCCTGACTATTTGGAATGGTTTCTTTCCCTGCTTGCCTCTGAATTCTCTCCCAGAAGCCTTCCCCAGGAAGACACCTGTGTCTGTTCACGCCCACCCCGGCCCCTGGCTTAAATTTGACCTTGGTGTTGATTCCTGGGGCCTCTCCCCACACCCTCCCTTTGCCCCCGTCCTTTGCCTGATGAATGAGAGAGTGAAAACAGTGGGATACAGGCTCCCATTCATCAGATGCAATGATGCTGATGACGCCGGCGGTGGTCCTACCTCTCCTTAGGCTTCGTGTTGCCGGGGAGGGAGAGGACTCCAGCCTGTCACAGCACCTGGGGGCGGCACCCCCTGCGTGCCAAATACTGGTTTGAATAGTGGTCCGCAGGCATCAGTGTGGGTGCTGAGTCCCGGGGCAGGACTGCTGTCCTGAGAGTGGGGACAGAGGAGGGGCGGGTTTGTCCTCCACCCTGGCCAAGGGTGCAGGGTTGCAAGGAGCATCTTGGCCTTCCTCCTGGCCATGCCGGAGCCCTTGTCATCTCCTGTGCCCTCCCACAGCGCTGTCCTGCACCAGGGTCCTTCCTCAGAGGAGGGGTCCCTGCCCTGGCCATCATCAGTCATGGTCTCTGGGTCTGAGCGTCTACCTCAGTGTGCATGTGACTATTTTCTTGACCAAGAGCCCCAAAGCCAGGAGGGCCCCTCTGAGACTCCACTGGGTTGCGGTTTCAGCAATGCAGGTGGCCCGGTGCAGACATCCAGGCAGGGTTGGGGGAAGCCACGTCCCTCCCAGCTCCAGGGTGCTCACGTGGGTGGCAGACTGGGCTCTGGGGACGATCCTCTGGCCCCTGAGAAAGACACACGCCCAGCATGGGAGGAGGCCCCAGCGAGGGGCTGCAGTGGCCCCCGGGTCTGAAATTAAAGCCAGGGTGAAACCCAACCCCCTCTTTAAAATGCAAAATGGCCCTTCCCTAAAATAACACAACCACAACCGCAGCTGGCTCTGCTGGAAGGCCATGCTGCAGCCCTTTTCTTCGGAAGTCGATTTTCCTCCGTGGAATTCGGCTGGGCTTGCGGTAGCGTTTGAGACTTTGCAAGAGCACGTCCACGCCAGCCAGTCTCTGGTCACCGACAGGCTTGCAAATTCCCCATTTAAGGAAACCAGCGGCCTCTGTTATGAAACTCGGGGAAGGAATGTGAATTATGCTCCATGCGGAGGCCCTGCTCCTGCACGTTTTCCAGCCTTTTCCATGAGCCACAGTGGAGCGTTTTGGGGAGGCCTGTGTGGATCCCCCCCCACTCCAAACTGATGCCCCCGATAACCTTCTCAGGAGGTGGTAGGGGGTCTGGGCTCTGCCCAGGCTCCGAGGGGTGGGGGACATGCAGGTAAAATAAGGCGCCTGCCCCAGGCACATGGGAGCCTTCACTGGGCTGGCTGCCAGCACCTCGGAGTCCCAGGCTGCCAGGAAAAGTTCACCCACACCCGGGCTTTGCTGGTGAAGGGTGAGTCATATGAGGCTGGGCTCGGGCCCTCAGCAGACACACGATGTGTTCCCAGAGCTGCGGCTCAGCGCCTGTAACCTGGGACAGGCCAGCCTTCCGGGGCCTCAGTTTTCTCATCAGTCTAATGGGAATAGCAATTCCCACCTTCCCAGTGTCGGTCGAGTTCTCACTAGATGCACAGGAGACAGCTGCTTGAAGGGTCTGTTTGGAGAGCTGTTCCATGTGACGCTCCTCTTCTCCTGTCCCCGCAGGGCGGGGGTAGCAGGGCTTGGTGATGGCAGCTGGGCACGGTTGGCTTCTGCAGGGAAGAGGGTGCGTTTGGTTTGAGACTCCTGTGCCTCATTCTTGTTGATGTTGTCACAGCCCCTCTGGAAGGTGGAGATGGTACTCGCTTGGGAATGACATAACTCTGGGAAGCATGGCCCCTCGGTGCACCTGAGCCTCCCAAGGCCGCAGAGCACCATGGTAGGGGAGGAGGCTGCTGCCCATCTGTCATTTCACTCTTCTTCGGGATGGAAACCCCTGGAAGGCAAAGCGAGGCTTGTTCTCCCTGTGTCCTGGGGTCACTCTCATGACTGGCTCAGGCGAGCTGCCTGTTTCTAAATCAGTAGCTATGGTCGAGGGGAAGGGGGTTTGCCGCCCACCCCGGGAAGAAGGGGTGAGGGACTCAGCACCATTTTACATGGACCGAGAGTGGGAGGAGGCTCCTCAGAGGATATTCTGGGCATCGTCCCCTTTCTCTGCTGAGAAGGGTCGACATAATGCAATAGGTCTGCCAGCCCTTGTGTCCCGTTGCTCATCCCAGCCGGCTGGGATGAGAACTGAGTTCTCCAAGCTGGTGTGGTTCCCCTCTGGTTGCTGAGAGCCACGCCCAGCCTCTGGGCACACACCCTGTGGTCACCTTCAGATGGGGCATACTGGGCACTGGCGGGGGTGGGACCTGCCATCCTAGACCTGGTGTCGGGCACATCATCTCTGCTCACTTTGTCTTGGTTCATTGGCCAGAGATCAAGTAAGGGCGCCCTGACGATGTGGCTGTTTCTGCTGGATGGGTGATGCTTGTCTCTTTGGAGCATGGAGAAGCAAAGCCACATCGCCCACAGACCTACCCAGGAATGGCGGCTGCTGCTGGTTCAGGGTCCATCCCACCCTTGGGTTTTATTCTTTTTTTGTGTGTGGCAGGGTCTCACTCTGTCATCCAGGCTGGAGCACAGTGGTGTGGTCCCAGCTCACTGCAGCCTTGACCTCCCAGGGCTCAAGGGATCCTCCCACGTCAGCCTCTTGAGGAGTTGGGACTGCAAGTATGTGCCACCATGCCCAGCTAACTTTTATTTTAATTTTTTGCAGAGACGGGATTTTGCCATGTTGCCCAGGATGGCACTTGAGTGACCCACCCGCCTTAGCCTCCCAAAGTACTGGAATTACAGGCGTGAGCCACTGTTCCTGGCCATGTTTTGTTGTTTTTAAAAAGACTTAATTTTTTCAAACAGTTTTAGGTTCACAGCAATATTCAGCAGAAAGTACCGAGTTCCTGCACATCATCCCTGTCCCCACACCCGCACAGCCTCCCCAGCTGTCAGCCTCCTATGTAGGGTGGTACGTCTGTTACAGCTGAGGAAAGCTGGCTGGGGCACCATCTCCCAAAATCCATGTTTACATGGGGGTTCGCCTTTGGCTTGTACATTCTGTGGGTTTAGACAGATGAGTGAGGACGTGCACCCTCCATTCTACGTCATACAGGATAGTTCCACTGCCCTGGTTTTCTGTGCTCTTATCCACTCATCCCTCTCCTGCAGCCCACCCTCTGGCCATCGCTGCCACTGATACTGATGCTTGACTGTGTATATTTGCTTTTTTTTTTTTTTTTTTTTTTTAAGAGACAGAGTCTTGCTCTGTCGCCCAGAATGGAGTGCAGTGGCACAATCTTGGCTCACTGTAACCTCTGCCTCTGTAATCCTAGCCTCCCGAATAGCTGGGATTACAGGCACGTGCCACCATATCCGGCTAATTTTTGTATTTTTAGTAGAGATGGGGTTTCACCATGTTGGCCAGGCTGGTCTTGAACTCATGGCCTCAAGCGATCCACCTACCTCGGCCTCCCAAAGTGCTGGGATTACAGCATAAGCCACCGCGCCCAGCCTGTATGTTCATTTTTTCCAGAATGTTGTGGAGTTGGACTCATACAGTATGTAGCCTTTTCAGATTGGTTTCTTTCACCTTCTCATATGCATTTAAGTTTCCTCCATGTCTTTTCCTGGCTTGATAGCTCATTTATTTTTAGCACTAAATAATATTCCATCCTGCATGTTTTGAATTGCCTGTTAGAGGTTCATTTACAGCATTTTCATGGTAGCAAAAAAAAAAAAAATCAGAAATAACCTGCAGTTATGTAAAGAACTCATAGAACAGTACACTATGCAGTCATCAAAAGAACAAGGAATCTTTCTATCATCAAGAAGGGAAGGTGCCCAGAATTCACTGTTAACCGAGAGCAAGTCAGATATGGTATATTTGGATTGCCCAACATAAGGCAGTCACACCTGAAAGCCCACCTGTTGGTTAATTCTGATGGGTGAGATTTGAGGGCAGCTTCACTGTCTGTTGTTTCATGTCTGCGTCTGTAGACAGAAACAAAAAACAGATCTGTGTTAGCTGCTTCTCCTCTTGCTCTGCCCCCTCACAGGTACATGTACTGGACAGACTGGGGTGAGATGCCCCGGATCGAGCGGGCGGGGATGGACGGCAGCACCCGGAATATCATTGTGGACTCGGACATTTACTGGCCCAATGGGTTGACCATCGACCTGGAGGAGCAGAAGCTCTACTGGGCTGACGCCAAGCTCAGCTTCATCCACCGCGCCAACCTGGATGGCTCGTTCCGGTAAGTACCTGCCCAGTCCCGGGGCACCCCCTTCCGCTTTGCCCCCAGCTGTCCCCAGGGCTTTTGAAGACATTCCATCTTAACTCAGGCCTGTAGACTCTTCTCTGAAACTCTGTAGACCTGAGGAATGCCGGACTTCTCAGAACCTGGAACAGCCTCAGGGTCTGGGCAGCACTTGCCCCAGCACCCGAATATTTCTTTTGTTTTTTTTGGAGACAGAGTCTTGCTCTGTCATGCAGGCTGGAGTGCAGTGGCGCAATCTCAGCTCACTGCAACCTCCGCTTCCCAGGTTCAAGCAGTTCTCCTGCCTCAGCCTCCTGAGTAGCCGGGACTACAGGTGTGCGCCACCATGCCTGCCTAATTTTTGTCTTTTTAGTAGAGTCGGGGTTTCACCATGTTGGTCAGGCTGGTCTCGAACTCCTGACCTTGTGATCCACCCACCTCAGCCTCCCAAAGTGCTGGGATTCTGGGTGTGAGCCACCGGCCTGTACCTGAATATTTCTGTGGCAAATGTGGCATGTTTATTCTAAGTAGGGCAGAAAAGACTTATCTGTAGCCCACACCCAGGCACAGTTGGTTTTTCTTTGTAATATTTTTTTTTTTTTTGAGACAGAGTCTCACTCTTTCACCCAGGCTGGAGTGCAGTGGCACAGTCTCTGCTCACTGCAGCCTCCACCTCCCAGGCTCAAGCAATCCTCCTGCCTCAGCCTCCCGAGTAGCTGGGACTACAGGAGTGCACCACCACACCCGGCCAGTTTTTGTATTTTTGGTAGGGATGGGGTCTCAGATGTTGCTCAGGCTGGTCTCAAACTCCTAAGCTCAAGCAATCCTCCCCCTGGGCTCCCAGAGTGCTGGGATTACAGGTGCGAGCCACCGCACCCGGCCCATGAACCAAATGAGGTTTTGTCATCAAATAAGCAACAAAAGCTTTCCATCTGCAGAGTGTTTTGGATTTTGGAATTGGGGGTGCAGGGACTTGTGGCCTGACAGGGTTGTGAACAGTAACCCTGTGACATGCACTTCCCCCACCCTGGCCCCACCCCAGCTCCGGCATCCTGAGGGCAGTGGTGGCAGAAGCTGTCTCAGTTACTGCTACATTCCCCAGTCTGACCAGGGGGGCCTTCCGTGTAGTAGGTGCTCAATAAAAAGGCCCAAATGAATGAGCAGGAAGGGTTTTCACCTTGTTGGGTAACTGCTTTTAGAGCCTCTGGTCACCGTAGCTTCACAGCCTGCTACTTAATTACGCTTTAGGGAAACATCCCTTCATGGACAGGTGAGGGCAGTTCAGCAGTTTATTCACTGACCAAGTAGTACCTGCTGCTGGCTCTGTGCCAGGTCTCAGGGATTCTCCTGGGACAGCAGATCCCATTCTAGCACTAGTGGAACTCCTGGCCCAGGAGCGGGGGTGGGGGTGGGGGTGGGGGTGGAGGTGGGGTGGGGGTGGCTGATAACAAAGCAAGACCCCTTATCTGTAACTGTGGCTGGGGCAAGGGCTGAGGTGGGGGGAAGGGGTCGGTGTGGCCAGTGTCAATGCAGAGGGCAACAGTGACTACATGGGAGGACTCAGTGGCTGGATTTCTACAAACACAGGCTGACGCCCACATAAACAGACTGGCGGGCATGGGCAGCTTTGCTGCACGCTCGCCAGGCCTCATGTGTTAGTTAGCCATTGCTGTGTAACAAAATAGCCCACAACTTAGCAGCCTGAAACAGCAAACAGGTTTTTTTTACAGGGAGGGGTCAGCAGTGAGGAGTGGATTAGCTGGGTGGTTCTGGCTCAGGGTGTGACTTCAGGGTACACTTAAGCTCCTAGCTGGGGCCTCAGTCTTCTGAAGGTTCTAGCACAGCCGAGAGATCCGCTTCCAAGCTCATCCACATGGCGAGAGGCCTCTGTGTCTCCTGTTCCTCTTATGTTGAGCCACACATCTCTTTTGGGCTGATTTGAAAACACCCATTATCCATGGAAGTGCAGACCGGCTGGGTCTGGTTTGAGATTTGGGAATGTGGCCACCCTGCAGACTGTGGTTCTTGGGAGCTAAGTGGTCTTACAGTTGCGAAGTATGGATTAGAGGATAGAAAGGCTGCAGCTGAGGCCGGACGCGGTGGCTCAAGCCTGTAATTCCAGCACTTTGGGAGGCTGCGGTGGGTGGATCACGAGGTCAAGAAATCGAGACCATCCTGGTCAACAATACAAAAGATTAGCTGGGCATGGTGGCGCGTGCCTGTAATCCCAGCTACTCGGGAGGCTGAGGCGGAAGAATCGCTTGAAACCAGGAGGCGGAGGTTGCAGTGAGCTGAGGTCGCGCCATTGCACTCCAGCCTGGCGACAGAGCAAGACTCCATCTCAAAAAAAAAAAAAAAAAAAGCTGCAGCTGAGAGTGCTCTGATCAAAGGACAGTGCCGGGGGACAGTGAGGATGGTGGCTCATGCTAATGGTGGTGGTGGAGGTGGCGGAGGTGGCGGCGGTGGCGGCGGTGAACAGTTTCGTAGCGCTGTTTCTCAGTCCATTTAATGCTCACATCTACGCTATGAAATGTTTGCTGTTATGTTTTATTTTTATTTATATTTTTATTTTTTTGAGACAGGGTCTCGCTTTGTCATCCAGGCTCAGGTGCACTGGTGCAATCATGGTTCACCGTAGCCTCGACCTCTTTTTGTTTGTTTGTTTGTTTGTTATTGTTTTTGAGCTGGAGTCTTGCTCTTGCTCTGTCCCCCAGGCTGGAGTACAGTGGCATGATCTCAGCTCACTGCAACCTCTGCCTCCTGGGTTCCAGCGATTCTTCTGCCTCAGCCTCCCAAGTAGCTGGGATTACAGGTGCCCGCCACCACGCCCAGCAAATTTTTGTATTTTTTAAATCAAGATGGGGTTTTACCATGTTGGCCAGGCCGGTCTCGAACTCCTCACCAAAAAGTGATTTGCCCACCTCAGCCTCCCAAAGTGCTGCAATTACAGGTGTGAACCACTGCGCCCAGCCCCAGCTTTGACTTCTTGGGCTCAAGTGGTCCTCCCACCCCAGTCTCCCAAGTCGCTGAGACCACAGGCACGCACCGTCATGCCTGGCTAATTTTTTTTGGTATTTGTTTATAGAGACTGGGTTTCACCATGTTGCCCAGGCTGGTCTCAAACTCCTGAGCTCAAGCCATGCGTCTACCTCGGCCTCTCAAAGCACTGGGGTTACAGGTGCAAGTCACTGTGCCTGGCCTGTGTTTGCTGATCCCCTGTGCACAGAGAGGCACGTGAATTTGGCCAAAGCCACACAGCTAGTTAGAGCCAGGGTTGGAACCTAGAGTCTGTAGCCCCAAGATCCATTCTCCTACCTGCCTCCCCTTGGGATTCTTCTGCCTCTGCAGCACCATCACTTTTCATGGATGTACCCAGGCTATTCACATGGAAGCATCATGTGTGGGGGGATGAGCTCTGGAGCCACACAGACCTGTGCAGGCCCCCTTATCTGTGACTGTGGCTGGGGCAAGGGCCGAGGCTGACCTTCCCTCAGTGCTTCTGACTGAGACCGGGAGTGATGGGCCTCTGGCTTCCCTCATCAAAAAATGGCAAAGTGGCTGGATATGATGGCTCACGCCTATAATCCCAGTGCTTTGGAAGGCTGAGGTGAGAGGATCATTTGAGGCCAGGAGTTCCGGACCAGCCTGACAACAAAGAAAGACCCCATCGACTAAAAATAAAAATTAGGCCAGGCGCGGGCTCACGCCTGTAATCCCAGCACTTTGGGAGGCTGAGGTGGGTGGATCACCTGAGGTCAGGTCAGTTCAAGATCTGCCTGGCCAACATGGGGAAACCCCATCTCCACTGAAAATACAAAAATTAGCTGTAATCCCAGGTGCTTGTGAAGCTGAAGCAGTAGAACTGCTTAAACATGGGAGGTGAAGGTTTCAGTGAGCCAAGATCCCACCATTGCACTCCAGCCTGGGTGACAGGAGCAAAGCTTCATCTCAAAATAAAATGAAATAAAGTTAAACAGTTAAAAATAAAAAATTAGCTGGCTGTGGTGGGGCACAGCTGTGTTCCCAGCTACTCAGCAGGCGGAGGCAAAAGGATCGCTTGAGCTTAGAAGGTTGAGGCTGCAGTGAGCTGTGATCATGCCACTGCACTCCAGCCTGGGCAACAGAGCAAGATCCTGTCCAGAAAACAAACAAAAAAGGCGACATTGTGGGAACCAGTTTGGTGATTTCTTAGGGTGTAAATATTGATTTACATATGACCCAGCCATTCCGCCCTTAGCTATATACTGTAAGAATGGAAAACAGGTGTTCACACACAATGTGACTGGACAGGAGTGTCCGTAGCAGCACTGCTCACAACAGCCGAAGGTGGAAATGACCCAAAGGTCTCCCAGCGGGTGAATGGTGCACAGACTGTGTTCCGTTTGTACGCTGGAATATGGTTCACCCCGAAACAGAATGAAGCGCTGACACACTACAGCATGGATGAACCTCAGAACATGGTGCTGAGTCAAAGAAGGCAGACATCAAAGGGCGCAGATTGTGATTCCATTTATGTGAAGTGTTCAGAATGTGTGTCGATAAATCCCTAGGGAGCAGATCAGTGTTGGCCCGGCTGGGGCTGGGCGCGGGGACTGGGAGTGACTGCTGATGGGTTTGGAGCTGTCCTCGGGGGCAGTGGAAGTGCTTTGGAACTAGATAGAATGGAGGTTGCACAGCCTTGGGAATCCACTAGATAGCACTGAATTATTCACTTTAAAATGGTAAATTTAGGCTGGGCGCGGAGGCTCACGCCTGTAATCCCAACATTTTGGGAGGCTGAGGTGGGTGGATCGCCTGAGCTCAGGAGTTTGAGAACAGCCTGGCCAACATGGTGAAACCCTGTCTCTACTGAAAAAATACCTCCCAAACGTTAGCTGAAGGCAGGGGTGGTACACACCTGTGGTCCCAGCTACTCTGGAGGCTGAGGTGGGAGAATTGCTTGAGCCTGGGAGGCAGAGGTTGCTGGAAGCCGAGATCACACCACAGCACTCCAACCTGAGTGACGGAGTGAGACCTCATCTCAAAAAAAACAAAACAAAACAAAACAAAACACAAGAGTTAATTTTATGTCCTGTGAATTTCACTTCAAAAATTTTCTTAAAAAGCAGCATCAACAAAAACGGACAAAAGAGGCGGCGGATCTTCAGAGCACGAACCCACAGCTTCCTTCTTCCCTGTGCCACTTCATGAGGGTTACCTTTTTCTGGCAGCTGTGCTGAAGGCTGGGGACGTGGCGGGGACCCTCTGCCTCCAGGCCCACCCTCAGGGAGCCTGTCACGGGGAGAGGGTCATTAAGCAAATAAAACTACACATTATTAACCTCGCCACAGTACGATCCTGTTACCAGTGTTCACTGTTCACACTCTCATTACACCCGAGTCCTCATTTGCTGGGCACTGTAAGCACCTAGAAAAGAATAACTGTTACTCGTGTTGATGCCAAGTTTAATTTACTCTGAAAATATAAATTATGAGCATTGTAAGAAGGAGCGAGTGCAGGTGGCCTGATTTGTATTCAGAGGTTAAAGCCTTGGGCAGGAGAGGTGTCCTTTTCACCGGGTGTGGCTGCCTCCTTCTTCCCTGGGGGAGACTTTGATGTAGGGGATCCCCTGTATCACAGTCACAAACTGGGTTTGGGAGGTGCCCTGTGCATGCCGGGAGAGACATCAGAGGGTGCCAACTCCTGGGGCTCTTGACCTGGCCTTTCCTGTCTGATTGAAAGTAAATGAGAGGCCGGGTGTGGTGGCTCACGCCTGTAATCCCAGCACTTTGGGAGGCCGAGGCGGGCAGATCACCTCAGGAGTTAGAGACTAGCCTGGCCAACATAGTGAAACCCTGTCTCTACTAAAAATACAAAAATCAGTGGGTGGTGGTGGTGGGCATCTGTAATCTCAGCTACCCAGGAGGCTGAGGCAGGAGAATTGCTTGAACCTGGGAGGTGGAGGTTGCAGTGAGCCGAGATCGTATCACTGCACTCCAGCCGGGGCGACAGACCAAGCAAGACTCCATCTCAAAAAAAAAAAGAAAGAAAGAAAGTAAATGGGTCAGCAGGAATGACTGTCAGGGGACCCTCCTGATGGCTCCCCCACCCCACCTCCCTGACTGCAGGCAGAAGGTGGTGGAGGGCAGCCTGACGCACCCCTTCGCCCTGACGCTCTCCGGGGACACTCTGTACTGGACAGACTGGCAGACCCGCTCCATTCATGCCTGCAACAAGCGCACTGGGGGGAAGAGGAAGGAGATCCTGAGCGCCCTCTACTCACCCATGGACATCCAGGTGCTGAGCCAGGAGCGGCAGCCTTTCTGTGAGTGCTGGCTGCGGTATGGAGGCGTCGGGGGATTGGTGGGTCGAATGGGGGCGGGTGTCCCCTCCCTGCAGAAGCCCATGCTCTGGGGGGCCCCCCTCTAAAGGGGACTCTGCTGCAGTGAAGGGAGGGATGTGCAGAGTGTGTGGCTGGCTGGGGGCGGTGAGGGTCTGCAGAGGGCCCGAGCCTCTTCCAGGCTCAGCAGTGGCAAGGGGGTTCCCAAGGGAGGCTGCCTTGTTTTCAAGGCCCAGAAGTTGCATATATACGTGTGTGTGTGTGTGTGCGTGCGTGTGTGCATGTGCATATTAAAAGTGTATGTATATATGTGTGTGGCCGGGCACAGTGGCTCACACTTATAATTCCAGCACTTTGGGAGGCTGAGGCAGGAGGATCATAAGGTCAGGAGTTCCAGACCAACCTGACCAACACTGAGAAACCCTGTCTCTACTAAAAATACAAAACAAAACAAAACAAAAATTAGCCGGGCGTGGTGGCATGCGCCTGTAATCCCAGATACTCAGGAGGCGGAGGTTGCAGTGAGCCGAGATCACAACATTGCACTCCAGCTTGGGTGACAGAGGGAGACTCTGTCTCAAAAAAATAAATAAATAAAATAAAAATAAATAAATAAATATATGTATATGTATATCCATTTTTTTTTTTTTTTTTTGAGACGGAGTTTCGCTCTTGTTACCCAGGCTGGAGTGCAATGGCGCGATCTCGGCTCACCGCAACCTCCGCCTCCTGGGTTCAGGCAATTCTCCTGCCTCAGCCTCCTGAGTAGCTGGGATTACAGGCACGCACCACCATGCCCAGCTAATTTTTTGTATTTTTAGTAGAGACAGGGTTTCACCATGTTGACCAGGATGGTCTCGATCTCTTGACCTCGTGATCCACCCGCCTCGGCCTCCCAAAGTGCTGGGATTACAGGCTTGAGCCACCGCGCCCGGCCCGTATATCCATTTTTAATAGAGACGAGATCTTGCCACATTGCCCAGGCTGGTCTCAAACTCCTGGGCTCCAGTGATCCTCACACCTTTACCTCCCAAAGTGCTACGTCACAGGTGTGAGCCGCCATGCTTGGCCCTGGAATTTGAATTTTTATCCGTGAATAACCAGCTCAAAGTCAGCAGTTCTCAGCCTGGGGACTACACAGGGTTATGACAGAGGCCCCTGATGGTGAAATGTACCAGCTTCTGTGACAGTGGGGCTACGGCTCTGGGGACAGTTGCCCACCCCCACAGGGACCAGGGATGGAGGTTTCTAGCCAAGCCATTATAGGAAGTTTGGACTTTGAATTTAAAGGTGGATCCCAGGGGTGGCAGCTGTTCCCAGAGCAGGACCCTGGAGGGTGGGGCTTTCTGTAGCTGTTTCCTGGTGAGAAAGTCATGATCACAAAACCCATCTACGCTTGGGGCAGTGTGAGGGAGGGAGAGGATCAATTTGGTGAGTTTGCTGTTCCAGTTAACTCAATATTTTGGGGCTGCTACACCCCAGCTTTTTCCTGAATAGAATGAGATGCTGGAAGCAGTTACTGAGTTCTGTTCAATTGCTGTTGGTCATGGAAGGGATCGGGAGAGTGACAAGCTTGGCCTTCCTGGCAAGGACTGTCCTGTGGAAGCTGCCAGGGCCACACCTGGCACAAAGCCAAGACAAGCCTTTTGTCCAGGAGCCCAGCATCCGTGGGTTCCCGTCACTACCACGCAGGCAGGTCCTCACCTGTGCCGTTGGAGTGTGGGGGCAGGCTTTGCAGAGGGGTGTCCTTTTAGGGCCCCGAGGAGCTGGGGAAGGTTTTCTAGTCATAGGAGCTTGGTGGGAGGGAGCAGGTGGGGAGGATGCTACTCCATGGGCAGGTGACATCTGGGTGTGATGGTGGCCAGGAAGGCCACGGCTGGTTTTTGGGAGATTGCAGGCCATCTGGCCGGGCTGAGGGCCTGATGTTGAGGGACCAGAGATGAGGCAGGTGGAGCAGTGCTTGCAGGAGGTCCTTGATGCCACCTGAGGCTTGGGCAGAGGGATACACTGGGTCTGTCACGGGGGACAGGGAGGCAGGGTGTGACTCATTCAGAAACAAGTGATGATCCTCTTCTGGAACCTTCTTTCACTCTGTCCTGGTTTTCCCAGTCCACACTCGCTGCGAGGAGGACAATGGTGGCTGCTCCCACCTGTGCCTGCTGTCCCCAGTGGAGCCTTTCTACACATGCGCCTGCCCCACGGGCGTGCAGCTGCAGGACAATGGCAGGACGTGTAAGGCAGGTGAGGTCGTGGGCCGGGGGCGCGCGGGCCGGGGGCGCGCGGACGAGCGGGCAGGTGGGGCCTCCTCGCTCCCACTGCTGTCTGAGTACACGGGCTGTGGCCAGCCGGGGTGCCCCAGAAGAAACATCTACAAACCCTTTCAAAATGATTCCCCAGCGGGCGTGGTGCTTCAAATCTGTGGTCCCAGCTACTCGGGAAGCTGATTTGGGAGGCTCACTTGAGCCCAGGAGGTCAATCCTGTTTTCTTTTTTTTTTTTTTGCCCCAGATATTTTCCCACTTTTTTACTCTCTGCCTTGGTGTCGGGCACTGGGCGCTTCCCGGGGCCGTTGCAGTGAGGCAGGGCTCTTCTCCTCTGTGGCACCTGCTGAGGATCTTTCCTTCCAGGTGTCAGGTTTGGGGTGGGCCCTTTGGGAAATCACATATGTTCAGGATGCAGCTCACCTTCAGGGATGCTCCGGGGCCTGGGGGTAGCCGGTCTGGGGCCGACCCTGGAGCCTCGTGAGAGCAGGGGTAACAAGAGATGTCGGAAAGCACCATCCCTGGGACCCGTCCTCCCTGTTTCTGTAGGTTGAAGAAGGTGGTGGGGGTCGGGGCCTGCTCCCTGTGCCGGTGTCCCACTCCCGGAGATGAAAGTGAGGGTGGGGGCTTCCAGGTGGGCTGACTTCCAACTCAGGGACAGTCCTAAGGGGCAGAGTCTTGGTGTGGGGCCCCTAGATGGACTCCCCTGGCGTCCAGTGTGTGGAGAAACCTCCTCCCTACTCCCACTGCTGTCTGAGCACACAGTGGGGGTCCTGACTCTGGGACAGCTTCCTGGTCCCTCTGCTCCCCATGGCTATGGTATGTATTTGTGTTCCGTAGCCAGGAAGTGTGTGTGGTCATGGTGTCCGTGGTGGGTCTTTTCTCTGCTCCCTGGCAGGGATCCTGCCTTTGGTGAGGACTTTCCAGGTTCGTGTTTTTCTTTCTCTTTCCGAGAGCAGAGCATCTTTCAGGAAGACATGGCTGTTTCATCGAAGGGTCTGTCCACTGTGCCGTCTACTGCAGGGGATGGCTGGAGAGTCTCCCCCACCAAGGCCTTGTTTTCCCAAGTGGGGAGAGGGGGAACTTGAGAAATTGGGACTTGGGTGGCCTAGTCCTCACGGCTCTAGACAGCACCCCATTCATTCACGTTTGCTCATTCATTCATTCATTCGTCCGTCCGTTTACTTGTTCAGCAGGTGTTGGTTGAGCACTTTTGTGCTGGCATTGCTCCGAGGCCCTGGGGACCCTACGGTACAGACAGAATCCCTGGCCCCTGACGCTCGTGCTCTGGGGCTGGGTGGGTGGGGGAGACAGCACAAGTGAGTCCACAAGGGAGTCGGTGCATTAGAAAGGGTGCTTGTGGCCGGGCGCGGTGACTCACGTGTCATCCCAGCACTTTGGGAGGCCGAGGCGGGCGGATCACGAGGTCAAGAGATCAAGACCATCCTGGCCAACATGGAGAAACCCCATCTCTACTTAAAATACAAAAATTAGCTGGGCCGTGGTGGCATGTACCTAGAATCCCAGCTACTTGGGAGACTGAGGCAGGAGAATTGCTTGAACCCGGGAGGTGAAAGTTGCAGTGAGCCAAGATTGCGCCACTGTATTCCAGCCTGGCATCAGAGGGAGATTCTGTCTCAAATAAAAAAAAAAAAAAAAAAAAAAGAAAGGGCAAGTGTCCTGGACATCGGCTTCTCCATCACCTCTGGGGCCCCTCGCTGTTTACGGTGCACCTCGGCCTCAAGGGCTATGCTGAGAGAGAAACTGGACCCAGGGAAAGAGTCCAGATGAGCTGCGTCGTGAGTGACCTGGTAACAGCAGGGGTTTGGACCAAGCAGGTTAAGGGTCGGTGAAGACCCTTGAGGGGGAGGAGTGGCTTGACCAGTGTTGGAAATAGATGCTGGGTGCTGCAAAGAAAAATTAGCACTGAGACAAAGGATCTCTCAGCAACACCATTTTTACTTCCTGGGCTGCAGGAAGTAATCTTGCCACGAGAGTACAATGAACAAAGGAAAGCAGACACATTTATTTCTTATGCTTTTGGGGTCGTCCTTACTGCTGTGTCTGATCTCCATTGGCTGGAGCCAGACCTCACAATCTAAACTAAAACCCGATTGGCTAATAACTTGAAACTTTGCTAAACAGATAAAAGCAATGGAGAGCGAAAAAAAAAAAATGTGTTGCTGAAAAATCCTGTGTCTCAGTGCTGATTTTCCTTTGTGGCACTGAGCGTCTGTTGCCAGCAACCAGGCTGGGTGAGCCCCTGGTTTACAGAGGAGGTTGAGGGCAAGTCACCGGCCTGGGGTGGCTCACAGCAGGTGGCATGGTAGGTTCTAGCAGATGAGGCCTGGCTTCCAGCGACATGGATGTGCTGCTGCCCCATTCCTGGGCCCTGGTGGGGCAAGGCCCTGGGCTCCCTCACAGACTGCCCAGGACCTGCCCGCTCCCTGGAGGAGGGGTGCCTCGGCTGCTCAGCCTCAGCGGAGAAGGATGCTTGGCCTGCCGGCTGCCCGGGAATCTTGGCCTTCTCAGTCTGTCTTCTGTCCTTCCTGTCTGTCTGTTGGTGAGAAGAGGCTGAACGCAGTTTCGGAGCATTCTGCACTGTGTTAGTCGAAGTCCTGGTGGAAAGGGAAAAGAGAGGGGACATACAGGTGCATGATGGCAGGGAGCGGCCACCACAGTCAGGCCTGGGGGACGGAGGAGAGAGAGCATCACTGGAACGTGGCACAGGTTTAAAACAGGCAGCTCCGGCCGGGCACGGTGGCTCACGCCTGTAATCCCAGCATTTTGGGAGGTCTAGGTGGGTGGATCATTTGAGGTCAGGAGTTCAAGACCAGCCTGCCCAACATGGTGAAACCCCGTCTCTACTGAAAATACAAAAATTAGTCAGGCTTGATGTGCCTGTCATCCCAGCTACTCAGGAGACTGAGGCAGGAGAATTGCTTGAACCTGGAAGGCAGAGGTTGGGGTGAGCCGAGATTGCACCACTGCACTCCAGCCTGGGCGACGGAGTGAGATCCTGTCTCAAAAACAAAACAAAACAAAACAAAAAACCAGACAGCTCATCCTGGCCAATCTGAAAAAGGTGGAGCATATACATTTCCCAATACCCACAAATATTCCAGAAAATATTCTAGAAGAAAGCAGTTAATGAGACGGGCCTGGTTCCCCTGCCCCAGGGCGTCCGTGTGGTGGGGGCTGTGTCAGGAAGCAAGCTGGCACACAGACGGACAGAGTCAGGTGAGACCTGGATTGAGTGTGGACACAGCAGCGGCCGAGCTGGAGACTCCTGTGCTGGGGACCTGGCTGCCGGAGCTGGCAGTTCAGAGATCTCTCTTCGGAGGCCTGAGACCTGAAGGACTAAAAGACGGAAAGGCGAGAAGGAACAGCACGTGCGGTGGCTCTGAAGCAGGAGCTTGAACATGAACATGAACACTGACATGAACACATGTCAGTGTTGGGACCGACCTCACGGGGTGTGTGACCTGTGTCGTCACATGAGGTGAGCTCTGTTGTCACTGGCCTGAAATCCCTACCTTTTGAGTAATCAGGGGCTCTGTTTTGTAGCGGTCCCCACAGATTCTGTAACGGGCGCTGCTCTGTGTGTTTGGGAAGCTGAAGGGACGTCTGGAGGTGTTCTCTTATTCCTTTGGTGTGTCTGTCTCCACGTTTTATCTTCTCCTGTGTTTTTTTTGTTCCCCAGCCCTCGCTGCATTTTTTCTGTTTGTGACCGTGTGTCTATGCACGCAATTGAACCATAGGCTTCCTGCTGTTTATTTCACTTTATGCATTGCGGAAGCATTTGCGATTACAGGACGTTATGTATCAAAGACGTGAGTTGTAGTGTCTGAAGAACTTTTTTTTTTGAGATGAAGTCTTGCTCTGTCGCCCATGCTGGAGTGCAGTGGCTCCCTACAGCCTCCACCTCCCAGATTCAAGCGATTCTCCTGCCTCAGCTTTCCAAGAAGCTGGGATTACAGGTGTCCACCACCACTCCCAGCTAATTTTTGTATGTTTAGTAGAGATGGGGTTTCACCGTGTTGGCTAGGCTGATCTTGAACTTCTAACCTCAGGTGTCCACCTGCCTCAGTCTCCCAAAGTGCTGGAATCACAGGTGTAAGCCACCACACCCGGCCTAGTGCCTGAAGGATATTTTATCAAGACATGTCTTTTAGCTGTCCTCCCTCTACGGGTTGTTTCTGTTCTGAGTTTTTGCCATTTCTGAGTCTCACTGCTGTGGGTTGGGGGTGGACAGGTAAGAGCTGGCTTGGGTCCTGAGCCCTGGAGTTAGAGGGAACAGGTCCTGGTGTCTGTTACTGCCATCGATTGGTGATGTCTGCCTAAACGCTGTGTTGCATCAGCTTGGGATGTCTGCCCTGGGAGAGCAGTGGGCATGCTGGAAATGCTCTTAGAATATCAAAGCAAGTCTGGGTGTGGAAGGAGTGGGGATGGACACAGCCCCCCGACAGGCAGATCATGCATTCATGCCTGTTAGGCGCCTTGCCCTGACAGGGGATCTCACACAGGGAGCTTTTGTTAACGGTCCCTGTGTGGCTCCCTCATGCATCAGCATTCCAGGAACGGGTGTGGGCCCTGATAAAATCTAGAGTCATGGTTCAGTGAAGTTGTACAGCTGGACAAGCCTGGAGACCCCCCAAATACCTTGCCCAGGCTACCCTGGCTTGCAAAGGGCCATTGCTTATCCATGGGTAGACGGAGACGTGCGGGTGCCTGACAGGTGGTGGGTGCCCAGTGTCCAGCTGCCACGTCCACCATCCATGCCCTTATCACCGTCCTGCTGTCACCATGACCGGCGCTTCAGGTGCTGTGGCTGCTGTCAGGCCCGTGAGAGCTGGGGCAGGATCTCTCGGGGTCCAGATTTGCCCTCATCGTCCCAGAGTCTTCCCACACCTGGGGAACTGGGCTGTCACTGGGAGCCAGTAAGACGGTGTTGATTTCTTTTCCAACCAGAAGAGGTAGGGGCCATGGACTTAGGTGGAGCCCTGGGGACTGGCCACCCGAGGCGGAGCCCTTCGGAGCATTGCACTCTTTCTGCAAATGTCACTCCTGGTCTCCATGTCAGGCCCGGAGCAGCCCTGGGGAGTCCTCAGGGCTCATTTCCCTGCAAGCGGGTACATGGGGGCGGGCAGGGGCAGGCCCTGTGGTGATTAGAGGAGGCTGTCTGCGCTCACAGAGGGTGGGTGGGCCACCCAGAGGAGGAGGCCCCTGCAGGCTGGCAGGGGTCTGGTGGCTCTGTGGCATGGAACTGACACCACAGATACCTGTGGGGTTGGGCCGCTGGATGAGCAGCAAGCCCTGCCCTTCCTGTTGGAAGCTTTTCCAGTCCAGAGCCGTCCGGGCCACAGGGGCTGAGCACACAGCTCCGCGCTCCGTGGAGACTCGGCCGTCAGGGGTTACCTTTCCCTGGTCTGGTGGGCACTGTTTCGCCCCCAGCCCTGAGAGGCACTTTTACCCATACCTCAGTTGGAGCATGACAGGCATGCAGGGGAAGCACATTTTGTGTCATTTATTTAGAGGCCCTGCTTGGGTGGGACTCTGGGCTGGGAACGTCCACATACAGCCAGGGCAGGGACTGTTTTACTCCAAGCCGGAATCTTTCCGCTTCAACTCCAGATGCTGTGTGTGTCGTGTTCAGTCAAGGGGAGAAAAAAGCTCCTTGATGAGCCAGAGGATGTAACCAGGAGTCTTGTTTTGCAAGAGGACGGAAGCGTTTTGGTTCACTTTTTTTGTAAGCATGGTTCCCCAGGCTGGCCTCGGGGCTGCCTGGAGATGAGACAGACCCCACAGGCTTCGCGGGAATTAACTGCCGGGTACTGGGCACGGACGTTGGCTTTTCAGTCTCCCTGCCCTGGACCCTTTTGAAGCTGAAGTGTTCCAGGGGCAGTTGGTGTGGAAAAGGGGAAATATAATTCTCTAGAGGTTTTAGAGTTGAGAAGAAACCAAGACTCTTCTCAGAAGCATTTCAAGGATTTGGCACCGACGTGCTCTCTGCAAATCTGAGGTGGTTCTAGAAGGTCTTTCCATATTTCTTAATCCAGAGGCCGAGGGGGATGGATGAGAAATGGCTTTGTCCTTGAGGAGCTCAGGTTCCGGTTGGAGGACAGGCACAGCCCGACATTGAAGTCGGTGAGGCAGAGACGGACCTGTGCGTGGGGCTGGCCTGGGGCGTGTGCTTCAGGCTTCACAAAGCAGACCACGGCAGCCGAGGGCTTTGGCAGCCAGATGTCCTGCCCCCCAGGTTTTAGTCCTGGCCATAAAATACCACATTAAAGCCAAACGTTTTGTTAAAAGATCACGCAGCCCTGTCACCTGAGCACAGTAGCTCTCCTCCGTGGCCTTCCAGGCTGCAGGCGCCCGTGGGTGTCGCGGCTGTGCGCCTGGCAGGTGGGAATTGGCCGTGCAGTGGGGCTGCCGTCGGTGCTCCTGGCCTCGGCTGGAAATCGCCTGGAGATAGAAGCCGCTCACACAGGGGCAGCATGAAGAAAGTGTGAAACTCTGTTGCTTCTTGCGGCTGACAGCACAGCTCTGAGGTCCCAGTAGGCAGAGGCCTCCTGCAGGGCACCTCGCCAGCCGGGATGTCAGAGCTGGCCGGAAGGAGCGGTGCCCGTGGAGGGCTGCCAGTGCCCGGGAGCTTTCCTCGCTGTCCCGTTGGGCAGGGGAATTCAGAGTCGGGCAGAGGAGGCCTGGGGTCACACGGGGATCTCCTCCTGGCTGTGGGTTGTTGAGGTCCAGTGTCCTGGGAGTGAAGGATAGAGGGCGTGTGGCGAGGGCTCTGGAGCTGGCCCTGGCCTGGCAAAAACGCAGGTAACGGAGAAGGAGGCTGTGCTGGTGGGACTTGTGTCTGCTCTGGAGGGGGGCGCTGGGAGTGCCGCTGAGGCCGGGAGGATTCGGGATGGAGGACATGGCTTGGTTTGGAGCTGGGAGCCTGCCGAGGGCTGTGGTGGTGAGGAAATGGTGTCAGGCAAACCCAGGACTCGGAGCACCTAGTTCCACTTGTGGCTGCCTTTCTATTTTTAATCGTCATGTCAGGACCTTGAGAAAGTGACTTAACCTCTCTGAGCTTCGGTTTCCCCATTGGTTAAAAGGGGAGGATTATACTCCCCATTCCTTGGGGTTGGAGGAAGACTGTGCTGAGCAGCGAGATGGCTGGGCCAGCACCGAGAGAGCGGGTCTTCCTTGGATGCTTGTAATTAGCAAGTAGCCTCCAAGGCTGGGTGCTGCCAGGAGGAGCTGGCGGGGTGGGGGGGGGTGTGTGTGCTAGGCGCTCCAGGCGTGTGGCTCCCTTTGCTGTGGGGCGAAGGCCAGCCTGGGGACAGGGCCTGGCTGTGTCAGAATCTCTTAGATTCATGACACATCCAGAGTCCCCGGCTCCAACCCAACCCACCCAGTCCACGGGAAGGAACGGGGTGGGGAGGTGGAGGCCAAATATGTTAGGTCCCGGGGGAGGCCTGTGTTGTGGGGGGTGGCGCTGGCACAGCAGATACATCTTGGGGTTTGAAGCCAGAGCCTCCGGTGAGACTGAGGGTCCCTGGGACCCCCTCCTGAGTGCCTGGCCATTTATGCTTCATGGATTTAGAGGTGAAGACATTTCTATAATGTCTTAAATTCTGCTTTTTCCTGATTTTGAGCAAGTGAAAGCCAGCTCGGGGTAGGGAGTTAGGTGCCTTCTCCAAGGAAGGGGCTGAGAGGGTGGCCACGTCAGGATCCCAGGGGACGGGAGTAGCATTCCCAGGGGCACACAGGCGGTTCCCTAGAGGCAGGGATGCTTGGTTTGGGGGTCTCCCCGCTGCTGGGTGCCTGCAGGTCGGCACTATTCACGTGGCCCCTGAGCTGCAGGGTGACCGCTGGCCCTGGGCTCTCTCTGTCCTGGCTCCCTCGCCCCTCCTGAAGCAGCCCCCTAGGGACAAGGCGGGTATGTCCCATGAACAGCCCTCTGCCACCCAGCGTGGCCGGGGGCTCTGTGGGACCATGGCAGCTGCGATGCTGCTCCTCTCTGCACCTCGGGGTCACTCTCCTCTCCAGCAGTCAAGTGCAGAGCCTGGGCCTCCGGGCCTCCCCGCCCCCTCACACAGCCCCAGGACCAAGGCAGCAGCTGGCTTCGGTTTCTGCCATGTTTTTCCAATTATGTGGAGTGAGCTAAAAACAGCAGGAGTGGGGCCTTGTTTGGGAGTTGCCACCGCCATCCTTGGAAGCGGCTGTCCCTCACTGCCACCCCTCGGGCCTCATCCTCCGTGGAACATGCCCCTGTTGCTTCAACTCTCATCGCCCCGCATCCCTCCTGGTTGGGGGCTTTGGGGCAGTGGGCTTAGCTGCGTGCGCCATGCCACTCCGGTCACACGTGCCCAGGCCTGTGGCTCTTGGGGCCCTGTCCAGAGGGTGGCCAGGCTGTGCTCCCGGCAGTGCTCAGATGAGGCTGGGGTGCGGCTTGGGGATTTGCAGGCCGCCGGCCACAGCTCACCCAGACAAGAGTTTTAACAGATGTTCGTCTGTCAGGAACAGGAAACAAAAAGACGTCGGGGATGGGGTGGGGGTGGCAAGAGGAACAGAGGGGGCCACTGTCGAGCCTGACAGGCAGACTGACAGCTGGAGCCGACGGCAGAGCCCCTCACGTCCGTCTGTCTGTCCGGGCGGATTAGCCCAGGGAGCTGGGCCCGCTCAGCTCGGGGCCGAATAACGGGCGTTTGTTCCTAGAGTCGGCTGTCTTGTCACTTATCAGGGAAGTAGGTCAAAGGGGAAAAAGAAGGGAGGCCCTGTGGGGCCGAGTCTGCCTCCGCCGGGCGGTGATTGGCATTGACTTTGCAAACAGAAGGCAGCTGCTGTTCTCAGCCATGGACCGTGAATTTTTAATAGCAAGAAAATCAGCTCGCACAGTTCAGGAAGTCGTGGAAGAAGCCTGAGTGCTCACTTTATTTTTTTAATTGAGGTATAACTTGCAGGCAGTAAAATGCACACATTGTAATGTGTACATTTGGATTAACTTCGACAGTTGCATATGTCTGCGTAACTAGCACCCGGTCCAGACAGAACATTTCCACCACTGGGAAAGTTCCCGGTGCACCCTTTGCAGTCCTCAGCCCCCGCCCCCTCCACTGCTCTCCTGACTTCTGTCACCGTGGATTAGCAGTACCTGTTCTAGAACGCAGTGGAAATGCAGCCACAAAGCTGTGCTCTTTTGCTTCTTGGCCTGAATCCTCAAGTTCAGAGCTGATGCAAGAGGAGAGGGGCGCACCGAATCCCTAGAGAGAGTGCTGTCGCCGTGGGGTGGGAACGCAGGCAGAATGGCACCTCTGGGGTGGGCGAGCTTTCCGGGTGCCCTTTCCACAGGCTTGGGGTTAGACTGTGGTCACCCTGGCCACTGGCTTTGTCCCCTGCAGCCTCTCCCGTGTCCCCCTTGTGACTGCAGCCTAAGCCCAGCTCCATCCTGACCCCAGACCAGCTCTGGAGCTCCAACAGCTTCCCTTTATTTTCAGAGGTGAGTTTTGTGCTTGCAGGGTGCTGGCCCTGGTGGGACCCCCACGTTGCCCAGAGAAAGCCCCTGTGCAGCTGCGGGCACTCCTTGGCGATGGCCCAAGAATCCTTGTTTGGTTTCACTGACCATGGCCTGCACCTCCGCTCTACCTGCCCAGTTCCATGTGCCTGGGGTCAGCGATAGAAGATCCCGCACCTGTGCCGCTGTTCACCTGCAGAGAGAGACTAGAGGGCTCCAGCTCCCCTCCTGGCCTCCACTCTGTTTTTCTGCCTTTTGCCACCTATACCGATGGAAATGTACAGTTTGCTTTTCACTGACACACATCTGAGCACGGACCTCCCTGCCCTGCTCATGCTGTGCCCGCCGCCCGGAACACCCTTCCCCTGCCTCCTGCCCCAGCGCCCCTCCATCCAGATGCCGCTCCTGCACCACCACTCCTCCGCCCTCGCCCAGCCCTCTGAGAGTGTGGCAGGTGTGCCAGGCTCTGCTCCCTCCTCCACCGGGGAGCAGGAGGGTGCTGGCTTCTTCCTCTTCCTGTGTCCCACGGGACCAGCGTCAGGGTCCACGAAACTTGCTGGGAGAGTTCGGTGACACCTTCAGGAGTGTTTGAGAGGTGAGGTTTTTTGGTCTCCAGTGGAGATGGCAATGACTTTTTTGGCTTTGTGAAGAGAAGCCCCTTGTTGTCCCTCTGTGCCACCTCTGAGGATGTGATTGAATGCAAATCAGAGCATCTGAGTTCTGCCTCAGCCCTCTACTGCTGTGAAAGGCAGGCCTGTGTGCCTTGCTGACCTGGAAGTGTCGAAAAGACAGCATTTGGGAAAGGAGTTATAAACTGTAGAGTGCCCTGCACCTGTGTTAGGTGGGGCCGTGTGAACTGCTGATAGTCACTGTCTTCTGTCACTCGGGGCAGTGGCATTGCCACATGGTTCCATTCTAATCCATTATTTTGGCCACTGCCACGGAGGTGAGGTGCGTAACAGCAGTAATGTTTCTCGGGGGCCACTGCAGCGGTCACAGTCCTGAGTCCTGTACCTGGGCACGCCTCCTGGGAACAGTGTGAGGGGTCATCCGTGGCTGGTCCTGCTTCTTTTTTTTGAGACAGAGTCTCGCTCTGTCACCAAGGCTGGAGTACAGTGGCGCGATCTCGGCTCACTGCAACCTCCGCTTCCCAGGTTCAAGCAATTCTCCTGCCCCAGCCTCCCGAGTAGCTGGGACTATAGGTGTGTGCCACCACGCCCGGCTAATTTTTCGTATTTTTAGTAGAGACGAGGTTTCACCACGTTAGCCAGGACGGTCTCGTTCTCCTGACCTTGTGATCCGCCTGCCTGGGCCTCCCAAAGTGCAGTGATTACAGGCATGAGCCACCATGTCCAGCCGGCTCTGCTGCTTACATACGCCTGAGGCACGCGGTGCCAGGAGTTCACTCAGGTCCATGGAGGAAGGGCGCAGTTAGGATTTGGGCCTGGGCATCCTGGCCCCCAAGGCCGCCTCCACAGAGTTTCCCTTACAGTGGGGTAGCCTTGTGAGAGGCACAGCCGTGCGTCAGGCTAGAGCCAGCTTCAGGGGCCACAGACAGGGAGTCATCAGCAGTACAAGTAATCCCTGCGGTTCATTGAACACCTACTGTGTGCCTGGGCTCAGAAAGGCACCCTGTGCTGGCTTTTAAAGAATCAAGCCACTTGCGTAAAGGTGGGGGGAATGTGGCCTACATTTTCATTTAAGTCACCAGCTGTTTTATACATCCACACCCTGAAATTCTTAGGTTTTAGGCAAAGATGAAAGGGCTGCCCAGGCTTCATTTGCCCAACAAAGCCATGCTTCACTCTCGAGGCTGTGTTCTCTCAACAGTTCCCCAGCGAGGGGGTGCGAGCGTTTAATACCACAGGGAGGGCCGGGCACGGTGGCTCAGGCCTGTAATCCCAGCACTTTGGGAGGCCAAGGCAGGTGGATCTCTTGAGGTCAGCAGTTCGAGACCAGCCTGGCCAACATGGCGAAACCCCATCTCTACTAAAAATAAAAAAATTAGCTGGCCATGATGGTGGGGGCCTGTAATCCCAGCTACTTGGGAGGCTGAGGCAGGAGAATCTCTTGAACCCGAGAGGCAGAGGTTGTAGTGATCCTAGATCATGCCACTACACTCCAGCCTGGGCGACAGAAAAAAAAAGTCTCAAAACAACAACAACAACAAAAAAAACTAAACTTAAAAACAAATACACAGGGAGGGTCTGTGCCCTGGGGCCTGGTCATAGGCATCACACCTTGCTGGGGGCCGCATCCCCTCCAGTCTGGTGTGTGGGAAATAGGTCAAGTTGCTCACTCAAGGTCATTCAGTCACAGCATGGGGCTGGGAGCGGGAGTCAGGTCTGTCTGCCAAGGGAGTGGGCCTGTAGCGCATGGGACGTTACTGCCTGCCTGGGGGGGTGGCGGGGTGGCCGTGTAGCCGTGGGCCTGAGGTGGTGGTGGGGCATGGGGCAGAGGCAGGCAGTGGGGGGCCACAGGAGGGGCTGGCTGCCGCCAGGGGATCGGAGTGGAAAGACCCGGCTGTAGGGTCCTTGCCGAGACCGGCACTGAGTTGGTCATTCTCTGGCTGCCCTGACCCCAGGCAGAGCAGCGGCTTCCCTGTTTTAGGCTCAGCAGACGGAGCCCCTGACTGCAGGCCAAGGTGCCTGCCGGCTGCTCCTGGCAGGCTACAGCATCTCTGCGCTCGCTGGAAGGCCCTAGACACTGTGCGAGTGACAGCGGCCGGCCTCAGGTGCCAGTACAGCCAGCCTCGGGCCTAGCTATTTCCTCGGTGCCTGTGGCCCTGTGGTCACCTGGCACAGGTTCCCGGGTCAAGGCAGGCTGTGGTCACAGCGGTTGCCCCCCCCACGTACCCCTAGGGGCAGTGGAGAAACGTCATCAACTGCTAACTAACAAAAATGACCTGGCTGCTTGCCAGCTGGGAAGCTGCTTCGGCCAGGCTGTTTATGGCTTTGGGATCTGTGCAGTGGACAGCGGCCTGCACTGTGACCCCCTCCACCCCACGCGCCCCAGTCCTGGAAGGTGGCCAAAGCCCTCTGCCTCCTGTGGGGCACCTGAGAAGGAGGCCCTGGAGCTGGGAGCAGAGCTGGGGCTGGGCGTCTGGGCAGCAGAGAGGCCGATTCTCAGCTTTTCCTGGATCTCAGGTTTCTGCCACCAGTGTGAAAAGAAACCCGGAGAACACAGCCATCCTGGGCTGGTGCTGGCTATGGTGGAAGGCCCGCGGTGGGAGCTTGGGGTGGACGCTGGACCTTTCCTGGGTGGCCTGTGGCCTGGGAGCTGCACTCGGTTCAGTGCGGGAAGGTTGTAACATTCACTGTGAGTGCAGGGGTGGCCGGGGCCCTGCAGCAGAATGACGAGGTGGGATGGAGGTGTCCGGGGCTGCCCTGCCTCCTTTTGCCAAAATAACAACAATTATCTTGTTTGTTGTGAAAAAAACTGTTTTCCCACATTGGGGCCTGGAGGGTATTAGCCGTGAAGACCTTCTGAGTTCCGAAGTGCACTGCTGACCTGCTGGCAGGGCAGGGTCTTCTCCTCCTGGGTCTGGCAGGGGTGGCTCAGGCTGCTGGGCTGCCCTGTGCTAACCAAATAGCTCCTGGGGCTGCAGGTGGGTTATTTCAGCCCATCCCTTCCATCTCCTGTTCTTCTTGTCATCGCATCTCAGACCCTGGAAACCAAACGAGCCTTCAGTACCCACGCTCCAGGGCAATTTAGTGGAGGGGCCCCCATGTTGCCCCAGGAAGGGGGCACTGTGCCCTGCATCCTGACCCACCTTCCTTAGAGACTGAGAGCTTCTGAGGATAAACCTGTTCACCCGTCTTTCAAAGGCTTATTTCTTTCCTTTTATGTTATTTATACGTTCACTGTAGCAAGGAAAACATAAAAAGTAGTGAAGAAAATAGAAATTACCCATCATTTTGCCACCCAGAGTTAGCTGTTTCTCTGTGTCCTATGCATCTTTTTTCTGTGCACATATCAAAATCCACTTTTAGGGTCAGACACGGTGGCTCACGCCTGTAATCCCAGCACTTTGGGAAGCTGAGGCAGGCAGATCACTCAAGGCTAGGAGTTCGAGACCAGCCTGGCCAATGTGGCAAAACTCTGTCTCTACTAAAAATACGAAAAAGTAGCCAGGTGTGGTGGTGGGTGCCTGTCATTTCAGCTACTCAAGAGGTTGAGGCAGGAGAATAGTTTGAACCCGGAAGGCAGACGTTGCCGTGAGCTAAGATCATGCCACACCACTGCACTCCAGCGTGGGCAACAGAGCAAGACTGTCTAAAAAAAAATAATAATAAAATAAAAAATATCGACTTTTAGGTGATTCATTCAAACTATATGTGTAAAGTTGTATCTGATTTTTTTTCATTTATCGTTCTTGCGAATTCCTACATCATTACCTCTTTTCCAGAGTGGGCTGTTCCATCATCTTGAGTGCCCTTGCTTAGGCAAAATACGTAAATTTTATTCAAAAATATTTTGGGGGCCAGGCGCAGTGGCTCATACCTGTAATCCCAGGACTTTGGGAAGCCGAGTTGGACAGATCATGAGGTCAAGAGATAGAGACCATCCTGGCCAACATGGTGAAGTCCCGTCTCCACTAAAAATACAAAAAAAAATTAAATTTTTGGGAGGCCGAGGCCGGTGGATCACGAGGTCAGGAGTTTGAGACCAGCCTGGCCAAGATGTTGAAACCCCGTCTCTACTAAAATACAAAAATTAGCTGGGCGCGGTGGCACGCACCTGTAATCCCAGCTACTCAGGAGGCTGAAGCAAGAGAATCACTTGAACCTGGGAGGCGGAGGTTGCAGTGAGCCGAGATCGCACCATTGCACTCCAGCCTGGGTGAGAGTAAGACTCCGTCTCAAAAAAAAAAAAAAAAAAAAAATTTAGCCAGGTGTGGTAGCGCGTGCCTGTAATCCCAGTTACTTGGGAGGCTGAGGCAGGAGAATCACTTGAACTTGGGAGGCAGAGGTTGTAGTGAGCTGAGATCATGCCATTGCACTCCAGCCTGGGTGACCGAACCAGACGGCATCTCAAAAAAAAAAAAAAAAAAGCAAGGGGGGAAATTTAAGTTGTCCACAGATTCTTTTCCTTGAGTTTTGCTGCTGTAATGACGGCTTGATGATGTCTGGACGCATGAACCTCTATGCGTTGCTAGCTGCTGCTTTAGCCTGTGTTCTTGGGAAACGCTGGGGTCAGCAGCTTCTAGGCTGCTGAGCAGGAATCCCCAGGGGCTGCTTCACAGCCCTTCAGGAAGCAGTAGATACCTTCACTTCAGGGTCAAACGAGCCTTTCCACCTCGCTGGCAACTCCTGGCGGCTCAGTTCTGTTTGCATATGACTCAGAAGTTACCCGTTTTCCACATTTACTGACTGCTCTTTCTTCTGTCCATTTGTATTTATAGTCTCTGCTCATTTTTTGCCAGGGTTTTGGTGTTTTCCTATTGACTTGTATGCCTTTTAATTTTTGAAATAACATTAATAGACTTCATTTTTTAGAGCAGTTTTACGTTTACAGAAAAATCAAGGGACAAGGACAGAGAGCTCCCACTACCCGTTCTCCTCCTCCCCTCCGCTCCTTCCCCCTATTGTAATTTATTTTCTGATATTATAAAAGTCACACACGGCCGGGCGCCGTGGCTCATGCCTGTAATCCCACCACTTTGGGAGGCCAAGGCCGGTGGATCACCTGAAGTCAGGAGTTCAAGAACAGCCTGGCCAACATGGTGAAACCTCATCTCTACTGAAAATACAAAAAAAATTAGCCAGGCATGGTGGTGGATGCCTATAATCCCAGCTACTCAGGAGGCTGAGGCAGGAGAATCGCTTGAACCCGGGAGGTGGAGGTTGCAGTGCGCCGAGATCATGCCACTGCGCTCCAGCCTGGGCAATAAGAGTGAAACTCCATCTCAAAAATAAAAAGTCACCCATGCTTCTCACGTGGGTCATTTGGCTGAGGGGCCAGATGGCTCGCCACCTATTTTGGGGCAGCCCAAGAGCTCAAAATGCTTTTTACATTTACATGGTTGAGGAGAAAATTAGGAGAATAATGTTTTGGGACCTGGGAAATTCACATTGTAGTGTCCCTAAATGCAGTTTTGTTTGCTCCCAGCTGTGTTATCTGAGGCGGGCTGCCTTCCCACAGCAGCGGCCCAGCCGAGGGGTCGGGACAGAGACCGTGCAGGCCGCAGCACTGAAAATATTTGCCTCTGGCCCTTTCCAGACTGCTGGCCGCCCTCCGTCCGACAGCTAGAAGGAAGGATGGGACCCATCCGACGATGACCGCTGTTGACATTTGAGCACGCTTCCTTCCCGGCTTTTGTTCGAGGGTGGCAGTCTGTTTGCTTTTGTGGTTGGGATTTGCTGCACACACGGCGGGCTGTTTGCACGCGGCTTCCTGGAGGACAGGCCTGCGCTCTGAGCTGCGCCAGCGTCCCGCACGCAGTGGGGCCTCAGCAGAGAGTTGTGGCGGGTGGGGCAACGCCAGTGCTGGGCCTCCGTGCTCTGATCAGCCCCGGCGACGGGCTCGGGCCACCCTCTCCGCGGCCTCCGTGCTGTGGCCCAGGCCGTCCTCCTGCCTGGCACACTTGGCTCTGGCCTTTCACTGAAGCGTTCCTCTCGCCCTCTGCCGCCCACTGAGTTTTGTAAATGGGGCCTTGGCGGATGTAATAAGCAAGGATAAGGTCCCCCTGGAGAAGGGGGCCTATGTCCACGGTGCTGCTGCCCTTAGCAGAGCAGGAGCGCAGACGCAGACGCTCAAGGGGGGAAGGCAGCGTGGAGTCAGAGCGGGGCTTAGCGTGATGCGGCCACAAGCCAAGGAACTCCAGGAATTTCCTGTAACACCAGAGGCTGGAAGAGGCCAGGAAGGATCCTCCCCCGGAGGCTTCCGAGGGAGCCTGTCCCTGCACCTATCTTGACTTTTGACTTCTGAGCTGCAGGTCTTGGTGGGGGTGGGTACATTTCTGATGTTAGAAGCCACCCGGTTGGCGGCAGTGTGTCACGGCAGCATGCCCCCCACCCACAGGTTCTGCATGTCCATGTGGCCAAGGGCAGAGGTGGGCAGGGACGGATGGCGCCGAGTCGGACGTGTCCAGGACATCAGGCCATCCCTGGGGCCTGCCTTTTATTTTGAGGACAATGCTGCCTGCCAGAAAGCTGCGCCCTGCCTGGCCCTTGCCCCAAGCCCCTGCCCTGTGCTTGCCCTCGCAGAAGAGATGTCGCCCTTCTCTCCTGCAAGGAGAGGTTAGGAGCCTGCCTGGAGGAGGCTCGGGCAAGGGGAAGGTTTCACTTTCAGGCAGTGTGGTGGGGCTGGCTGTTTGTTTAAACAACCCCAAAGAAAACCATTTGGTCAAACTGTTAGTTTCCAAACAGTTTGCTTCCTTGGTGTTTAAATAAACTCGTACCAAGGCTCTGTAGCTGGTCCCAGGGCAGGAGTTGGCCTCTCTTCTTCATAGCCCAGCACAGTCCCCGGCACCTACCCCTCCCAACCCCAGGCCTGCTTACCTGTGGCCATGGCTGCTGGCCAGACTTCACTACACACAGACCCTCCTGCAGGCCAGCTGTGGCCCCAGCCTTGGCAGGCATCTGGCAGAGCCCAGGCTGGTGGCGCTGTCTCTGCAGCTGCTCCCTGCTGGCCTGGCTGGGCAAAGTCCCCACCACCACTGGAGTCACCTGTGCCGGTCACAGCTCGCTCAGACCTTTGGGTCCTCTCTCTCTCCCAGGTGTCCCAGTCTCTGCAAAGCTCAAAACCCTCAAAGCCTTGCAGCCTGAGGGATGTCAGAGACTCCTCCTCAGAGTCAGGAGACACCTGCAGATTCATCCTCAGTGAGGACGGCTCTGACCACAGAGGTCTGATTTCCGCCTAAGTAGTTGGAAGGGATACCGAGGATGGGTTCCTGACGGTGGGACTGCAGGCCTCCGGCTGACCTAGTTAACAGAGGGCTAGGGCTGGGTGTGCTCAGCCCCTAAAGGTTCTAGGCCCATTTGGGACACCCTGCCAGAACCTGCCACATGGCGACAGCCACCTAAATCCCAGGGGCTCTTGAACTGGAGAGCAGACCCTCCATCTCAGCAGGGCCCCTGCACAGACCCCATAACCCTAGCCTGCCTTCGCAGTACACTTTGTGGCTGTGTATTCACAGATGGTGGTGTTCACTGAAGGTCTGTGTCCTGTGACCCCAAGGGCATCCCAAGAGCAGATCCCAAGTCTGTTTCGTGCCCTCCTGGCCTGAAGTAGCTGCCCACAGGGGTACTGGTGGGGTCATGGAGGCAGCTGGGCAGCAGCAGGTGAAAAAGGCGCCTCCTGCGTGTGCTGGCTCCCGGGATGGAGGTGTTTGAGGAAGCGGAGTGAAGTGAGCTTTTCTCTTGCGGCAGTGTGTCCTGCCTAGAGCCTACCCTCTTTGAGTGTCGGGGTCCTTGCCAGTAGGATGGGGCATCCTCACAGCTCGCGGGGTGCTGTGTGCAAATTGTGCTATTGTGTTACTTTAGTGATTCTTTTTTTTTTTTTTTTTTTTTTTTTGAGATGGAGTCTTACTCCAGCGCACAGGCTGGAGTACAGTGGTGTGATCTTGGCTCACTACACCCTCTGCCTCCTGCTTCAAGTGATTCTCATGCCTCAGATTCCCGAGCAGCTACCAGAGTGTGCCACCATACCTGGCTAATTTTTGTATTTTTAGTAGAGATGGGGTTTGCCGTGTTGGCCTAGCTGGTCTCGAACTCCTGACCCCAGGTGATCTGCCTGCCTTGGCCTTCCCAAAGTGCTAGGATTACGGGAGTGAGCCGCTGTGCCCGGTCTACTTTAGTGATTGGTTAGGAGGATGGAGGGAACGGCTGGCAAGGCAGGCTTGGAATGTGTTTTGGGATCAAGCGCCGGTTTCTCTCTGGCACTGGGGTTCTCTGTGGGGCCATGATGGACACACCACTGAGGTCAAGCATGATTCATCTCGCACCGTGCCTGGCAGTCTCGTTGGAAAGTTCTGCAGACACCGTGTGGACGGGCTCTTCCAGCCAGGCCTTGGGGGGCTTCCAGGACTGTGGTCTCCCCATGGTGGCTGATTAAGCAGAGACCCTTTGTGAAGGAGAGTGTGTGGTCCCCTTGAGGTCACAACTAGACAGGGACTCGAGCACTGTCAAACCTGACTGATTATTTATTGTGGATGAGGTGACAGGCCCAGAGAGGGACAGGAACCTGCCCGAGGTCACCCAGTGCAGGCAGGCGCCAGAGGTTTCGGTCTTAGATTCTCCCTGCTCATCCCTGGATGTAGCGCTGCTGGGGGCGTGGGGCTGTGCTTGGGGCTGTGGAGAGCAGGGGGCTGGCGCCAGGACCCCAGTGAGCCAGTGGGGGTGGCGCCCTGGCCATGGGGCAGACTGGGGGCAAGGGGCGGCCATCAACTGGAATGCAGGGAGGAATAGCTTCCCTGAGGAGGAGGTGGTGGTGCCGTGTGACCTGGGCCTTGAAGGACAGATCTAATGTCAACAGAACAGTTTGGGAGTGGAGGCTAGAGGGAGAAACTTTGCTGAAATTCAGAGTTCCCCCTGCCCCATACCAACACACACCAAATCAGACGCCTCTGCCCGGATCTGAATTTGGCTCTCAGAGATTTCCATTGTAGCTGGACACGTGGGGCACCTACCAAGTGCTGCCTCCACCTCACTGTCCCCAGCCTGTCTGCCTCAGTTTCCCCAGCCCTGGGCACCTGCCGCTGTCACCATCAACCGGGCGCCCTCTGGTGGAGGAATTGGATTATGCACTCCGGGGCTTGGAGCAGGAGTCAGGAGGGGCTCCTGTCCTTCCTTGAAACGCTGGTTGCTGGGATCCTGGAACAGCGCTTCAGGTCTCTGCGTTCCTCCTGGCAAGAGCCAGATCCTGGGTGCACGGGGCTGTCTGTTATTTGAAGGCCTGGCAGGGCACTCAGGAGACCTGGTAGTTGGCTGCAGGGCCGGGTCTAGAGGCCAGGGCATGAGGGAGGCTCTGGCCTGGTTCAGCCCCCAGTCCCTGTATGGATTGTGACCATGGGGGCGTGGCCACAGGACGCTGGAAGGTGTCTGTGACCCTGAACTTCTTGTTTCTATGCATCCTTGTGACCGGAAAGGTCTGGACCAAATGAGTGGATGATGCCCTAACTCAGGGAGGGAGCCGCATCCTGACCCCAGCTGCCGTGGAAGGATCTGTGTCAGGGTTATGAGGCACCCAGGGGGCCCTGAGTCTGCGTGGGACTCCACGTGCAGCTTCTGCCAGAAGCTCTGATAAATCCCAACTTGAGGTGCCGAGGACACAAATCGAAAACGCTGATGCCACTGTGGGTGCAGCTGTGGACCCTGGGGGTCAGGAGCATGTTGGGGGTGAGCCACGGGGGTTCAGAAGAGAATCCTGTAACCTCCCCTGCCCTCCCCCCCAAACTGAGAAGCCCACTGGAGGGCTGTGGGTAAATGGTTAGGGGGTCTCCATGTGTCCTCTGGAGGGGGTGGTGAGGGTCCTGGGGTTTGCACACCGCTGGGCCCGAGCTGCCGGACCCGGCATCCACAGCTGATCCCTGGCCTGCTGCTCCGATGCTCTCTGAGTGTTGCTGCGGCCTCCAAGAGAGCCTGAGTTGAGCTTCTCTCGTGCTGGCTGTACGCTGTCAGGCCATGTGGGTGAGTCCGGCAGGGCACAGATTCCCGGAGCAGAGAGAACTTTCCTTGGGGATTTAACACGTGCAAATCTTGAGAGCTGGCAAATCTTGCCTTCAGCTAGCGAGGGAGCTTTTATTTGAGACCAGAATCGCCTGAGCATCCTCTGTCCCCAGCTGTGTCCAGCCTGTCTGCAGGGACATCCTGAGAGCACCAGGCTCTCTTCTCATCCAGCTGCCTGAGTGCCACGCTGACCCCTGTCCACCCATGCCGTGGAGGGGCTTGGCCACAAGCTGCTCAGCCGGCAGCAGGCTCGGCCCTGGGGTGCAGCAGAGACCCAGGTGGCTGTGGGGTGGGTGCTTCATGGTGTGGTTCTGAAACCCAGTTAGAAGTGTGTGGACAATGCCTGGCCTGTTCTCTGTGGGACCCTGTTTAGAAACCAGGTGTGAGTTACAACTGGGGTCATCGCAACGCTCTGATGGCCCAGTTGTGTGGAGGCCACGGTGGAGCCCCAGCCAATGAGCCAGAGCCCTGGGTCAAGCTGTGACCGGAACGCACGTCTGGATGTGTTTCTCATCTTGCGCCTGTGTTGCCTGGTGTGTCAAGTGGTCGGGAAACGGTGTTAGCTCTTGTGAGGAGTAAAAAGGGTGATTCACTTGATGGGTGTGTCTGGCCCTGTCTAGGAGAACCCTAGGCACAGTCCTGGGACCTGAAGCTGCCCTTAGGTGGCGGTGGGGGGAAGGAGAGAGCTTCAAGGATGAAGTGTCATTGCGCTGGGCGGTAAGGATCACCCTTGCAAGGCGGGCATGCTGGGGACGCTGAGCATCACGGCCAGCAGGCGGGTCCACACCTGGCGGGACTTGTGGCTGGGGCTGGCGTTGTGGCCAGGAGAGGGGCTGGCAGGAGACAAGGGGACCGTGAGGCAGCTCCCACCCAGCGGTTGAAGCCCGATCGCCTGGCTGCGCGCTCTCAGCTGGGTGCATAACTTCTCTGTACCTTGGTTCTCTCGTTTGTAAAATGAGGAAACAAACAGTGCCAGCCTCCCAGAGCTGTCATGAGGCTGAACGCATGACCACGTAGCATGAGCTGGATGCGTGTCACCTGACGTTACCAGCCTTTGCAAGGAGAGCCCCGGGGGCCTGGCTCAGTCTTTCCCTTGCCCGGCCCACCCCAGGCCCAGTCTGGCGCCTGCTGCAGGCCCCTGACCCTTGTCTCCACAGGAGCCGAGGAGGTGCTGCTGCTGGCCCGGCGGACAGACCTGCGGAGGATCTCGCTGGACACGCCGGACTTCACCGACATCGTGCTGCAGGTGGATGACATCCGGCACGCCATCGCCATCGACTACGACCCGCTGGAGGGCTACGTCTACTGGACGGATGACGAGGTGCGGGCCATCCGCAGGGCGTACCTGGACGGCTCAGGGGCGCAGACGCTGATCAACACCGAGATCAACGACCCCGATGGCATCGCAGTCGACTGGGTGGCCCGAAACCTCTACTGGACTGACACGGGCACTGACCGCATCGAGGTGACGCGCCTCAACGGCACCTCCCGCAAGATCCTGGTGTCGGAGGACCTGGATGAGCCCCGCGCCATCGCGCTGCACCCTGTGATGGGGTAAGACGTTGAGGGAGGGGTGCTCTGGAGCCAGGGCCAGGCGGAGCAGAGGCAAGATGGAGATTGACCTGAACCCGTCATTCTGGAACATTGTCTTGCACTGGAACCCAGAGGAGGGCTTGTTAAAGCCCCAGTGGCTGGGCCCCACCCCCAGAGTGCTGACTCCGGAGCTCCAGGGCGGGGCTGAGGACTGGGTTTCTAACAGGCACCCAGGTGTGGTCCCCCGCCGCTGCCGGGTCCAAGCGTAGAAAGCTCTGGAGACCTGGAGTGAGCCCTTTCTTGCTCCAGCTTCAGTTTCCTCATCTGTAGAATGGAATGGTCCACCTGGGTGATTTCCAGGATGACGGCAGTGACAGGAAGGGCAGTCTCTGTGACACTTTTGGCCACAGTACAGGCCAGGCCTTTTGTTTGTTTGTTTGTTTTTGAGATGGAGTCTTACCCTGTCGCCCAGACTGGAGTGCAATGGTATGATCTCAGCTCACTGCAACCTCTGCCTCCCTGGCTCAAGTGATTCTCCTGCCTCAGCCTCCCGAGTAGCTGGGATTTCAGGCACCTGCCACTGCCTGGCTGATTTTTGTGTTTTTCGTAGAGATGGGGTTTCACCACTTTGGCCAGGCTGGTCTCGAACTCCTGACCTCAAGTGATCCACCTGCCTCAAGCCTCCCAAAGTGCTGGGATTACAGGCGTGGGACACCATGCCTGGCCGGGCCAGGCCTCTTTGAACACTTTGTACACCATGGGTCTTTTCATCCAGGGGGATAGGTACAGTTGTACAGTTGAGGACACTGAAGCCCAGAGAGGCTGAGGGACTTGCCCAGGGTCACACAGCAGGAAGTGGCAGGTGTGGGGCTGGTCCTGGCCCCATTGCTCCAGCTTTCTATCATAGAAATCTGTGAAAGCAAAGCTTGTTGGTCGGTAGGGAAACCTTTTGAGACCGCCCCCTCTGCAGCTCATAGGGCAGTAGCCTGGGACCTTCCTGGGGGCTTATAACCCAGAACACTAACCAGGTGGACCCTGAGGGAGGAGGCGTGGTGGGTCTGGGGGGTGCCGATGGGAGGTCCCGGAGGAGCTGGGAGGTCAGTAGTCGTGCTGCCCTCTGTGGAGCGCTCAGTGGGCACCAGGTGTGTTTCCAGGTTCATGGTCCTGGCACCTGAAGGTCGGAAGGTGAAGTGACTTGCCCAAGGTGCCCAGCGGGCAGTGGCGGGCAGAGGATTTGTGGCCTGTGGAGCCTGTGCTCGTGGCCCGCCCCTGGCGGTTGCGAGTGTGCCGGCCCAGGAGCTTTTCCTGCAAGTGGCCTGGTATCTGGAAGCCAGCATGTCAGCAGCAGACGGCGGGACCACAGGAGGCAGAGAGCGGGGGCTCCAGCAGCTGTCTGTGGACCCTGGGGCACGGCGGCACGTGGGAGAGTGTGGCTCCACGTCCGCAGCTCAAGGGCTGGGCCAGGCCTGGAGGAGGGCAGATGAGGGTAGGAAGTGGGGTCCCCCAAGGCTTTAACCAGAGGAGGCACAGGAACTGGTTGCCAGCTACAGTGAAGGGAGCAGGGCCCTGAGCTCAGGAGCTTGGTCAAGGCACCGCCTCCATGGGCCTCGTGTTCTCATCCGTGAGAGGAACGGGTAGGGGTGCCGAATGCAAGGTCACTCCTAGCCCTGGTTTCATGAGTCTGAGGATCCCAGGGAAATGGGCTTGGCAGTCTGACGTGTGAGGTTACAGGGTCCAGGGAGGAGCACTGAGCTAGAAGCAGGAGGTAGAGGGGCTGGCCAGCTGGATCAGACGCAGCCGAAGCAGAGGCTGTGACCTGGGGCCCCAGAACCTCCACCCCTGAGCTGCCAACCCAGGATCTGGGTTTCTTCCTTGTGGGGGGCCACAGGGAACAAGTCACCTGTCCCTTGCACAGGGGAGCCCTTCAGCTATGAGCAGAAGGCCCTCTGCGCCTTCCTCCCTCTGGGTGCTCAGCCTCTTCAGCCACCAGTCAGATGTGAGGCTGCCCCAGACCCTGGGCAAGGTCATTCCTGTCCCCTGACCTTGGGGATGGGAGATGAGCTCCTGACCCTGAGAGTCCAAGAGCTGGTGCAGCGAAGCCTGCGCACGGTGGAAGGGGGCCCCCCCACTGTCCCAGGGGAGTGTCCAGGGGCTCTGGTCACTGGGCTTGCTGCCGGCATGCTCAGTCCTCCGGCACTCACTGACACGAGCATCTACCAACACCGACATTTAGCAACACCAGCATTTACCGACACCAACATTTACCGACACCGACATTTACCGACACCGGCATTTACCGACACCGATGTTTACCAATACCAATTACCAACACCGACATCTGCCGACACTAACATATACCTACACCGATGTTCACTGACACTGACATCTACCCACACCAGCATCTACCCACACTGACATCTACCCATGCTGGCATCTGCCCACGCCGGCATCTGCCCATGCCGGCATCTGCCTACACTGACGTTTACTGACACATCTGCTGACAACTGCATCTACCCTCACTGATGTTTACTGACACCAACATTTACCAGCGCTGACATTCACTGACTCCGATGTGTGATATGGGCTGGCTCGGGGTGGGCCTTGCCCTCAGCGTTGGGGATGCTGCAGAGACCAGACAGACACATGGGGTCTTGGACTTTTGCTTCCTCTCCAGCCTCATGTACTGGACAGACTGGGGAGAGAACCCTAAAATTGAGTGTGCCAACCTGGACGGGCAGGAGCGGCGTGTGCTGGTCAATGCCTCCCTCGGGTGGCCCAATGGCCTGGCCCTGGACCTGCAGGAGGGGAAGCTCTACTGGGGAGACGCCAAGACGGACAAGATCGAGGTGAGGCTCCCGGGGAGGTGCTGTGCTTCAGAGGCTGTTTGATCCAGGTGGCCTGGCCCTGCTTAGCTGTCCCTGGGCTCCTGAGAGGTCAGGCCCAGCCACCCCTGCAGCCTGACATACGCATCGCTGAGACACCGGTGGGTGCCTGTGCTCTGCTATTTGGCCAAACAGAATACTTGAAAAAATAGTTGTAATACTTTCTGACAAAAACGTCTTGAGAGGGTAGCACTACACAAAGTCCTGTGGTCACGTAAGATTTTATGGGCCAGGCGTGTGGGGTCACAGCTGCTTGGAGACTGAGGTGGGAGTATCGTTGGAGCCCAAGAGTTTGAGGCCAACCCTGGGCAAAGGGGACACGGGAATGCTCTGCACTGCCTTTGCCACTTACTGTGAGCCTTAAACTATTTCAAAATACAAAATTAAGTGAAAAAAATAACAACATATTCACCGCCCCACTTAAGACATAAAACATGGATGTTGTTGAAGCCAGAGGCAGCGCTGGCCTGAGTTTGGCGATTCATTCCCAAGCTGTTGAAGACAGCTTTGTTTTTCCACGGATATCTCTTCTCCCTATGCTGGGTGCAGCCTTGCCCTGCCACTGTGGTTGGGTTTCAGTGGCCTCATCCTGTGGGCACAGCCTTGCCCTGCTGCTGTGGTTGGGTTTCAGTGAATCCATTCTGTGAGTTCAGCTGCGCCCTACCACCGTGGTCGGGTTTCAGTGGCCTCATCATGTGAGTGTAGCCTTGCGCTGCCACTGTTGTCAGATTTAAGTGAATACATCCTATGGGTGCAGCCTTGCCCTGCCACTACGGTCAGTTTCAGTGGCCTCGTCCTGTCAGCACAGCCCCACCCTGCCACTGTGATCGGGTTCCAGTGGCTTCATCCCACGGGTGCAGCAATGCCCTGCTGCTGTGGTTGGATTTCAGTGAATTTGTCCCATGGGTGTGCCTTGTCCTGCTCCTATTCATGGGTTTCATTCCCATTGGTACTTCATTGGCCTCATCCCATTGGTACAGCTTTGCCCTGGCTCTGTGGTCGGGTTTCAGTGGCTTGTCCCGTGGGTGCAGCCTTGCCCTGCACTGTGGTCAGATTTCAGTGGCTTGTCCCATGGGTGCAGCCTCACCCTGCACTGTGGTCGGGTTTCAGTGGCCTCGTCCTGTGGGTGCAGCCTCACCCTGCGCTGTGGTCAAGTTTCAGTGGCCTCGTCCTGTGGGTGCAGCCTCGCCCTGTGCTGTGGTCGGATTTCAGTGGCCTCGTCCTGTGGGTGCAGCCTCGCCCTGCGCTGTGGTCGGGTTTCAGTGGCCTCATCCTGTGGGTACAGCCTTGTCCTGTGCTGTGGTCAAGTTTCAGTGGCCTCGTCCTGTGTAGGTGCTTTGGCAGCTTGCTTTTTGCTCACCTAAGGATCCTGTATTGAGCATTTTTTGAGGTGCTCTTGGTGCCAGTGATATGTTAGTTACATGTGTCCCCATCACATACTGTTGCCCATCGAGGTGACATTGTTGCCTCTCCTCAGGGTGGACGCCTCCCTTTGTTTCCAGCAATTTCTGAAGGATCTTACTGAGCTGCATCAGTCCTTGTTGACATCACCGTCAGGGTCACCTTTGCTCCTCATGGCTCCCAGGGGTGGCCCGAACGGCAGCTTGCAGGGGAGGGTGGGATGGAGAACACGAGTGTGTGTCTGTGTTGCAGGAATTCAGACCCTGCTTCTGAGTGGGAGGAGGGTGGGGAGTGTAGGGGTAGGGGAGGCGGAGTGGCTGCCCCTCCCACGAAAACCCTAGAGGCTGCAGGTGTGGCCATTTCCTGTTGGAGCTCCTCGTAAAAATGTTTTGTTTTTGGCAAGACCCATGTGTCTGGCCGCCTAGGATGATTTGCCTTCATGCATACCCCCTACCCGTGGGAGCAGGTCAGAGAGTCGCGTGTCTGTGGCACACCAGGCCTGACAGGTGTTCCGTGTACTGTCACAGCAGTGGTTTTCTTGAGACAGGGTCTCCCTCAGTTGCCCAGGCTGGAGCGCAGCATCGTGATCATGGCTCACTGCGGCCTCAATCTCCCTGGGCTCAGGTGATCCTCCTGCCTCAGCGTCTGAGTAGCTGGGACTACAGACACACACCACCACACCCAGCTAGTTTTTGTGTATTTTTTTGTACAAATGGGGTTTCGCCATGGTGCCCAAGCTGATCTCGAACTCCTGAGGCACAAGCGACCCACCTGCCTCGGCCTCCCAAAGTGCTGGAGTGACAGGCATGAGCCACCACACGCAGCCCAATGATTTTCTTTATTGTGGTAAAATAAATACAGCACAAAATCGATAATTTTAACTGTTTTAAAGTGAACAATTCAGGCTGGACCCAGTGGCTCACACCTGTAATCCCAGTGCTGTGGGAGGCTGAGGCAGGCAGATCACTTGAGGTCAGGAGTTCGAGACCATCCTGGTCAACATGGTGAAACCCTGTTTCTACTAAAAATACAAAAATTAGCAAGGCATGGTGATCCATACCTGTAATCCCAGCTACTTGGGAGGATGAGGCAGGAGAATCGCTTGAACCCAGGAGGCAGAGGTTGCAGTGAGCCGAGATTGCACCACTCTACTGCAGCCTGGGCAACAAGAGTGAAACTCCATCTAAAATAAAATAAAAATAAAAATAAAAAATTATTAAAAAAAAAATTTGTCACAGCCAGCCTCGTGGGTGTCCCATGTGGTCTTGCCTTGCATTTCCCTGATAACTAGGATGCTGGGCGTAGCCCTCCGAGATAAGTAGCACAGTTCCCATTTATGAATGAGAAACTCGGGTTTAGAGAACAGCAACTTTATTTATTTATTTATTGAGACGGAGTTTCATTCTTGTTGCCCAGGCTGGAGTGCAGTGGCATAATCTCAGTTCGCCGCAACCTCCACCTCCCAGGTTCACGCATTCTGCTTGTTCTAGCCTCCCGAGTAGCTGGGATTACAGGCATGCGTCACCACGCCCGGCTAATTTTGTATTTTTAGTAGAGGCAGGGTTTCTCCATGTTGGCTAGGCTGGTCTTGAACTCCTGACCTTAGGTGATCCACCAACCTTGTTCTCCCAAAGTGTCGGGATTACAGGCGTGAACCACCACGCCCAGCCTGGAACAGCAACTTGCTCCCGTCCTTACCACTGCCCAGTGTTGTAGACGGAGCCCAGGGTCTTCCCGCATTTTTCAGATGAGGACACCAAAGCTCAGAACAGGAATGTTTTGACCACATTGGATACACATTGTCTGTGGTTTGGTCGTGAAGTCACTTTGTATCTTGGTGGTCCAGACTGGGGGAGGACGGGGCTCTGAGGGATGGGGAGGGCGTCTAAGGTGAAAGGAAGGAATTCCAGATTCTCCATACTGTCCTTGGGAAGTTAGAAGAATCAGAGGTCTGGCAAAGTCAGACGAAGCAGGAAGAGAAATGCAGTCAGGAGGAAGCGGAGCTGTCCGGGAACGTGGGTGTCACTGGAGCTCACCCCCAGGCCCTGCATGTCATAAAGATGTGAGCACTGCGTGTTGATTTCCCACTTTAAGAATCTGTCTCATCAAGCCCTATAGACAGCGCTGGGTCGCTATAGGGAATATGAGCCTTATGGGCTGTGGTGCTGGACGCACAGAAGGGACGGAGGCCAGGAGGTGGAAGGGCAGACAGAGGGACCGGCGGGATTCACCTCCTTGGCTTTCAAAATGGGCCAGGGAGAGACACCCTCTGAGCATGGTGGAACGAGAAAGCAAGATTGTAGCACACTGAGACCAACTGAGGTGGCTAGGTGCAGTGGCTCAACGCCTGTAATCACTTTGGGAAGCCAAAGCAGGTGGATTGCCCGAGGTCAGGAGTTCGAGACCAGCCTGGCAAACATGATGAAACTGCGTCTCTACTAAAAATACAAAAATTAGCCAGGCGTGGTGGCACATGCCTGTAATCCCAGCTACTTGGGAGGCTGAGGCAGAATTGCTTGAACCTGTGAGGCGGAGGTTGCAGTGAGCTGAGGTTGAACCACTGCACTCCAGCCTGGGCGACTCCATCTCAGAAACCACCACCACCACCGAGGAATTGAAGTGGGGTGTGACAGTAGCAGAATAAGAGTCGAGGAGTAGGCCACCCTGCTGTCACACCACTGGAAGCTCATCTGATGATGACTTGGAGCTCATCACTGGGGGCCTGAGATACTGAAGGATGAGAAGTGGTGGCACAGGGCGTGGGTGTCTTTGGTGGCCAGAACATTGGGGTGCTTCACTGCAGGCCTTCTCAGGGCCCTTCATATGCTTACATAGGCTGTTTCTAAGAGGGGGATACATTGCATAAGCATTCTCCGACACCTCATCAAGGGTCCCTGTGTTGCCCCACTGTGGCCCTGGTGGCACACTCTCTGGGAATGCCAGCCCAGGCCAAGACCCACCCTGCTATCCGCCTGCTCATCCAGAGCTGACTTAGCCGAGAGATTCCTGCTCTGGGCAACCTCGGACGTGGCCTCGGATGGAGACAGTGGTTCTGTGTTTTCTGCTGGAGTTTGGCACGTCTTTTCCTCCTGCCGGTGGGCACCGCCCCTGGCTGTGTCCTCAAGCTTCTGTGAGTCATGGCAGCTTCTCAGGTCCTTGCCCAGCGCCAGGAGCAAACCCTTCTGGCACCTTTTTCAGGTGTGGATGCACCAGTGTTCCTGCTGTGGAACCCCCTCACGTGAGGGACTTGGATTTGCTGCAGGCTCATTCAGCAAACACCCACTGAGCACACAGTTGCGCCAGCTGCGTTCCAGGCAATGGTGGGCACAGTGGCTGCTGCTGGGGTTGTGGTAGCTTCTGAGGGCTTTGGGGACAGCTGAGGTGCAGGGAGCCACAGCTCCCTGAGGGTGCAGTTGGACTCCAGGTGGAAGGGATGGTTGGGGGAGGTATAAATGGGGTCAGGAAGAAGACACATTTGCAACAATGGGGGCATTTCTTCTTTGTTTTTTTGAGACAGAGTCTCACTTTATTGCCCAGGTTGGAGTGCAGTGGCGTGATCTCAGCTCACTGCAACCTCCACCTCCCAGGTTCAAGCAATTTTCTGCCTCAGCCTCCCGTGTAGCTGGGATTATAGGCACATTCCGGCACGCCCAGCTAATTTTTGTATTTTTAGTAGAGATGGGGTTTCACCATCTTGGCCAGGCTGGTTTTGAACTCCTGACTTTGTGATCCACCTGCCTCCGCCTCCCAAAGTGCTGGGATTATAGGCATGAGCCACTGTGCCCAGCCAATGGGGACATTTCTAAGAGGCTGTCAGGAGACAACCAAGTCGCCAGCCCAGGTACTGAGGAGCCCATGCCAGCCTTGCACGTGTTTTGCTGCTCCCCTTTTCTGGGGAGTTGGGGAAGAGAGGATTCTGTTCCACACAGTGTCATGCATAGCTGGGCTCTGCGGAGCTGGGCGCTGGAAGGAAGGCGCTTTTGCGGGGGGTGGGGGCTAGCTGAGATTAGCCTTTGAACAGACAATCAGGCTCCGGGTTTTCAGCTCCCCGTGCATAAGAGAACTTCACGGGCAGCTGTGGCTGATCTCTTGATGAATTGGGAGAAGAACAAAGGTCTGGAAATGGCGGGCTGATGAAACGAGGTTTCATGTGGATGGCATTAGAGACGCCATCAGATTTACAGAGTGGAGTGGAGATGGCGGCTGCCTCTGGGAGGCCCCTCCTGCTGGCCTTGTCTGTGACAGCTGTCCTGGGAATCAGCTTCCAGGCCGCCCCAGCACCCTGACTGACACACACAGGCATGGCAGCCCCATCCTGTGACCAGCTGTTGCCCTCATCAGTGACAGCTGAGAGTGATGGTGGCTCCAGCCCTGAGCTCCCTCCCCACCTGCTGGGGCCCACCCAGGGCAGTCCTGACACCTGTGGGTTCGGCTCCTGCCCCGCTGTGTGTGAGACCTGAGTGGTCATGGGCTGGGGTCCCCTGGATGTGGCTCCACCTCCCTTCTGCTTCCTATAGCTGCCTCTTCTCACCGTTTTTCCAGCCTCCTGGGCTAAGAATTCCAGCGTTGTGCTGGCTTAGCCCCTGGGACACCTCCTTAGCCCTCTTTCTGAGTCTAGAGCCCCCAGGCGTTGGAAGTTCTATCCCTTGGGACACCCACAGCCACACTCAGCGTCTCCTGTGAGCCTCCAGCGTGTCCCGTCAGGACCAAGCCCGTTCTTGTGTCCCCGCCCACCTGGGCTTAGCCAGGGGAATGCCTGGCCAGGAGCTTCTCCCCTCTACCCTGCCATGGCTTTTACATCCTGTGCCACAAGACACGGCTGTGTGTGAAAGTGGCAGGATCTGGCGTCTCTGTGGGTCTCCGAGGCCCACGCCCCAGTGCTGCTCTTTCCACCTGCTGGCTGAGCTCTTATGCCAGGCCTGGAACAGCCCAGCTCTCTCCCGAGCCCCAGCCCCCTGTGCCCAGCTGCCCCTGGCCCTCTCCTCCAGAAGCCTGGGCCACTCCAGCCGTATGCCATGGTGGGGACAACGTGCTCCCTTGACCGCCTGGGGAAGGTCCTGTCCAAATGTCAACACCTGGCTCCTGCCTGGTGGCTGGAAGCTGTGCCCCTCCCATGCCCTCCAGGGTTTGTGCTCTCGCTTGGCCCTGGTTCCTGTCACCACCATCATCATCACTGTCATTTTGCTTGTCTGTGAGCTGGCCTGGTTTCCCAAAGCAGAGACCCTCTGAGGTCCAGCTTGTGCTGGGGTCTCCGTGCTGACCCCTGACGGGGTGCATCAGGTCTGGGTCAGGAGTTACCCCTGCTACGTCATGCCCCTTGACAGGCACCCCTGACTTTTGCTAAGTGGGTGGAGGTGGCATCACTCACAGCCAGAGTGACAGGGCAGGGTCTGTTACCTGGGCTGTGCTCCTGGGAATCTGGGGAGAGGCTACACCCCTGGGCTTCATGTGCGCGCGCCTCTGTGTGTGTGTGTGTGTGTGTGTGTGTGTGTGTGTGTGTAAGATCTTTTATTACATGAATCAAGATAACTGTTGCCGTTCACGTTGGGGTTTTGTGTTTTGCAGAATGGGATAATTCTTCCCTCACGTGACAGAACTCCCCACTTTTGCTTTTTTGAGACAGAGTCTCGCCCTATTGCCCAGGCTGGAGTGCAGTGACGCGATCTCTGCTCACTGCAGTCTTTACCTCCTGGGTTCAAGCAGTTCTTTGCCTTAGCCTCTCAAGTAGCTGAGATTACAGGTACACGCCACCATGCCTGGCTAATTTTTGTATTTTCAGTAGAGATGGGGTTTCACCAGGTTGGCCAGGCTGGTCTCGAACTGCTGACCTCAAGTGATCCGCCCACCTCGGCCTCCCAAAGTGCTGGGATTACAGGCTTGATCCACCAAGCCCTACCTGTTTTTATTTTTTCATTGATAAAGTTTCGCCAGGTGTGGTAGTGTATGCCTGTAGCAACTTGGGAGGCTGAGGTGGTAGGATCACTTGAGCCCAGGATTTTGAGGCTGGGCTCAAGTGATTGAGAGGTGAACTATTATCATGTCACTGCACTCCAGCCTGGGTGACAGAGCAAGACCCTATCTCTTAAAAAAAAAAAAAAAAAAAAATTAAAAAGCGCTGGGTATGGTGGCTCACGCCTATGGGGTCCCAGCTACTTAGGCAGCTGAGGTGGGAAGATCACTTGAGCCCAGGAGTTTGAGGTTGCAGCGAGCGAAGATTGTGCCGCTACACTCCAGCCTGGGACAGAGCCCAGATCCTGTCTCTTAAAAAAAAAGGGTGAGGAGGTTGGGGAGGGATAACATAGGAAGAAATTGGAGATATAGCTGATGGAGGGATGGAGGCAGCAAACCACCTTGCCATGTATGTACCTATGAACAGTCCTGCATGATCGGCACATGTACCCCAGAACCTAAAGTCCAATTTTGAAAAAATGTATTGCAGCACAGCCCTGCGTGTTCATTCACCTGTTCTCCATGCTGCTTTCGTGTTCCAGAGACCCTTACGACCTGAAAGCTGAAAGTATTTTCTATCCTTGACAGTTTGCTGACCTCTGTCCTAGAAAATTCATCTCCCAAGTTCTCTTCCGGTGCTGGCGTGTCTCAAATTTGGCCCTGTTATATCTGAACTCTGCTTTGACCCTTTCCCCTCCCAGGAGTCAGGATGGGCACATTCTCTGTGACTTGTCCCCCAACGCTTAATAAGCGGCTCGGCTTGGCTCGGGCATTCTCAGAAAGGTCTGGCTCCAGGAAAGGCTGAGACCTCCTGATTCGGCCCAGAGGCACCTGCCGGGTCTGGGAGAAGCCTGGCTCAGCGGAGTGGCTTTTGCAGATGGGTTGGACCCGTCAAGGTGTGCTGAGTTGTCCTTAAAAGGCCACTTTGGGATGTCTTTCCTCCAGTATTAGAGCAGCTGAGACCTGCTCAGTGCGGCCCTGAGGTTTTCCAAGTTGGTGGGTCCACAAGGTGCCCTGGGATTCTGGAATCTGGGTGGAAAGTGGGGGGTTTGGGGGAATGTCCTGGAGGTTCTGGAATCCGGTGGAAAGTTGGCGAGGTTTGGGGAGTGGTTTCTGAGCCATCATGTGGGGGGCTCTGTGGGAGCCTCTGCCCATCGAGGAGATTCTGCAGGCCCTGCCAGCCCGGAGCCAGTGTCTTGCACTTGCCGAGGGTGCAGCCAGCCCTGGCTGGGTGGAGCAGCTCTTTGCCTCCTCTCACTTTGTTTTGGGGCCTCCTGGGAGTGGGAAGCAAGGATAGAGAGGGAAGGAGCGGCTGCCAGCCAGTGCCTAGCACCCTTGTTTGCCCTGGGCCTCTGTGGGCTCTTTTTTATTGCTCTTGAATAAAGCCAGGGAAATGGACTTCCTCGCCTCCCTTCAGCTCAACATGTCTGGAAATTTGGTTATTAAAATCAAGAAAGTGTGGAAATAGAGCAAGAAGAGGAAAAATCTCTCCAAGAGATAATCGTGACCTCTGCCCAGGTGCAGCGGCTCACACCTATAATCTCAGCACTTTGGAAGGCCGAGACGGGCAGATTGCTTTAGCCCAGGAGTTCGAGACCAGCCTGGCCAACGTGGCGAAACCCCATCTCTACAAAAATAAAATTTAAGAGATAATAGTGAGCTTTTGGTAGATTGAAGCCTATAGTCCTTTCTTTTTCTAAATGCGGATTCTTTTCTTCACGGTGTTTGTGTACCACGCCAACATCTCTCCCCGAGCCCTGTTACTGTGAGTGGAAGGAGGGGCAGGAGTCCCCCCGCCGACTGTGAGCCCCTCCTCTCAAGCTCCGTGCCCTTGGAGAAGCCTGCACCTCCTCCTCGTGTGCCAGGGCCGGGTCCCTCCTGGTGTGGTTCTGTGCTGCCGGGATGGGCCCAGCCCCTCAGAGGCCTTTGTGTGTATTCCTGTTGTGAAGGCAAAATGTGAAGAACCCTAGACGATCTGGGGACCAGGGCTCCGTCACGTGCTGTCCATTGCTCATGAGAGCAGCCAGGAGTGGGTGGAGAGCTCGGACTTCCCGGCACGGTCACGGGGGTTGGTCTAATCATGTTCCCACCGGCCTGCTCGTCAGAACCACCTATTACCCTGATCCCGTACCTGATTCCAACTTAATGGCTCCAGGTTGGGGCCCAGGTGTTACTTTGTTGTTGTCGTTCTGTTTTTTCCCCGGCTGACTTTAGCCACTTGCCTAGTTTGAGTCCCTCAGTTACAGTTGGAGAAACTGAGGCCCATCAGGGTGCAAAGACTTGCCTGAGAACCCAGAGCCCTATGGGGCAGAGCTGGAGGGGCCTGGCATTGGGTCTTAGAGTTGCCTGTCCCCTCCCCGCTCTGCCAGCGGCTTTTTTTTTGAAACAAGGTCTCTGTCACCCAGGCTGAAGTGCAGTGGTGCAGTCGAAGCTCACTGCAGCCTCTGCCTCCTGGGTTCAAGTGATTCTCATGCCTCAGCCTCCCAAGCAGCAGGGATTACAGGCATGTGCCATCATACCCGTCTCGGCTCATTTCTGTGTGTTTTTAGTAGTGATGGGGGTTTCATGTTGGCCAGGCTGATCTTAAACTCCATCTGCCTTGGACTCCCAAAGTGCTGGGATTACAGACGGATTACCCCTCGCCTAGCCCCAGCAGCTTTGTCTTGTGCCATCCAACAGATGACCAAAGTCTGTTTTTTTTCTCTTTCTTTTTTTAGACAGAGTTCCACTGTTGTTGCCGAGGCAGGAGTGCAATGGCGCAATCTCAGCTCACTGCAACCTCCACCTCTAGGGTTCAAGCGATTCTCCTGCCTCAGTCTCCCGAGTAGCTGGGATTACAGGCATGTGCTACCGTGCCCGGCTAATTTCGTATTTTTAGTGGAGATGGGGTTTCTCCATGTTGGTCAGGCTGGTCTTGAACTCCCAACCTCAGGTGATCTGCCCGCCTCCACCTCCCAAACTATTGGGATTACAAGTGTGAGCCACTGTGCCCGGCCTCTTTTTTTTTTTTTTTTTTTTTTTAAATGGAGTTTTGCTCTTGTTGCCCAGGCTGGAGTGCAATGGCGTGATCTTGGCTCACTGCAACCTCTGCCTCCCGGGTTCAAGTGATTCTCCTGCCTCAGCCTCTTGAGTAGCTGGGATTACAGGCATGTGCCACCACACCCGGCTAAATTTGTATTTTTAGTAGAGATGGGGTTTCACCATGTTGGCCAGGCTGGTCTCGAACTCCTGACCTCAGGTGATCCACCCACCTCGGCCTCCCAAAGTGCTGAGATTACAGGTGTGAGCTACCACACCCAGCCGTCTTTGTTTTTTTAACATGTATTCCACCTGCCTTACGGTTTTGCCACCTGCAAAACAGAGGACTTGTTGCTTTTCTGGTAATCTGGAAATGTAATCTGGCTGCAGGAGGCCTCTGGAAGCTTGCCTGTAATGGCCTTGTGTCTCTTTCATCCTGTCCTGAGAGCTGGAGAGTTTGGATGTTGCACCTAACCCAACCATCGTATTAATGTAAATTTCTGCGGGGTCATCGATCATCAGAACTGCATCCTATCCCATGGGGCTGTATGCTTCTGTTGATTCAGGCGTTTTTACCTTGGCAGTATTTTCTCCTCTGTGGCTTTTGTGGTTGCTTTTAATCAGCATTGACTCTTCAGGAAAAATATTTAGCTATTACATCTAAGAGGAGACAGGCTGGAAAGCATCTGAGACCTGCAGCCTTAGACTTAGAACCAGAAGTGCCCTCAGAGTTCATGGGGTCCTGACCCAGTGGGAAGTGAGTTCATAGAGAAGCGGGAGAACCGTGCCCCGGGTCCTGCAGTTGCTCACAGAACTCTGTGTGGTGGGTATGATCTGGAGTCCCCCTCCGCTTACTGCTACACCTGGGGGCAGGCATTGCTAATTGTTCCCAGGACTTCCTTCTGCAGAGCACGCCCTGATCCAAGACCCACACCCTGATTCTCTAGGCAGCCGCTGCCTGTCAGTCTGCAGTGGTCTGAGAGAGGACACCTGCTTGCCTGGTCTGTTCTAAATTGTGCTGCTCATCCCAGCACAGGTGGGGGACACTGTGGGAAAGGCACTGTCACTGTTCTGTCAGCTGGGTATGTGGCATTATAGGAAAACGTCATGGCTGGGCTCACGCCTGGAATATCAGCACTTTGGAAGGCTGAGGAGGGCAGATTACTTGAGGCCAGGAGTTCGAGACCAGCCTGGCCAACATGGCGAAACCCCATCTCTACCAAAAATACAAAAATTAGCTGGGCGTGGCAGCAGGCGCTCAGCTACTCAGGAGGCTGAGGCAGGAGAATCGCTTGAACCCGGGAGGTGGAAGTTGCAGTGAGCCAAGATTGTGTAGCTGCCCTTCAGCCTGGGCTACAGAGGGAGACTCTGTCTCAAGAAAAAAGAAAACATCATTTATCCAGCATCCCTGGAGAGCCATGATACCTGGCGTTTTACGGTACCTGGCAAGGGGCAGGTGAAACTGAGGCTCCTGGATGTTGAACCCGTCTTGTTTGGGGCAGCTCAGGCCCCAGGGTTGGCTCTCGTCGATGTGGCCCTGGCCCATCCAGACCTGTATCTCTGCCATCCTGCAGGTGATTAATGTCGATGGGACGAAGAGGCGGACCCTGCTGGAGGACAAGCTCCCACACATTTTCGGGTTCACGCTGCTGGGGGACTTCATCTACTGGACTGACTGGCAGCGCCGCAGCATTGAGCGGGTGCACAAGGTCAAGGCCAGCCGGGACATCATCATTGACCAGCTGCCCGACCTGATGGGGCTCAAAGCTGTGAATGTGGCCAGGATCATCGGTGAGTCCGGGGGGCTCCAAGCTGTGGCTCAGCCGTGCAGACTTCCATGAGGAGGAAGTGATGGGTCCCAATCTGGGCATAAGTGTTGAGCCCTGGGGAAGGGTCAGACAGGAAAAGTGACAGTATCTGGCTAAGGACAGATGGGAAGAGACCAAGGGTGCTGATTAGGGAGTGGTTGTGGACCAGGAATTTCGGTTATAATGGTTAGAAAGTGGCTAACATGGCCAGGTGTGATGGCTTACGCCTGTAATCCCAGCACTTTGGGAGGTTGAGGCAGGCGGATCACCAGGTCAGGAGATCGACACCATCCTGGCCAACATGATCAAACCCCATCTCTACTAAAAAATACAAAAATTAGCTGGGTGTGGTGGCACATGCCTGTAGTCTCAGCTGCTTGGGAGGCCAAGGCAGGAGAATCACTTGAACCCAGGAGGTGGAGGTTGCAGTGAGCTGAGAGCTCCTGCACTCCAGGCTGGCGACAGAGCAAGATTCTGTCTCAAAAAAAAAAGTAGCTAACGTTTGTTGAGCACCTGCTATGTGCCCGGCCCTGGCTGGGAACCTTTGTTCCCAGAGCCAACCCTTCAGTGAATGCAGTTCCTAGCCTCACTTGCACGGGGGCGCGGTAGGCAGAGCCTTGCGGCGTACAGGTGCCGAACTCGGGACTCACTTCTGGGTCTGCCTGGGCTGGGCTGTGCTTGTTGCCCCCATTGCCAATGCACGCACACCTTTCGCCTGAAAGCCAGGGTCTGCAGAAGGTTCACCGAAGAGGTCCTTGTTTGTCATGATGATTTGTCTCTTCCTGAAAAGGTGATGGAGTTACGCTGCCGAGAGCAGCGTCCAGGTGTGGCCGGGACGGACCTGGGGCTCGTGGGCAGGGGCTCCGTGTCTGGCTGGGGCCTGGGGTTCTGCGCTGCACCTGCCTGTCAGAGGCCCTCAGTAAATCTTTGCTGCTGAAGGATGGGAGGACGGAGGATAGGGTGCTCGCTGCTGCACTGCCTGCAGTCCTGGGCGAGATGCCCGGGTCGGCTCTGCCCCCCATCGGGTAGATGCGATGTTAGCTCCGACACTAGGTCCCTGGCTGTAAAATAAGAGGGAGCTGGGAACGGAGGGAGCAGGTTGGGGCAGAAGGGACAGCCGTGCAGAGGCCTGGAGCCGAGGCAGTGTGGGCGACCCCAGGAGCGGCGAGCGTTTCCATCTCGGCCTTCATCGCACCCTGCCGTCCTCATGCCGGAGATGGAAGCCACGAATTTAGTTTTTCCAGCTCCTTTAAAATGCATTTGTGCCAGGCGCAGTGGCTCACAGCACTTTGGGAGGCCGAGGGGGGCAGACCACTTGAGGTCAGGAGTTTGAGACCAGCCTGGCCAGCGTGGTGAAACCCTGTCTCTACTAAAAGCACACACACACACATAAAATTAGCCGGGCGTGGTGGCTCGTGCCTGTAATCCCAGCTACTCAGAAGGCTGAGGCAGGAGAATCGCTTGAACCCAGGAGGCGGAGGTTGTAATGAGCCGATATCACACCACTGACCTCCACCTGGGCAATAGAGCGAGACCCTGTCTCAAAAAAAAAAAAAAAAAAACCACATTATTTCTAGGCACTGTGGCTCATGCCTGAAATTCAGAAATCCCAGCACTTTGGAAGGCTGAGGCAGGAGGATCACTTGAGCCCAGGAATTTGAGTGTCTCCCCTGGGCAAGAAGAGAGACCTCATCTCTATTTAAAAAAAAAAAAAAAAAATTAGCTGGGCTGGTGGCATGTGCCTGTGGTCCCACCTTTTTGCTGCTGCTGCTGCTGCTTTTATTTTTAATTTTATTATATTTTATTTTCTTAGAGACAGGGTCTCACCATGTTGCCAAGGCTGGTCTTGAACTCCTGGCCTCCGATGATCCACCCACCTCCACCTCCCAAAGTGCTGGTATTACAGGCGGAGCCGCTGCGCCCTGCCAATCCCAGCTTCTGAGCCTGGAGGCAGAAGTTGCAGTGAGCTGAGGTCATACCACTGCACTCCAGCCTGGGTCACAGAGTGAGACCCCATCTCAAAAAAATAAACATTCGCTATCCACCGTGGAAGGTGAGACTAATCTATGAGTGATTGTTCAAAGAACAAAAAATAACCCCCAGGGAGAAGACACAAGGGTACATCCATGGGGCTGTGACTTAAAGCTGAGAAACTGGCCTCCTTCTTCCCTCACCCCCTCACCCATGATTTACTAAATGAGATGGGGAAAAGGGTTCTTTTTTTGGCTTCAATATTTAACACTAAATTAAAGCCAGTTTTAATAGCACTTTGGATGAGGAGTGAAATTAACAGGCTGGCCAAAAATAAACGAACGCTCTCTGTACTGTGTGAAAAAGAGGCAGCTTTGGCCATGCTGGGTGAGCGTGAATTTTCAAGGCTGCTGGGAATCTCTGTGAGTCGGAGGAAGGGCCGAGGGGGTACTCTCAGGGGCCGAGGCCGAGGGATGACTTGCCCAGTCCCTGCCCGAGGGGTCACCGTGTTCTTCCGGGGTCCGTGCGCAGGCCCGGAGGCGGGGCCTCTGGGCTGGCTGGCTCGCCGAGCTCTCCCTGATGGTGCTCCCCTCAGCAGACTCTCTGCACTTGTTTCCTCGAATAAAAAAATGGGGATGAGAATAGCTCCTACCTCCAAGATGGATGGAGTGAGTTCAGACAGGTGACTCTCTGGGACCAGTGCCTGGCGCTTGGCAAGGTCCCGTCACAGCCCGCACTGCTGTTACCGTTACTGACCCGAGGCCGTACCTGGGGAGAATTTGGTGGCTGTCGTCAGGTGTTCTCCCTCCACACCCGCCTACTGTCTGTGTTTGACGTGTGGCAGGAACAGGGCTGTGCACCTTGGAGCTTCTGGCACATCCTGGCTTTCTGGTGAAAGGTGCGTGTGTGTTTGACGATGGAGCCAGCCAAAGAATGGTCATCACAACTCAACCCTGAGGTCAAACCCGACCCGGGGGTGAGTCCTGAGCTCGGCACCCTGAGCCACACAGCTCACGGTGGCATTCGTTGTATGGCTTTGTGGCACCCTTTCCCTGCTGAGCTGTTGGTATTTAGATTGGGGCCTGTGTGTTCGCTTCCAGGAACCAACCCGTGTGCTGATGAGAACGGCGGGTGCAGTCACCTGTGCTTCTTCACGCCCCACTCCACCCGGTGTGGCTGCCCCATCGGCCTGGAGCTGCTGAGTGACATGAAGACCTGCATCGTGCCCGAGGCCTTCTTGGTCTTCACCAGCAGAGCCGCCATCCACAGGATCTCCCTTGAGACCAACAACAACGACGTGGCCATCCCGCTCACGGGCGTCAAGGAGGCCTCAGCCCTGGACTTCGATGTGGCCAACAACCACATCTACTGGACGGACGTCAGCCTGAAGGTAGCGTGGCCAGGACGCGCACGCGTGCAGCCTTGATGGGGAAACCTTGCCTCTGTTCCTGCCTCAGAGGCTTCAGACATTTTTTTAAAGCGCTGTAATATTTATTGTAACTCAGTTCAAGCTAATGAAATATGAGCAACTCTATTTAAAAAAAAAAAAAGATGATTATAATGAGCAAATCCGGTAGACAGACTTGAGGGCTTTTGTGAAGTGCTTGTATGAATTTGAAATGTTTCTTGTCCGTTCAGCTTGACTTCAGACACCCCACCCTCTCCCTCGCCAGAGGCTGTCTGCTTAGCATACTCTTTCTTCATTTATAGTGCAAATATAAACTTCCAGGACAATTACAGGAAGACTTTTTTTTTTTTTTTTTTGTGACAGTCTTGCTCTGTCACCCAGGCTGGAGTGCAGTGGCATGATCTCAGCACACTGCAACCTCCACCTCCTAGGTTTGAGGGATTCTCCTGCCCCAGCCTCCCAAGTAGCTGGGATTATGGGCACCCACCACCATACCCAGCTAGTTTTCTTTTGTATTTTTAGTAGAGACAGGATTTCACCATGTTGGCCAGGCTAGTCTCAAACTCCTGACCTCAGTTGATCTGCCTGCCTCAGCCTCCCAAAGTGCTGGGGTTACAGGCGTCAGCCACTGCACCCGGCCTAGAAAGACTTTTTGCCTTCTAAAGAAGGGTTTAGCAAACTGGTCCGTGGGCTGGCCTTCTGATTCTGTAAAGAAAGTGTGATTGGTGTCCAGCAGAGCCCATTTGTTTATGGATGTCTGCGGCAGCTTTTGTGCCGCTGAGTTGAGTTCTGACAGATCCATATGGGCTATTAAGCCTAAAATATGTACTATCTGCCCCTTTACAGAAAAAGTGTGTTGACCTCTGGTCTAAAGTGTTGGACAACTGCACTGTTTACTGACTTGTTTTTCTACTATTTGTTTTCTGGGAGTTTTTTGTTTGTTGGTTTGTTTTGAGACAAGATCTTCCACTGGCACTCAGGCTGGAGTGCAGTGGTGAATTCTCAGCTCACTGCAGCCTCGACCTCCTGGGCTCTAGTGATCCTCCCACCTCAGCCTCCCGAGTAGCTAGGACCACAGGTGCACACCACCACACCTGGCTGATTTTTGTGAGGTTTTTTTTTTTTTTTTTTTGTGGAGATGGAGTTTCCCTGTGTTGCCCAGACTGGTTTCAAACTCCTAGGCTCAAGCTCGCGCCTCAGCCTCCCAAAGTGCTGGGATTGCGGTTGCGAGCCACCACGCCCATCCTATTATAGTATTTGTATTACATATCTTTAAAAGATTTTTTATGACTTTAAGTCACAAGGGTTCTTTGTAGAAAAAGGAAAATACATAGAAAAGTATAAAAAAGAGGCCAGGCGTGGTGGCTCCCGCCTGTAATCCCAGCACTTTGGGAGGCTGAGGTGGGAGGATCATTTGAGGTCAGGAGTTCGAGACCAGCGTGGCCAACATGGTGAAACCCCGTCTCTACTAAAAATACAAAAATTAGCTGGGCATTGTGGCATGTGCCTGTAATCCCAGCTACTCGGGAGGCTGAGGCAGAGAATTGCTTGAACCTGATATGTGGAGTTTGCAGTGAGCCAAGATCGCGCCACTGCACTCCAGCCTGGGCACAGAGTGAGGCTCCGTCTCAAAAAAAACCAAAAACCAAAAAACAAACTAAAACAAAACAAAACGAAAAAAGACAAGTGTAAAAAGAAAATGGAAATTGCCCATAGCCTCACCAGCCAGAGATCACTGCTGATACCTTAGCATGTTTCCTTCAGGTCTTTTGTCTCTAAGAGCATTCTCGTCATCACAGTTATATGCTACAGAGAATTCTGTATCCTGATTTTTTTATTTGACATTACAGCAGGTATTTGATGATGCTGTGACAGACTCTTTGGCACAATCTTTTAAAACCGTGAAATACTGCACTGCACGGATGCTCCCTTTTAGGCTTAACTGTTCTTTTATTACACATGTGCTGGTTACAGCCGGGCACAGTGGCTCACGCCTGTAATCCAACACTTTGGGATGCTGAGGCAGGAGGATCGCTTGAGCCCAGGAGTTTGAGACCAGCCTGGGCAACATAGTGAGACCCCATCTCTACAAAAAATCTTTTTTAAAAAGTTGGGAGTAGTGGTACACAGCTGTAATCCCAGCTGCGAAGGAGGCTGAGTTGGGAGGATCGCTTGAGCCCCAGGAGGTTGATGTTACAGTGAGCTGCACTCCGACCTTGGGGACAAAGTGAGACCTGTCTGGGGGAAAAAAATGGTATATATAATCTCCAAGTTGCTTTTTCCAAGAAGATATCTTGCTGCATTTAAAAACTTGAATGTGGCCGGGCGCGGTGGCTCAAGCCTGTAATCCCAGCACTTTGGGAGGCCGAGGCGGGTGGATCACGAGGTCAAGAGATCGAGACCATCCTGGTCAACACGGTGAAACCCCGTCTCTACTAAAAATACAAAAATTAGCTGGGCATGGTGGCGCACGCCTGTAGTCCCAGCTACTAGGGAGGCTGAGGCAGGAGAATTGCTTGAACCCAGGAGGCGGAGGTTGCGGTGAGCCGAGATCGCGCCATTGCACTCCAGCCTGGGTAACAAGAGCGAAACCCCGTCTCAAAAAAAAAAAAAACTTGAATGTGGCTGTGTTCAGTGGCTCATGCCTGTAATCCCAACACGTTGGGAGGCCAGGGCAGGCGGATCACAAGGTCAAGAGTTCAAGACCATCCTGGCCAACATGTTCAAACCCCATCTCTACTAAAAATAACAAAAATTAGCTGGGCATGGTGGCACATGCCTGTAATCCCAACCTTGGGAGGCTGAGGCAGGAGAATCACTTGAACCCAGGAGGTGTAGGTTGCAGTGAGCCGAGATTGTGCCACTGCACTCTAGCCTGGGCAACAGAGCTAGACACCGTCTCAAAAAAAAAAAAAAAAAAAAAAAAAAAAAAAAAAAAAAAAAACTTGAATGTTGGTGATCTTGTCCAGAATGTGGTCAGTATCTGCTCCAGGTGGCCAGGCGTCTTGGTGAGATGTCTACAAAAGATGCTGGTTCCTAAAACGTGGCCCTTTTCCTCCTCACCTGCTGCCAGACCATCAGCCGCGCCTTCCTGAATGGGAGCTCTGTGGAGCACGTGGTGGAGTTTGGCCTTGATTACCCCGAGGGCATGGCTGTTGACTGGATGGGCAAGAACCTCTATTGGGCCGACACCGGGACCAACAGGATCGAAGTGGCACGGTTGGACGGGCAGTTCCGGCAAGTCCTCGTGTGGAGGGACCTGGACAACCCGCGGTCGCTGGCCCTGGATCCCACCGAGGGGTAAGAGTTTGCCTGTCCCAGGCATCCTCTCTCTGTGTGCGTGTCCCTCTCTCTGTGTGCGTCAATGCGGACGGGCCAGCTGGGAAGGTGGCAGGCTGCCCGTGTGGCCCTCAGTAATCACAGCTGTACCGACGTCATTCGCCTTGATGGTGGCCAGGACTGGTAGGCCTCTCGGAAGTCATGGAGCTCCTTCATGGAGCAGGTGCTGAGGCCGTGTCAGGCACGGTACTGGCTGCTTTCACCTGGGCCATCTCACCAAAGCATCCACAGGGCCTGCATCAGGCAGTACCTGTGTTGATTTTACAGATGCAGAAACAGGCTCGGAGAAGCTGAGGGACGTATCTAAGGTCACGTACCCAGTTAGAGTGGAGCTGGGCCAGGAAGTGCTGCCTCAGACTCCCAACCAGGTCTCCTGGCTTTGCGCCGTTTTGCCAAAACCACACTCCAGAACTGGCTTTGAGGTCCCTGGACCTCAGGCCACTCCAAAATGGCCTCCTGGAGGCTGCCGAGCCACAGCTTAGGACCAACCTTGAGAGGCAAGCGTGCTTTTAGCTGCCGGGCATCCTAGGGGCCCTGCCTTGGGCACTGGGGTCAGATAGGCCCCAGATGTGTGTGTGTGTGGGGGGGGTGGGGTCTCTCTGGACTTGAGTTTTGTTTTCTGTGCAGTGGGCACAGTGCCCACCCCGGAAAGCCCAATCCCTGCCTGCTACATATTCTGCCAGGGGAGGAAGGAAGATTTCGGGATGGCAGGACATCAGAAAGAGGTCCAGTTTTAGAGCAAGGGCAGGTCAAACTTAGAAAATTCTGGAATGAGGATGTGCATTTCCTCTTGTGGATCTGCTGAAGGAAGGGACAGAGGGGCTGCTGGGGAGGAGCCCAGAGCCGAGTCTATATCCTGATCCTGCAAGGCTTCCCCTGCTCGGAGGTCTTGTTTTCTGCTGTGCTTGTGCCCATCCTGGTTTCTGCTGTGTCCCCGGCATCCGGCCAAGCTTAGCGGGCTGTTCTAGCACACACTCGCCCTGGCTGTGCGCCTGTTTTTGCGTCCGTAAAAGGGTGTTTCCTCGCCTTACAAGTGAGCCACTGTGGGAATTCAGGGAGTGGCGCAGCGACCACCCTGGAGGGATGTTTGTGTGGCAGGGGAAAGGGTCTCGCCCTTCCCTGCTTCCTGCACGTGGCTTTTCTCCAGGACGGGGAGGGCCGAGCTGAGGCGACAGGGCGAGTGCAGCCCCCAGCACCCTCTGTCCTGCGGTGAGAGTGGACTCACCCAGCCTGCCCTTCTCCCACGTGCCTTCCAGCTACATCTACTGGACCGAGTGGGGCGGCAAGCCGAGGATCGTGCGGGCCTTCATGGACGGGACCAACTGCATGACGCTGGTGGACAAGGTGGGCCGGGCCAACGACCTCACCATTGACTACACTGACCAACGCCTCTACTGGACCGACCTGGACACCAACATGATCGAGTCGTCCAACATGCTGGGTGAGGGCCAGGCAGGGGCCTGCTGGGCATGGAGGGTGGGGCAGCCGGGCACTGGCCACCTCCCAGCCCGCCACGTGTGCCTTGTGGCCTGCAAATCCCCGACCTGGCAGGAGCTGTGGCCACACCCACGATTGCCCAGCAGCCTCACTCTCTGCTGCAGGGGTTGCCTCTGCCCACCCCTGGGTGCCGTTGCTGCAGTGGTGTTGGGAGAGGCTCTGGTGATGGCTGTTTCCTGCGCACCTGCTGGGCGCCAGGTCCGGCTAATCCCTGTGCCAGGACTCGCATTTGACCCTACCGCATGCAGTGGAGGTTTCTGTTGCTGGGGAAGCCGAGGCCCAAGGAAGTCATGTGACTTGCCTAAGGTTACAGAGCTGGTGAGTTCAGGATGCCCCCAGGGCACCAGCACTCCATCCCCACCCAGCCCTGAGCCCCACTGTGTGCTGGGATTGTGCTGAGACTGTCCACAGGCCGGGGACCCCGGGGCTGGTGCTCTCACCTCCTTTCTCTGGATCCTGAGAATGAGGCTCAGCGAAGTTTGAAAAAAACCTGTTCCAAGTCACACAGGAGCAGGAACAGGATTTGAATGCAGGATAGGGGACCACACACTGTGTCCTGCTAGAGTAGCTGTCCTGGGTGATATGCCAGGTGACAGGGGCCACTGTGCTCAGCAAATGAGCCCTCCTACCCCCTGCCAGCTTGGGAGGGTGGAAGGTCGGGGGCAGAAGCTCTGAGGGGCCAGGTGCAGTGACTCACACCTGTAATCCCAGCACTTTGTGAGGCCAAGACAGGCAGATGGTTTGAGCCCAGGAGTTCAAGACCAGCACGGGTAACATAATGAGACCCCCATCTCTACAAAAAAATTTTTAAAAAATTAACCAGGTGGCCGGGCGCGGTGGCTCAAGCCTGTAATCCCAGCACTTTGGGAGGCCGAGGCGGGTGGATCACGAGGTCGAGAGATCGAGACCATCCTGGTCAACATGGTGAAACCCCGTCTCTACTAAAAGTGCAGAAAATTAGCTGGGCATGGTGGCACGTGCCTGTAATCCCAGCTACTCAGGAGGCTGAGGCAGGAGAATTGCCTGAGCCCAGGAGGCGGAGGTTGCGGTGAGCCGAGATCGCGCCATTGCACTCCAGCCTGGGTAACAAGGGCGAAACTCCGTCTCAAAAAAAAAAAAAAAAAAAAAAAAAATTAACCAGGTGTGGTGGTGCATGCCTGTAGTCCTAGCTAGTTGGGAGGCTCAGGTGGGAGGACTGCTTGAGCCCAGGAGATAGAGGCTGTGGTGCCGTGTGATTGTGCCACTGCACTCCAGCCTGGGCAACAGAGTGAGACCCTGTTTCAGAAAAAAAGCTCTGAGGGCTCAATTCAAGGTCTGAGGCAGCCCTTGGCTTCAGGGCAGGCAGGGAGGAGAGGATCACTGGGCAGCCCTGGCGTCTGACCCCTGGCAGAGAGACCGTTGGTGACCTTGGGCCTAGCAGAGCCTCTGAGCGCATCAGCCATGTGGAACCCCTCAGGAAGGGCAGCAGGAATTTGGCTTCTGGCCTCCTCACCACTGCTGCTCGCCATCTGCAGTGGCTTACTTTACAGATGAGGAGGCTGGAGCATCGGCCCACTGAGTGCCTTGTCCCAGGTACTGCGTAGGCAGAGCTGGGACTTGAACCCCGTGTCCTGGTTGCTGCCGGGGGTGGGTTGCGCCCTAGCTTGTGAGGCTAGTCACAAGGTTTGATGTGGGTTTGAGACTGCCGCCCGGCTCTGCAGCACATCGCGTGACCCAGCTCTTCCAGGCCAGGCCCAAACCTGTTTGCAGGCGAGAAACCAGTCACAGCACAGCTGTGGTTGCCTGAAATGATTAAGCTCATTAATCACCCCGGAGTGAGGACAGACTCATGAAAACCAGCAAAAGCCCAGGAAACCCATGTGGCCCTGCCAGTGAGGGTGGCCACATGCGTGCGGCCTGGCCGTCGTTCTGCTGTACGTGCTTTTGGCTTCAACACTCCGGATGTTTACTGAGTGCTTGGTGAATAACGTGGAAGGCCTGGGCTCGTTGCGGGGGGGAGCGGAGGATGCACAGCCAGGCCTGACGTCGTGAACCCGGAGCCTCGCTGCCTGGGTGGTGATCCTAGCCCTGCCACTCAGCAGCTGTGTGACTGTGGCCAGGTACTTTACTTTGGTAGCTCCTGCCTGCGCTTCGGTAGATCTCGCCTGTTTTGCTCAGTGGACAGACACGTTGCGGCTTTCACTTGGTCGCTAGGCTGCAGGGTTGAACCGCCTCGCCCTGCAGGGCGCCCTGTGCTCTGTGGCCTGGCCGTGCCACTGCCGACACCATTCCCGTCGTGTGTCCCTGCAGGTCAGGAGCGGGTCGTGATTGCCGACGACCTGCCTCACCCGTTTGGTCTGACGCAGTACAGCGATTATATCTACTGGACGGACTGGAATCTGCACAGCATCGAGCGGGCCGACAAGACCAGCGGCCAGAACCGCACCCTCATCCAGGGCCATCTGGACTTCGTGATGGACATCCTGGTGTTCCACTCCTCCCGCCAGGATGGCCTCAACGACTGTGTGCATGACAACGGGCAGTGCGGGCAGCTGTGCCTTGCCATCCCCGGCGGTCACCGCTGCGGCTGCGCCTCACACTACACCCTGGACCCCAGCGGCCGCAACTGCAGCCGTAAGTGCCTCGCGTTCTCCTGCACCTCACTCCCACATGAGATCAGGCTAGTTCTGGAGGCTGATGCTGAAAGGAGCTTCTCATCTGGGGTTCTCGGGTGTACATAGATGGTTGGGGAGGTTGTGCACTGCACGAGCTGCATGATGCTACCTGGAGGTCCAGGTCCAGGCAGGGTGGACTTGGCTGGACTTCATCAGGACACAGGTAAATGGCCCAGCCCCTCAGGTGCCAGGTCCTGGGGAGGATCTTTGGGGGTGAAAACCAGTCGCTGGGGAGGGGTGCTCGCTCATACTGCCAGCCCGGTGCTGAATGCTTTCCACAGCACTCATTTACTCCTCAAGGCCGGAGGGCGGGGAGTAGCATGGTCCCATTTCACACACAAGGAACCCAACGCACAGAGAGGTGTGGTAACCCACCCAAGGACACACAGCCGGAGCAGATTGAGCCAGAGTTGACTGCAGGGGGCTGGCTCAAGAGTCCCTGTTCCTGAACCCTTGCCAGGCAGCCTGGCATCAGCTCGAGGAATTTTTTTTTGTTATTGTTTTTTGTTTTTGTTTTTGTTTTTTGCGATGGGAGTCTTGTTCTTGTTGCCCAGGCTGGGTGCAGTAGTATGATCTCGGCTCACTGCAACCTCTGCCTCCTGGGTTGGAACAATTCTGCCTCAGCCTCCCGAGGAGCTGGGATTACAGATGTGTGCCAGCATGCCTGTCTAATTTTTGTGTTTTTAGTAGAGACGGGGTTTTACTGTGTTGGCCAGGCTGGCCTTGAACTCCTGGCCTCATGATCCACCTGCCTCGGCCTGCCAAAGTGCTGGGATTACAGGCGTGAGCCACTGTGCCAGCCTAGCTCGGAGAATTTTTGCACTGACCCTCTGAAGTAGGTGGGGCTCTTTGTTCTCATGTCAGTGATGAGAAGACTTTCCTATGGCCTCTCCAGGGTACAGGGGCTTCCTGTTGGCAGGCTCTTCCCCCGTGACGTAAGCAGCGAGCTGGTTATGATTCCCCACACAGCACTTGAGAGTTTCTAAAGCTCTTTGTCATCCAGGCCCTGTTGGAGTCTCATGCAGACCTGGGCACTGGCAGGGCTGGTCTTGCCTGTCTTAGCTGTGTGGATGGGGCGCTTGAGGCTTGCAAGGGTTAAGGGGCTGTTGGAGGCCCAGGCTGGCAGGAGATGGGCCTAGGCCAGAGTCTGGGCCTTCCCATGCCTGGGCTGCCCTTGGTCCTGGTGCTCACCCTCCCTCCCTGGGACCATGACCTTGAAGGGTCGAATGGAGGTGCAGGTAACCCACGGCAAGGAGGGGTTGCCATGACTCAGAGTCCCCATTCTGTGGCCGGCAGACCTGGTGCAGCAACTTGGATTTTATACCACTGGAGCCCGCTGCCAGTGCGCTCAAAACGCCACACCTTTGGAATCCCCTGGAGACTCTTTTAGCTGCTGAGAGGTAGAGGCATGCGATGTTCTGGTCCTGCTAGAGAGTCGGTTCTTCGGGTCCTGGTGCCAATGCGTTGAGACGAGGCCCAGCTTGATTCCAGAGATGCCTCGTGGTGGCATGTGCTACTCACTGACACCCTCGAGGACTGTCCCTTCCTGAGCTCATCATTGATTTTGCCCAGTTTTCCGCAATTCGCTGGCACACACATGGGCACACAGCAAACTGCACACCCATTCGTGGGTATGAGTTTCACTACCATTCCACTACCAGTGTTCACGACCATTACCTGCCTTCTGTCTTAAGTTTTCATCATTTAAAAATACATTTATTGGCCGGGCGCGGTGCCTCACGCCCGTAATCCCAGCACTTTAGGAGGCCAAGGTGGGCAGACCACCTGAGGTTGGGAGGTTGAGACCAGCCTGACCAACATGGTGAAACCCCGTCTCTACAAAAAATGCAAAATTAGCTGGGCATGGTGGCACACATCTGTAATCCCAGCTACTCTGGAGGCTGAAACAGGAGAATCACTTGAACCTGGGAGGTGGATGTTGCAGTGAGCCGAGATTGCACCACTGTACTCCAGCCTGGGCAACAAAAGCGAACCTCAAAGTTAAAAATACAAATTTAAATAAAATAAATTTATTATTTATTTCAAAAGTAATACATGGACTTGAAACAGCAGAGACACAGCCAGGTGCGGTGGCACACGCCTATAATCCCAGCACTTTGGGAGGCCTAGGTGGGTGGATCACGAGGTCAAGAGATTGAGACCGGGCTGGCCAACATGGTGAAACCCCATTTCTACTAAAAATACAAAAATTAGCTGGGCATGGTGGCAGGCACCTGTAGTCCCAGCTATTCAGGAGGCTGAGGCAGGAGAATCGCTTGAACCTGGTAGGTGGAGGTTGCAGTTAGCCGAGATCGCACCACTGCCTCCCAGCCTGGGTGACCGAGTGAGGCTCTATCTCAAAAAAAAGAAGAAACAGCAGAGACAGATGACACGCAGAGTACAATTCCCACACCGCACCCCGAGAGACAGCCCTGTGTCCCCCGTCTTTCCCGTGGCTCTCCATCAGGGTGATGCTGAGCTGCCTGTCACAGTGGAGTGGCTTGCTGTCCCGCCCACCAGCTCCTTCAGCTTCCAGACACCCACATGCAGCCCTGTCTTTGCCTCCTCTAGCACCCACCACCTTCTTGCTGTTCAGCCAGAAATCTGCCATTAGCCGTATGATCCCAGACGACCAGCACAGCCCGGACCTCATCCTGCCCCTGCATGGGCTGAGGAACGTCAAGGCCATCGACTATGACCCACTGGACAAGTTCATCTACTGGGTGGATGGGCGCCAGAACATCAAGCGAGCCAAGGACGACGGGACCCAGGCAGGTGCCCTGTTGGCAGGGTGCGGGGTGTGCTTCTAAAGGCGCTCCTCATGGTGGTTTCCAGGCTGCTGCTCCGTCTTAGCCCAGGGTGAAAACAGAGCACGGTTCTGGGTGAATGATGACTTGGGCTTTGATAACTTAGTCATAGGGTATAACTGAGCAGCATGGAACCCCGAGGCTGTGATTATATGTAGAAACTGAGGCCGGGCATGGTACTCATGCCTGTAATCCCAGAGCTTTGAGAGGCTGAGGCGGGCAGATCACCTGGGGTCAGGAGTTCAAGACCAGCCTCGCCAACATGGTGAAACCCCATCTCTGCTAAAAATGCAAATTAGCTGGGCATGGTGGCGGGCACCTGTAATCCCAGCTGCTCAGGAGACTGAGGCAGGAGAATCGCTTGAACCTGGGAGGCAGAGGTTACAGTGAGCCGAGATGGTGCCGTTGCACTCCAGCCTGGGAGACAAGGGTAAAACTCCATCTCAAAGAAAAAAAGACTGGATCTCCCAGTTGTATAAGTAGTCATGGCGGGGTGTGGGGGGGCTGTCTAACCCCACAGGAGCTTTTTCTTTCCAAGAAAGAAAAGCGGTCTTGTGTCATGCAGGGCAGTTGGTATTGGTTAATCTAGGTTTATCTGCTATTTTGTAGGAACTGTACAGTTATTTCGGCTACAGTGCAGTATACACGCTCCTCAAAGTCACCGCACTATGCACTGTGCAAAATCGCGCAGTAAAATGACATGACTCGTAGGGAGAGGGGGCCAGGACACAGCCCTCAAAAACTCCGTCAACAACATGTAAGAAAAGAGCTAGGAACCTGGGAAATGGCAGAGCGCCTTCTGCACATAAATGGTTAGATACGTCCCAAGCAATGTGCATTCAGAAGCATTACTGCTGCAAGGAGTCTGGCACTTCACCTTGGGAAGATCTGGCGTTGGTTTATGAGTGTGGAAGGGTGCCTCGAGTGAGTTTCCGTGAAACGCTGGGAGGAGGATTGTGGGAAATCAGATGGAAAGTTTTCACCCCAGGTGGGGAGAGAGTGGGTCATGGCCCCAGCAGGGAGCACAGGGAGGTGAGAGACGGAGGTGTGTGTGGGTGTGACCGGCGCCGTTCCCTGTTTTCTGCATTCGCTGAGTGTTTCTCAGAGGAAATTGTGCACGAGCAAACGCGAGATCCGTGCTGTGCTCAAAGTGTCCTAATACATCACTGCGTTGGAACAGATTTGCTTTTATTTATTTATTTTATTTTGAGATGGAGTATCGCTCTGTCACCCAGCCTGGAGTGCAGTGGCATGATCATGGCTCACTGCAACCTCTGCCTCCTACATTCAAATGATTCTCCTACCTTAACCTCCCGCGTGACTGGGATTACAGACATGGGCCACCCCGCCTTGCCAGGTTTGCATTTATTTTTTATTTTTTATTTTTATTTTTATTTTATTATTATTTTTTAAGATAGGGTTTCACCATATTGGTCAGGCTGGTCTCAAACTCCTGACCTCAGGTGATCCGCCCACATTTTTAAAACAAGTGTTAGGCTGGGCCTGGTGGCTCATGCCTGTGATACCAGCACTATGGGAGGCTGAGGTGGGCAGATCACCTGAGGTCAGGAGTTGAAGACCAGCCTGGCCAACAAGGTGAAACCCTGTCTCTACTGAAAATACAAAAATTAGCCGGATATGGTGGTGAGTGCCTATAATCCCAGCTACTCAGGAGGCTGAGGCAGGAGAATCACTTGAACCGGGAGGTGGAGGTTGCAGTGAGCCACGATCTCACCATTGCACTCCAGTCTGGGCAACAAAACTCTGTCAGAGAAAAAAAGCAAAAACAAAAACAGGTGCTGTAGCAGAAGCCATCACTTTGCGATGTCAGGCTTGTGTGTCCTGTTCCAGGAAGGATGTGCTCATGGTGTCCTCGGGCCCATCTAGAGTCTGTAGCATGGGGCTCAGCAGGTTCATTGGTGTGGAATTCCAGGACAGGCCTGGCTCCTAAGCACCCTTCTTTTATAAAAACTATAGAGCCCGCCTGTAATTCCAGCACTTTGGGAGGCTGAGGTGAGCGAATTACGAGGTCAGGAGTTTAAGACCAGCCTGGCCAACATGGTGAAACCCCATCTCTACTAAAATTACAAAAATTAGCCAAGCGTGGTGGCAGGCACCTGTAGCCCCAGCTACTCGGGAGGCTGGGGCAGGAGAATTGCTTGAACCTGGGAGGCGGGGTTGCAGTGAGCCAAGACTGTACCGTTGCTCTCCAGCCTGGGCAACAGAGTGAGACTCTGTCTCGAAAAAAAAACTACAAAGCCACACGACCTCTTTCTCAACCGAGGATCGGTATGGGAGCTTGCATTATGGTGAAATCTTGGTACTTTCTTGAGGCAGAGAGAGGCTTGTCTGGAGGGACTTTCAGATGGGTTGCTGTGCCCATCATCAGTTTCGCTGTCATGCTACCCATCTGAAGGCTGGTGCTGCCCGGACAGGCTGGACGCCCCCCTCCACCAGGTCCTTCCTCCAGCAGCAGCTTCCATTTAAGCTGTACTGTGCGCAGCTTCCAGTTAAGCTGTACTGCGAGGTCTTGTGAGGTCTGTGTCCTTGGCTGATGGCAAGACTCGGCTGAACTGAAATTCCGAGCCATGCCCGCCTCCCTGCAGCTCCTCTCCTGGGCAGCTGTGATCATCGCCTCTGTGGTGGTACAGATGGGGGAAATGGATTCCTTTCATCTTGCTTGGTATAGATGGCTGTCACCTGGAGTCCTTTGGGAAAGGGATGTGTTAATTGATGGATGTGGCTCCCATGCTGAGAGAGCTCCTGGGCACACATTGCCTTAGAGTCTCGTTGGAGCTGCGTTCTTTCATGGTGTCTAGGCAGAAGTGATGAAGGCTTGGAGGAACACACAGAAGGTTTCCCACTTAATTTGGAAAATGCGCTTTTCCCTCCGGTGTCTTTTGCTGAGGTCCGGCCTCCTGCAGCCTCCCCGCTCCATGGACTCCAGCTTTGATTCTTTACTAGGGGTATTCCAGTCCCTCCAGAAGATGGTGTCTAAATTATCCAATTGGCCATGGTTTTGTGTTCTGTTTTTTATTTTGTATTGTGGTAAATATACATCACATAAAATTGACCATTTTAATTATTTTGTTCTTGTTGTTTTGGGGACAGGGTCTCCAATTCCCAGGCTGGAATGCAGTGGTGCAATCATGACTCACTGCAGCCTCAACCTCCCGGGCTCAAATGATCCTCCCACCTCAGCCTCCCTAGTAGCTGGGACTACAGGCATGCACTACCACGTCTGGCTTATTTTTTTATTTTTATTTTTTATTGTAGAGACGTGTTATGTTGCCCAGGCTATTCTCAACTCCTGGACTCAAGCCATCTGCCTACCTTAGCCTCCCAAAGTGCCGGGATTACAGGGATGAGCCACAACACCCAGCCATTTTAACTTTTTTTTTTTTTTTTAAACAGGGTGTCACTGTGTTGCCCAGGCTGGAGTGTAGCGGCATGGTCTCGGCTCACTGCAACCTCCACCTCCTGGGTTCAAGCAATTCTCCTGACTCAGCTTCCCGAGTAGTTGGGATTACAGGTGCCTACGACCATGGCTGGCTACTTTTTGTATTTTTAATTAGAGTTGGGGTTTCACCATGTTGGCCAGGCTGGTATCGAACCCCTGACCTCGTGATCCGCCTGCCTTTGCCTCCCAAAGTGCTGGGATTACAGATGTAAGCCACTGCGCCCGGCCTTTTTTTGTTTATTTTAATTTTTTTAGCAGGGTCTCACTCTGTTGCCCAGGCTGGAGTCCAGTGGTGCAATCTTGGCTCACTGCAGCCCCCGCCTCCCAGGCTCAGGTTGTGCACCTCCACACCCAGCTATTTGCTTGTATTTTATGTGGAGACGGATTGCACCATGTTGCCCAGGCTGGGCTTGAACTCCTAGACTCAAGCAATCTGCCCACCTCGGCCTCCTAAAGTGCTGAGATGGCAGGCGTGAGCCACACCGCACCTGGCCTGTTTGACCTCTTTTGGAGTTGACGGTTAAGTGGCATTCAGTCAGTTCCCATTGTAGCCATCACTGCCATCCATCCCCAGACGACTTCATCTTCTCGCATTGAAAGTGTCTGCATGAAACACCCACTCTGCATTTCCCTCTGGCAGCCACTGTTCTACTTTTGTCTCTCTCTGACTTCTCTAGGTACCTCAGATTAAGTGGAATTATCGATATTTGCCCTTCTGTAACTGGCCTCTTTCACCTGGCATGATGTCCTCAGGGTTTATCTGTGTTGTAGCCTGTGTCAATTTCCTTCCTGAAAGCCTGGATAATAACCCATTGTAAGGGCTGGGCGTGGTGGCTCACACCCTGTCATCCCAGCACTTTGGGAGGCTGAGGTGGGTAAAATTACTTGAGGTCAGGAGTTCGAGACCAGCCTGGCCAACATAGTGAAACCCGGGCTCTACTAAAGATACCAAATTAGCCAGGTGTGGTAGCGTGTACCTGTAATCTCAGTTACTTGGGAGGCTGAGGCAGAATTGCTTGAACCCAGGAGGCCGGAGGTTGCAGTGAGCCAAGATTGTACCACTGCACTCCAGCCTGGGTGACAGAGTGAGACTCTGTCTCAAAACAAAAACAAAAACAAACAAACAAAAAAAATCTTGGCCGGGCGCGGTGGCTCATGCTTGTAATCCCAGCACTTTGGGAGGCCAAGGCGGGCAGATCACAAGATCAGGAGTTCGAGACCAGCCTGGCCAACACAGTGAAACCCCATTTCTACTAATAATACAAAAATTAGCTGGGCGTGGTGGCAGGTGCCTGTAATCCCAGCTACTCAGGGGGCTGAGGCAGGAGAATCACTTGAACCCAGGAGGCAGAAATTGCAGTGAGCCAAGATCACACCGTTGCACTCTGGCCTGAGCATTAAGAGTGAAACTCCTCAAAAAAAAAAAAAAAAAAAAAAAAAAAGGATATGTCTGTCTATGGATAGATGGACCACATCTTCTTATTTGCCCATCCGTGCTAGGTTGCTTCCGCCTTTTAGTTTTTGTGAATAAGGCTGCTATGGACATTTCCTTCCATGGTGAAGGTTTCATACTAGTGAGGAAAAGGTGTGTTGCTTGTGGTGTTGCATGTAAGAAAGTTTGCCTGAACCACAAGTATTTGTACTTCAGTAAAATGGGAGTTCAGGGTTTATGAAACTGGCCAGCTGTGTAAAGTTTGCTGTGTTGTTTTTGTGCCGGGAGGAGCGTGGCCAGGGTGTCATGTACTGTGTGACACAGTACACGTGGCTCGGATGGTTTTTCTCCAGACTGCCGTCCAAGGTCTGGTTTTGCATCTGGTTCCCACAGACCCGCCCTCCACGGTGAGCCTGATTTTGGCCAGGGTAACTGGAACCTTGCTTGTCTTCCAGCCTGGCGGCTGTGGCAGGCCAGGGTCCCCAGCTAGAGAGCTCTGTGACTTTTAGGAAAGAATTTGTTCAGTTGGTGTTGACGCACAGCCCCCTGGGGTCCACAGGTCTGCGGTGATGTGGATGTTGTTATCTACAAAGACACGTGATCCTTCATGTCCAGATGAAAGTGATGATGTCTTTGCAGCTGCTCAGCAAGGCTGGACCAGAAGCTGCTCTGTGTGTATGGGGTTGGAGGGATAGGGGAGGGAGGTGCCCTTTCCATCCGGGTCTAAGAGGCTGGGCCTGGGGAAGAAGCCTCTTTTTATCTACTTGGAGACTTTGTTTTAATTGCATATTTTTGAGACAGGGTCTTACTCTGTCACCCAGGCAGGGATGTGGTAGTATGAGCATAGCTCACTGCAGCCTCAACCTCCCAGGCTCAATCGATCCTCCCACCTCAGCCTCCTGAGCAGCTGGGACTACAGGTGTGCACCACCACACCCAGCTAGTGTTTTTTTTTTTTGTTTTTGTTTTTTTTTTGTTTTGTTTTGATACAGATGGGATTTTGCTGTGTTGTCCAGAATTGTCTCAAAATCCTGGGCTCAAGTGATTCTCCCACCTCAGTTTCCCCATGGCAGTGTGAGCCTCTGCTGCCTCCCTGTTTTATGAACTGCTGAAAGACCTAGATAAAGAAAGTCTGAAAAGACTTAGTATCAGAGCCCCATCCTAAGATGATGACTCACAGGAGAGGGAGGGGAGCTTTTCCTTCAGGCCTGGGTGGCGGCAGCCCAGGTGCTTCAGGCCGTCACTCGGGAACTTGGATGCAGCTGTCTTTCAGGGTAACCCAAAGGGACCAGATCCCGAGGGGCAGTAGGCTTCTGGGCTGTCCCCTCCTCCTACATCAGTTCAGTAAGATCCCTTTGAAGGGATGCTGTGTCGCAGGCTCCAAGAGCCAGGCTCATCCCTGAGATGCGGAGGGTGGCCTGGGCTCAGGCAGCACTCGGAGGATCTCCTGAGTGGTGACCGTGGACAGTGGAGAGGGAGAGTCCTTGAGAGCCACCGAGAGATGTGGCTGCCCTGCCTTCCCAAGAGGGGCTATGGGTCATTCCCCATACTCACCTGCCCCACCCACCCTCACCTGGCCCCTAACCTCACCTCCCCTACCCTGCATCTGTACCAGCCTCTGGACCTCACCTGCCCTGTACCCTCACCTCCTCAACTCACCTGACCCTGCACCCTCACCTGTCTCCCGCCTTCACCTGGCCCTTCACTCTCACCTGCCCCCCACCCTCACCTGCCCTTTACCCCATACCTGGCCTTCTTCCCTTGGGGAAGGGGTTGTAAGGGGTGGCCCGCACACCGGCTGTCCTGGCGCTCTGCAGAGAAAACAAGATGTGAGGGCCACATTCCAAGTCTAGCTTGAGTCCTAGAAAGTGGAGAAGAAGACAGTGATGTCTTGGGCAGGCCCCTGTGGTCCTGGGTGCCTTCTTGGCTGTCAGCGGGGCCTTCCTGGGAGCTCCAGTCTAGTGATGCACACACAGCTGGGTCCCCCTGGTGGGTTCACTGATGAGACCTGAAATCCGAGGCAGCAAGAGCTCTTCCAGAGGCCGTTGTCCCAATTGCTCTGGCATACTCGGGTGGGCTTACTCGGGTGGGCAAATCCCCACACCAGTATTGGGATTTGACTTTCAGGTTAAACTCAGGAACTGTGGCCTCTGCTCTCCTGCCAGAGCTCTCCAGTCAGTACCCAGGGGTCTCCACCAGTTCCAGGGGGCCTCAGCCAATGCCTGGGGGTCTCTGCCAGTGCCCGGGACCTGCAACCAGTGCCTGGGAGTCTCTGCCAGTGCCTGTGGGTCTCCGCCAGTGCCTAGGGGTCTCTACCAGTGCCAGGGGTCTCCAGCCAGTGCCCGGGGGTCTCCCAGTGCCCAGGGGTTTCCAGCCAGTGTCTGGGGGGGTCTCTGCCAGTGCTCGGGGGTCTCCAGCCAGTGTCTGAGGGTCTCTGCCAGTGCTCGGGGGTCTCCAGCCAGTGTCTGGGGGTTTCTGCCAGTGCTCGGGGGTCTCCACCAATGCCTGTAGTCTCCGCCAGTGCCCACGGATCTCTGCCAGTGCCTGGGGGCCTCCGCCAGTACCTGGGAGTCTCTGCCAGTACCTGGGGTCTCTGCCAGTACCTGGGGCCTCTGCCAGTACCTGGGGCCTCTGCCAGTGCCTGGGGCCTCCGCCAGTGCCTGGGGTCTCTGCCACTGCTCACGCGTCTGTTTCTGTTTCTTTGTCTTACAGCCCTTTGTTTTGACCTCTCTGAGCCAAGCCCAAAACCCAGACAGGCAGCCCCACGACCTCAGCATCGACATCTACAGCCGGACGCTGTTCTGGACGTGTGAGGCCACCAACACCATCAATGTCCACAGGCTGAGCGGGGAAGCCATGGGGGTGGTGCTTCGTGGAGACCGAGACAAGCCCAGGGCCATCATTGTCAACGCTGAGAGAGGGTAGGAGGCCAACAGGCGGGTGGGCGGGGGTGCTGCGCCCCACCCAGGCACGCCCACCACGTCTTCTGTGCGGAGTGTCAGCCTCTCCCAGGCTGGGAGGATTTTCCACCCCAGTAATCCAGTGGGTGGCTTTCCAGGATCCCAAGAGCAAACACAAACTCGTTCGCAGCCCCTCCAGGGAAGCAGAAAGCCCCAAGGGCTGGAAGGGAGGGGTAGCTCTGCTGAGGGGTTTCGAGGCAGTGCTAGCCAACGGGAATTGATAGGGTTTGCACCATCTCTGTTAAACTTGAACCCTGTGCAGACATCCCTTTCATGGTATCCCAGCTGGGGCTGCCTGTTGACTGGCTCGTGTTCCACCACGGGGAGCTCCTGGGCTGCTTCCTCCCAGAGGCCCCCGACGCTCCCACCTGTGGGTTGTCAGAGCTTCTGGATGGTGTGAAGGCACTCAGGACCTGGAGGTCTCCAGAGGGAATCGCCAGGGGAAGAGGGAGACCGAAACCCATGTGACATGAACCTCAGGCTCCAAACTGAGCATGGGAAGGTTTGGGGACAGGAGCACAATGACCTGCTTCAGATAGCTGAGGGGCTGGCATGAAGACGGGAGCTTCAGCGAGCAAAGGTCTGGGAGCCCAGAGTTCAAGTCCTGACTCTGCCACTTACTGCCCATGTGACCTCGGGCGGGTGGCATAACCTCCTGGAGACTCAGTTTCCTCATTGGTAGGGGTGACAACGGCCACAGTAGTGCAGCCCCTGCCGCTCACAGGGGGCTCGGTGGGCGGAAGCCCTGGGTCTGTAAGGTGGCTGTGCAGGAGCCAGCGGAGCTGGACTCCCAAGGGCCAGGGCTTCTGGGTCCTTAGCAGCTGCGGGGCACCTGCATCCATCTCCCATGGCTGCTGTGGGAAATTACCACCAGTCGGGTGGCTGAGAGTAGTGGACATTTGTTCCCTCACAGTTCCCGAGGCCCGAGCTCAAGGTGTCATCAGGGTACCGCCCCCTCTGAAGGCTCTGGGGGAATCTCTGGACTTCCGGTGGCTCCAGGCATCCCTTGACTTGTGGTCATGTCACTCCAGCCTCTCCTTCTGATCGCACATGGCGTGGCTTCTGCGTCTTTTTTTTGAGACTGAGTCTCGCTCTGTCACCAGGCTGAAGTGCAGAGACACGATCTCGGCTCACTGCAACCTCTGCTCCTGGGTTCAGTCAATTCTCCTGCCTCGGCCTCCCAAGTAGCTGGGACTACTGGCATCCGCCACCACACCCAGCTAATTTTTGTATTTTCAGTAGAGACAGGGTTTCACCATGTTGGCCAGGATGGTCTCGATCTCTTGACCTCATGATTTGCCTGCCTCGGCCTCCCACCGTGCCCGGCTTCTTCTTTGTCTTTTAAGGACACTGCAGTTGGATTTGGGGCCCGTGCTCACCCTGTGTGGTCGTATCTTGATCCTTTGTGACATTTGTAAAGAACCTGTTTCCAAAGAAGCTCACATTCTGAGGTTCTGGGGTGGACGTGAATTTGGGGAAGATCGTTCAACCAGTACAGGACGTGACCTGTCAGCCTCGGGCAGCCCTGAGAGGCGGGAGCTTTCCACAGCGCGGCTGGGTGCCGTGGGCTCTGTGCCGGCTGAGGAGACGCCATCCTCACGCCCGTCCTTCACCCGCCACCCGCCTGCAGGTACCTGTACTTCACCAACATGCAGGACCGGGCAGCCAAGATTGAGCGCGCGGCCCTGGACGGCACTGAGCGGGAGGTCCTCTTCACCACCGGCCTCATCCGCCCCGTGGCCCTGGTGGTAGACAATGCGCTGGGCAAGCTGTTCTGGGCGGACGCGGACCTGAAGCGCATTGAGAGCTGCGATCTCTCAGGTATGCACCCCAGTAACGGCAGCAGCTGCCGTATTGTTCAGGGCCTGCCGTGGGCCCTGCGCTGCACCAGGGGCTTTGCGTGTAGCCTGTTTCATGCTCGAGCTGACAGCTCCGGGCTGGGGTTCTGAGTGAGCCCCACGTGGCAGAGGCGGGAGACAGTGAGCTCACAGAGAGTGAGCGAGCTGCTTCGGGCCCACGGCAGCGGGTGGAGCGGGACTCTGGCCTCGGCCCCAGCACCTGCGCAGGCAGCCGCTCTGCTCTGGGCCGGGTTAGGCCCCAAGAGGCTGGAGAGAAATGAGAGTCGGTGCTTAAGAGAGGAGGCTTGGTCCCCATGGCTCTTCCTGTTAACGATGGGGCAGGCTGGGGAGGGGAGCGGCCGTGCTTGCAGGGGCCAGTGATGGAGGCCCACCTTTGGGACCGACGGGCTTCATTCCGAGGCCAGCCCAGGTGGCTGCAGGGCTTTCTGAGGGCTTATCTTGGGTCGGCTGCTTCCAGGGACTTTGTTGCAGCCCTCCCCGTGCAGAGCACGGAATCCCCCAGACCCCCGGCAGCCCTGTCAACCCCTGTCCTCCGAAGCCGAGTGGGGGGTGGGCGCTGGAGGGCCGCACTGCTCAGGGGGTCCTCGTCCGCTTGCAGGGGCCAACCGCCTGACCCTGGAGGACGCCAACATCGTGCAGCCTCTGGGCCTGACCGTGCTTGGCAAGCACCTCTACTGGATCGACCGCCAGCAGCAGATGATCGAGCGCGTGGAGAAGACCACCGGGGACAAGCGGACTCGCGTCCAGGGCCGCGTCACCCACCTCACGGGCATCCACGCGGTGGAGGAAGTCAGCCTGGAGGAGTTCTGTACGTGAGGGCTGGCAGCGGGGTGGGCAGGAGGAGGCCGGAGGCCGGTGCCAGAGCTCCTGTGGCCTCAGCCGGGTGGTGGGCTCCGTCAGAAGCCGAACGTTGCCCGCTAGGGCTTAGCGAGACGTCTGGATGCCCCGAGGCCTCTGAGGTTTTCTTTTGCTTCGGAACAAATTACCACAAACAGCACTTTAAGACAACACCAACTCTTTTTTTTTTTTTTTGAGTCAGGATCTGGCTCTGCTGCTCAGGCTGGAGTGCAGTGGCTCAAACACAGTTACTGCAGCCTTGACCTTAATTAAGCAAACCTCCTGCCTCAGCCTCCCAGGTAGCTGGGACCACAGGTACGAACCACCACATCCAGCTAATTTTTTTGGTAGAGATGGGGTTTCCCAATGATGCCTAGGCTGATCTTGAACTCCTGGGCTCAAGCAATCCGCCTGCCATGGCCTCCCAAAGTGCTGGGATTACAGGTGTGAGCTACTGGCCTGACAACACCCTGGATTGTCTCTCTGTTCTGTAGAGCAAAAGTCCAGGCACAGTGTGGCTCACCTGGGTTCCCTGCTTGGTCTCATGCAGCCAGAATCAAGATGTCAGCAAGGCTGGGCCTTCAGTGGAGGCTCGGTGGAGAAATCGGCTTTCTTGCTCACTCAGCGGGTGGGGGTTGTGGGACTGAGGTTGTATTTTCTTTCTAGCTGTTGGTCGGGGACCACTCTCAACTCCCGGAGGCCACCCCGGGTCCTCAGCCCTGGCCCCTCTGCCTCAGCAGCGAAGGCTCCCTGCGTCAGTCCCTCCTGCACCTCAAGTGTCTCTGCCTCGCTCCTCTCTCACCAGCTGGGGAAGCTGCTCTGCTTCTAAAGGACCCTGTGACTCGGCCCAGCCACCTTTAGATTAGATTACCCTCTCCTTTGACAGACTCCAAGTCGGCTCATTAATAACCTTAATCACATCTGCAGAATCCCTTCTGTCAATAAGGTCATGATGCCGTGCTGGGGACTGGGGTGGGAAAATAGGATTTTCCCTAAATCCTATTTTTTGCTCTACAGAACAGAGACTTTTGCTCTACAGAACAGAGAGACGGTCCAGGGTGTTGTCAGGCCAGTAGCTCCCGCCTATAATCCCAGCACTTTGGGAGGCCGTGGCAGGTGGATTGCTTGAGCCCAGGAGTTCAAGATACATTTAGGATTCTGCCTGCCACTGCCTTGCTTTGCCCCAGGGCTTGAGGGAGGGGCCTCCACAGCTGGGACCACAGTTCCTTCCTCCCCTCCATGGTGACATCTGAGGATGACTTGAGACCAGCCTGGGCAACATGGTGAGAACCCATACCTACAAAAAAAAAAAAAAAAAACAAAAATGGACCAGGCTGGGTGCAGTAGCTTATTCCTGTAATTCCAGCACTTTGGGAGGCCAAGATGGGCAGATCACTTGAGGTTGGGAGTTCGAGACCAGCCTGGCCAACACAGTGAAACCGCGTCTCTACTAAAAATTCAAAAATTAACTGGGCACGGTGGCACGTGCCTATAGTCCCAGCTCCTGGGGAGGCTGAGGTGGGAGAATTACTTGAACCCAGGAGGTGGAGGTTATAGTGAACCAAGTTTGTGCCACTGCACTCCAGCCTTGGTGGCAGAGTGAGACTCCATCTCAAAAACAAAAAGCAAAAAAAAGGGCCAGGCATAGTGGTGACAAAGTGACCCTGTCTCAGAAAAACCAAACACCGAATTCTTGAGACTGAGGAGGGTCACTGTGATCTTTTTCTGGGTGGGATGGGGAGCAGAGTGTCTTCTGTCATTTCTTGCACCTGGGCGTGGTCAGCTGTCCCTCCAAACTGCCTCCTCCTCTTCCCGTTGTCAGGATGTTGGACACAGTTGGTTAACTGGATAGAATAACACCCGTTCCCAGGGACTTGATCCATTTGGTATTAATTTTATTTATTTTATTTTCTTTGAGATGGAGTTTCGCTTTTGTCACGCAGGCTGGAGTGCAATGGCTCGATCTTGGCTCACTGCAACCTCTGCCTCCTGGGTTCAAGCGATTCTCCTGCCTCAGCCTACCAAGTAGCTGGGATTACAGGTGCGCGCCACCATGTCCAGCTAATTTTTTTGTATTTTTAGTAAAGACAGGGTTTCGCCACGTTGCTCAGGCTGGTGTCAAACTCCTTACCTCTGGTGATCCACCCCTTGGCCTCCCAAAGTGCTAGGATTACAGGTGTGAGCCACTGCGCCTGGCACCATCTGCTATTTTAATTCTCATGTATATTAGTGTCCTATGGCTGCTGTAACAAATGACCACAAAGTTGACAGCTTAAAGCAACAGAAATGGATTCTCCCACCATGCTGGAGACCAGAAGCTCTCTGGAGGCTGCAGGAAGGATCTGTGTGTTGGCCCTTTCAGTGTTGTGGGTGCAGGCGTTCCACGCTTGTGGATGCCCACCCCCTGCCTCTGCCCATCTTCCTGTGGCCATCTCCTTTGCCGCTGCATCTTTACCTCGTCTTTGTGTCTGTGTTGCCTCTTATAGGGACACTTGTCGTTGGCTTTAGGGCCCACCCAAATCATCCAAGATGACCTCATCTTGAGATCCTTAACCTGCAAAGACCCTTTTTCCAAAACAAGGCTATGCTCATAGATTCCAGGCCTTAAGACGTGGGTGTATCTTTCTGGAGGGCACCATCCAACCCCTCACACAATGAAAGAAGGGAGGAGGGCCAGGTGCGGTGATCCACGCCTGTATTCCCAGCACTTTAGGGGGCTGAAGTGGGAGGATCGCGTGAGCCCAGAGTTCGAGAGCAGCCTAGGCAATGTGTTGAGACCCTGTTTCTACAAAAAGTAAAAAAAAAAAAAAAAAAAAAAGCCAGGCATGGTGGTATGTGCCTGCAGTCCCAGCTCCTCAGGACACTGAAGCAAGAGGATTGTTCGAGCTCAGGAGATCAAGGCTATAGTGAGCCATGATGGCACCACTGCCCCCCAGCCTGGGCTGCAGAGTGAGAGGCTGTCTCAAAGTAAGTAAATAAAGAGGAGGAGAGACAAGCAGGCAGTTGAGAGTGATGGTCATGGACACAGTGGGGACTGGTCCACAGTGCAGACAGGTTGGCCTGTGATGACGGGCAAGCTCTGTAACCGTTTCCAGCCTCCGCTTGTGTGTTAATGTCCATGTCAGTAGGAAGACTGTAGGCTGCCAAGAGGAATGAGGAGGAGGATTCCCCAGGGAGGCTGGACCTGCAGGAGGGCCAGTTCTCATGAGTTCTCATCTGGCACCTACCCTCAAGGCTGTGGTTCTGATGTGGGAGGCAGAGCCTGACCCCCCTTTGTCTTATTTTGTCCTTGCAGCAGCCCACCCATGTGCCCGTGACAATGGTGGCTGCTCCCACATCTGTATTGCCAAGGGTGATGGGACACCACGGTGCTCATGCCCAGTCCACCTCGTGCTCCTGCAGAACCTGCTGACCTGTGGAGGTAGGTGTGACCTGGGTGCTCTCTTTTGGGATGATGGACAAGTATCTGATTCTCTGCCTGCTACGTTGCTGCCTGGCACCTTTTTAAATCACAGTCTGTGGCATCCAGTTTCCAAAGCTGATTGTCTCTTCCTTTGCCCTCCTTTCTTTTTCAGTATGTGCAGTCAGTGCTATGAATTTTCCTCTAAGTACTGTGTTTCCTGCATCTCACAAATGTTGTTATATTTTCATTTTCAGGTAGTTTGAATATTTTTACTCTTCTCCTGAGATGACATCTTTGTCTCATGCGTTATTTTGAAGTGTTGCTTACTTTCTAAAGAGTTGGGGCTTTTCCAGCTGTCTCTCTGCTACAGATTTCCAATTTAATTCCACTGTAGTCTCAGAGATTATTTTATATGATTTCTCTGCTTTTAAATGTGTTAGGTGTATTTTATCACCCAGCATCATGTGGTCTCTCTTGGCGAATGTTCCGTGTACTCTTGAAAAGAATGTGGATTCTGCCGTTTTTGGGTGGAGTGTTCTAGAAATATCAGTTGGATCCAGTTGATTGATAGTGCTCATCAGGTTGTCTGTATCCTTCCTTCCTGACCGCCTGCTTGAGCTGTCAGTTATTGACAGGAATGTGAAGTCTCCAACTCTAATAGTGGATTTGTTGATTTCTCCTAGTAGTTCTTTTTCCCTCCTTCTACCGTGGATTCTCTTCTGCCCCAGGGCTTCGAGGCGGTGGTGGGGGGAGAGCAAAGAACGTGGGCTTTAGGGCCAAAGAGGCCAGGGTTCCGATCCTGGCTCTGCCCCTTCCCAGTTGAATGACCCTGGCTGGCGCCTGGCCGTCTCTCAGCCTCTACTCTGTGAAATTGAGAGTACGTACCTAGCAGGCTATCATGGGCATTAAGTAACAGGGCACTCCACCTGGACTCTGACACCTGATGCACAGGAACGCCAGCTGCTGTGTCGTGGGTGTGGCAGTGGTAATAAAGGGACCGTCTGTATCATCACCACCGTGAAACCTGCCTGTCCAGGGCTTTCTGTCCGATGCCCCCCTGCTTCCAGGAGGCCTTGGATCCTGCCGGCTCTGTGCTCTGCTCAGCTCCCCTTCTCCTGTGGGAGCTCCTAGAGGCTCCGCTTCATCCTACACACAGCAGACAGCAGCACGGGCAGGCACTGCATGTAAGTGCTGGTTGTTTTTCTTTCTTTTTTCTTTCTCTTTTCTCGAGATGGAGTCTCGCTTTGTTGCCCAAGCTGGAGTGCAATGGCACAATCTTGGCTCACTGCAGCTCCACCTTCTGGGTTCAAGCGATTCTCCTGCCTCAGCCTCCCAAGTAGCTGGGACTACAGTGCCCAGCTAAATTTTTGTAACTTTTAGTAGAGACAGGTTTCACCATGTTGGCCAGGCTGGTCTTGAACTCCTGACCTAGGGTGATGCACCTGCTTTGGCCTCCCAAAGTGCTGGGACTGCAGGCGTGAGCCACCACACCCAGAGTGCTGGTTCTTTTTAGCAGCTTGTCTTGCTCCTGGAGAGACTGGCCATGGCCCAGGAGCTTGGGGTGCTGCCTCACACCTCGAGTTTGGCCATGAGCAGAGGGGATCTTTTGTGACTGTCCCCTCCAGAGCTTCCTGGCAGCTTTGCTCCAAGTTCCAGCCCAAAAGCTGAGGTGGATCTGCAACCCAAGGGTGTCGGTGCGCCTCCCACGGATGCCCGAGCTGCCGTGGCTGAGAGATGGGGCTGTCAGAACAGTGCACCCACCACAGCCTTGGGCCTCCATGCCAGAGGCCATGCCCGTCTGTCCACTGCCCCTAGCCTGGGCTCCACGTCCTCCGTGCAGGCTGGGCATGCAGCAGCTCTCAGGGTACAGCAGAGTCCCAGGGGGCTGGGGACACACGGACACAGATGCAGGCCACTGGCACAGAGAGGCCAGAGGAGCCCTTGGCTTCAAGGAAGCCCCCATTTCCTACGGCTTCTCCCTCCTGCTTCATGCAGAAAAATCACAGAAAACAGAAATTGGCCTCAGGAGGGGGATGCTGGGAAATCAGCCCAGGCCTTACTGAAAGCTGAGCAAAGCTCCTGCCAGGCTGAAATCTGATCAAGGAAAAAGCATCGAGCTGTCACACTGCATCCAAGCCTTTGGATGTTTGGAACCCCCAGGCCTGCCCTGTAACTGCTGGGCTCACCCGGGTGACAGGGACTGTGGCACAGGGCTGGCCTCATTTTGAGATGGAGCCTCCCAGCTTGGGGACTTGAGGCCCCTTCCTCATGGCTCAAGAGATGTATATTTACTGCACAGATGCTTGTTATTCTCTGGTGGCCACTTCGGGGAGATCACAGAAGGACAGGGCTCACTGAGGTCTCAGACATGGACCTTTTGATAGTGGCAGGAGCCAGGCTGGACAAGGGGCAGCCAGAGTCGCCTCAGCAATGGCACCACCCCTGCCGCTCAGCCCTTCCCTGAGCTGGGCGCACCCCCGGCCCTGGCCCCAGTGTCCCAGTTACAACTCTCAGGAGCTTGCAGCGCACAGAGGCTGCTTCTGATTGGGAGAAGAGGTTGGAGGCTTTGGGAGGCCGAGGGGCTGCTCAGTTCCACAGCTGCTGAGGGAGGCTTGCGCTCCATCTCAGGCCTGCCCTGCCCTCACCCTCCAGCCACCAGCTCCCTGTCTCCCCCGGGGCCAGGCACCGCTTGCAGACATCTGTCATTGGCTCCTCTCACTGCGTGGGCCGACCGTGGCCAAGCGCAGCAGGAACAGCAGCTTCCTTTTATTTCTCTCGTCTTTGATCAGGCCCCCTCCCCTGTGCCACAGTCCCTGTCACCCGGGTAAGCCCAGCAGTAACGGGGCAGGCCCGGGGATTCCAAACATTCAAAGGCTTGGATGCAGCATGACAGCTTGAAACCGGTGCTTTTTCCTTGATCGGATTTCAGCTTGGCGCGGGGGCTTTGCTCAGCTTTCAGAGAGGCCTGGACTGATTCCCCAGCACCCGACTCCTGAGGCCAGCCTCTGTTTTCTGTGATTTTCTGCACAAAGTGGGAGGGAGGAGTCCCAGGAAATGGGGGCTGCCTCGAAGCCGAGGGCTCCTCTGACCCCTCGGTGCCAGTGCCCCGCGTCGGCGTCTGTCTGTGTTGTGTCCCCAGCCCCTGGGACTCTGCTGTTCCCTGAGCACTGCTGTGTGCCCAGCCCGCACTGAGGACCTGGAGCCCCGAGGGGCAGGATGGCCTCCCACCCTCTGATGATCCTCCACTGGACAGCCTCCCCCTCCTCCGCCTCACTGCCCTCTCCCGGGGTGTCCTCGGCCCTCCTGCCTGCGCTTTGTCCCATCTTCTGCAGGCGCCTGGGATGTGCTGACCGCTCCTCCGCTGGCTCCCGCCTTGTTGTGGACACACTGGCCACCACAGAGGCATGACCCTGCTTCTCTGGCAGCCCCATACCCACCGCAGGTGTTGCTGCCAACCCCCTGCCTGCCTTCTCCCGCTCTGGTTCCGAGGAGGGCGCAGTGGGCACTCGGGTGTGGCTGAGCAGGTGTGTGTTGGGTGGTGAAGGGCTGCTTGCTCCAGTCAGGGCCACACTTCCCGCCCGGGCGTTGCTGCTGTATTCGGTGCGGCGCCTGCTACCCATCGCCAGTCAGCCCCCTTTCCCTTCTGCGTTGAAAAACAGACGGATGCGCGTCTTCTTGCAGTAAATGTGTTTTCTCCCCCCCTTTCTTCTGGGCTGGGGCTGGAGGCGGGGCGGCGCCCAGGAGCCGCATCAGTGGAGGATGCGTGGGTGCAGCGCCCGCACAGCAGGAATGCGGAGCCGGTTCCAGTCCGTCTCCACTTCCGCCTGGGAGCCCGGACACGCTGCTGCCTGGGTTTTGCTGGGTGGGGCTGCGTGTGATGCTCTCCTCTGTCCCTTCCCCAGAGCCGCCCACCTGCTCCCCTGACCAGTTTGCGTGTGCCACCGGCGAGATCGACTGCATCCCCGGGGCCTGGCGCTGCGACGGCTTTCCCGAGTGCGACGACCAGAGTGACGAGGAGGGCTGCCCCGTGTGCTCCGCCGCCCAGTTCCCGTGCGCCCGGGGCCAGTGCGTGGACCTGCGGCTGCGCTGCGATGGCGAGGCCGACTGTCAGGACCGCTCGGACGAGGCCGACTGTGACGGTGAGGATCTCCCCGCCAAGACCCCGGCCCTGCCCTCTGGGATAAGGAGCCTGGGGCTACCTCCAGCCTCAGAGGAGGTGGGAATCTGAAAAACCTTGGCTTAGAGGGAGTTCACCAAGTCTGTCTTTTAGGCCCAACAAGGAAAGCTCTGCAGCCCCACCCATCCTGTCCCACCGGGCAGTATGGCTCCAAGGCCGACCGTGAGGGTCTGTCTCAGCTTCCTGCGTTAGCTCAGGAGTTTCACAGAAACCTGAGGCACGTTTGGTGGTGGTTATGCTGGAGACCTGGACCCCTGGGGCAGGGCAGGTGGTGGGCTGCAGATGCCCCCGGCTCACACCGCAGTAAATCCCTCCTGAACACAGGGCTGTCTCTACTGAGCAGTCTGTGGGGTCGTGCTTAAGCCCGAGTGGTTTCTATCAGCTGTAGAATCAGGAGTTACAAAGAGATTTGCTCAGGCATCCTGGGCCCTCACTGACCAGCAGGATCTCCCTTTAGATCTTGATAATGAGACACATCTTTTCAGGGCCCCCTCTTGAGTTTTCCTTTTTTTTTTTTTTTAAGACAGAGTCTTGCTCTGTCACCCAAGCTAGAGTGCCCTGGTGCAATCTCGGCTCACTACAAACTCTTCCTCTGGGGTTCAAGTGATTGTCCTGCCTCAGCCTCCCGAGTCGTGGGATTACAGGCACGCACCACCATGCCCGGTTGATTTTTGTGTTTTTAGTAGAGACGGGGATTCACCATGTCGGCCAGGCTGGTCTCGAACTCCTGATTCAGGCAGGAAGGGAGCTGAGTTCAGATAGGAAGTAGGAATGAGTCAGTAAGTCTGGGTACATGGCCACACCTTCACTGCCAAGAGACCTGGGCTGAGAGCTCTTCTCTTGTGGCTGCAGCAGGGAGAGAAGTCTGCGGGGGGACAAAGGAGGCTTCCTCAAGGGACTCCCTGTGTGCTTTGGCACCTTCATGCCAGGTCAGGCTTGGGGCCTGAAGGCAGTGGTGGGGGTCACTGAGGGTCACCTCCTCTGCTGGGCAGGTGATCACTTTCCTCAGCCTCCCAAAGTGCTCAGATTACAGGCGTGAGCCACCGCACCCGGCCTGAGTTTTCCTTTTGTAAATGACCTGCTTGGTTGGTGGCCTGCCACGTCTCGTCAGCGTCTCCGGCCCAGGACTGCCGAGGACCTGTCAATGCCCTGCCTCTCCCAAAGCCACCGCTCTGTCGGGTAACACAGATGGGGTCTGGCCACTGTCCTATGTCCTCATTCACAAGGAGCGGACATTTCGTAGAAGATGAGGGCCTGGGAGTAGCCTCCGGCATGTTTTTCTATAAAGGCGCAGTGGCTAAGGCCTTCTAGCTCACTGACTGAGAATTTGATGGAGTCTAAACTCAGGGCCCAGGGGCCAAATCCAGCCCGCCACCTAGTTTTGTAGGTAAAGTTTTCTTGGGGCACCGCCCCGCCCATTCAGTCCTTTATATCATGTCTCTGACTGCTTTCATGCCAAAGGCAGGAGAGCCAAGTGGTTATGCTGGAGACCTCCGGCCTTCGAATCCCCGGTCCTCATGTCTGGCCCTTGACAGGGCTTCCCCAGCCCTGCCCTGCACCCTGGCCTGGCACCTGCTGTTCGGGATTTCAGCTCACAGGAGCCTCGGTTAGGAATTTTCGCTGTGTTTGTCCATTTTTCTTTGCTATGAAGGAGTACGTGAGGCCGGTGGGTTAGGAAGGAAAGAGTCTGGCTCGTGTTCTGCAGGCAGTATCCGCACGGCACCCACATCTGCGCGGCTTCTAGTGAGGCCTCAGGAAGCTTTGACTCTTGGTGGAAGGCGAAGCGGGAGCAGGTGCATCACATGGTGAGAGAGGGAGCAACAGAGAGAGAGAGAGGGAGAGAGAGACCAACAGCACCTCGCCCTCTTGTTCTCACCTTGAGAGGAGCTGCCAGGCTGCTTTAAGCAACCAGCTCCCATGTGAACCACAGTGAGAGCCCACTCGTTACCGCAGGGAGGGCACCAACCTGTTCCTGGGGCATCTGCTCCCATGACCCAAACACTGCCCACCAGGCCCTACCTCCGACTTGGGGGGTCACGTTTCATTTTATTTTATTTGTACTTGAGAAAGAATCTCACTCTGTCGCCCAGGCTGGAGTGCAGTGGCGCCACCATCTAGACTCACTGCAACCTCCACCTCCTGGGTTCAAGTGATTCTCCCGCCTCAGCCTCCCGAGTAGCTGGGATTACAGGCATGCACCACCACGCCTGGCTAATTTTTGTGTTTTTAGTAGAGGTGGGGTTTCACCATGTTGGCCAGGCTGGTCTCGAACTCCTGACCTGAAGCGATCCACCCACCTCAGCCTCTCAAAGTGCTGGGATTGCAGGCATGAGCCACCACGCCCGATGAGGGTCACATTTCAGTTGCGATTTGGAAGGGCAGATGTGGGAACCATCTGAGCCCCCTGGTCCCACTCCAGCTGCCCCTCCTGTATGCCCTGCGGTCCTGGTGGCAGGCCCTGGCTGCACTCTCCGTTTCAGAAGCTTGCTTCCCTTCTCGGTCACCAGAAAATCATGGCATCCATTATAAGGACGGGGTCCCTTTATCTCCTGTTCCCAGGGCGGAACCCCTGGGGCAGGGCAGGTGGGGAACTTAGCAAGCTCCCTGCGGCGGGCATGGCTATGGCTCCCTCCGGGTGGGCATCTGGGGAGGGGAGGAGGCAGCGGTCTGCACCCTGGCTTGCTGTTCCTCCCTGGCCAGAGGCCGTGGCTGCGCTGCTCCCGTGTGGGCTGGCTACACCTCCCGTGAGTTCTGCTCTCTCCCCTTCCTGCAAGCTCTGCTGGGCACCACTGCCCTCTCCGGCCCCCACTCTCAGGAGGCGAGACTCCTCACGGCAGGTCTTGTCCTTGGCACCACCCCCCAACCTGGTAGAGCCTTGGGCAGGGTCTATACTACTTGCATGGCTCGGACCGTCCCACAGTAGGCACCTGACAGATACCTCTTGGGAGTGGTGGCAGGAGGTGCGTTGAGGTCTCAGCCCTGGCAGTCCCTCCCCTACTTGGCATAGGCTTCACGACAGGGGTCCTCGAGGGAGGGTGGAGACTGCACTAGACCACTCCCCCGGTCCTAGAAAGGGTCCCATCTGTCTGCTCTCTTGTTTGGAGCCCAAAGGGTCCCATCTGTCTGCTCTCTGGTTGCTGGGCCCTGTGTGGCGGGCTGGGGGCCCCCCTCCAGCCTCTCTGAGTGTGCAGCCCCTCCTTGCAGCCATCTGCCTGCCCAACCAGTTCCGGTGTGCCAGCGGCCAGTGCGTCCTCATCAAGCAGCAGTGCGACTCCTTCCCCGACTGCATCGATGGCTCCGACGAGCTCATGTGTGGTGAGCCAGCCTCTGGCATGGGGCGGGGGCGTTGGGCTGGGTTCCCCCAGGAGCGCGGGGTCTAGGGGAGGAGACGTGCCTTCCCAGTGGGGCTGGGGCTTGTGTGAGAGACTCTGGTGGCTGGGAGGCTCCTTGCGGGGGGCAGAGAAGCCTTTCCCAGGGCAGTGGCCAGGAGGAGAGACTGTGAGCTGTGGGCTGGATGGCCGTGGAGTCCGCCTCGGTGGGTGGGGCTGACCATGTCCAGGTGCCTGCAGCACGCACCCACCCACCCACGGGACCTCGCCCAGCAGCGTCTGTCAGGCAGCAAGATTAGCCCTGAGGGCTGCAGTGGTCCTGCTCCCCGGCGACTTACTATCTGGCTAAGGAGCAGGGATGTTCACATATGCACGTGTGTCATGTGTACACACATGTACATGATACATCCCACATGCTCCTCAAGTAGCATGACCTGTGCAGTCATGGATATAGGACCTGGGAGTAGGAGGCCAAGGCAGTCAGGAAAGCTTCCTGGAAGTGGTGGCTCCTGAAAGGCTGTCTGATTCAGGCAGGAAGGGAGCTGAGTTCAGATATGAAGTAGGAATGAATCATTGAGTCTGGGGACATGGCCACACCTTCACTGCCATGAGCCCTGGGCTGGGAGCTCTTCTCTTCTGGGTGCAGCAGGGAGAGAAGTCTGTGGGGGGACAAAGGAGGCTTCCTCAAGGGACTCCCTGTGTGCTTTGGCACCTTCATGCCAGGTCAGGCTTGGGGCTTGAAGGCAGCGGTGGGGGTCACCGAGGGTCACCTCCTCTGCTGGGCAGGTTCCCTGTCTGACAGACCCGTGCCCAGGCCTCCAGCATGGCCGTGGGCCGCAGCTGTGGGGGCGCCGCTGATGCGCAGCCAGGCCTCGCACGGAGCGCGCACGCTTCCTCCCATTCCTCTGACATCCTGGACGCCCTCAGGATCGCCGGGCCGACCCTGTGGGAGAGGGAATGTGGCTTTTGCCAAAGCTGAGTCTGGAGCCTGGAAACTTCCTCCAGGGCAGCCTTGATAGTGGGGTGGGCACAAGGAGCCCACCCAGAGAGCCTGTGCCTCCTGTGGCCTGGGGGGTAACACCCGGGGCTGCCTGGCTTTGCATTCACCAGCATCACCTGGGCTGGCCAGGGCGCACTCCCTTCCGCCGCCACGGAGGGCCCCGGGGAAGGAGGGAATGCCAGGCTGCCTTGGCAGGGATGTGTTGAGGGCTGTGGGGAGTTGGACAGGGGCCAGGGTCGGAGTTGGCGGGGGAGAAGGGGCGTCGGCTGTACAGGCTGAAGGGCCGCGTTGCCCTGAACTTGTCCAGGCCCCCCAGGCCTAGGCTCCCAGCCCCCTGCTTTCTCCCCACCCTCCACCAGTGGCAGAGCCAGCCTCTTCAGGGTGCATAATGTTGGCCGCCTCTTTCTGTCTCTGGCAGAAATCAACAAGCCGCCCTCAGATGACACTGGAGCCCACAGCAGCGCCATCGGGCCTGTCATCGGCATCATCCTCTCCCTCTTTGTCATGGGTGGCATCTACTTTGTGTGCCAGCGCGTGGTGTGCCAGCGCTACGCAGGGGCCAACGGGCCCTTCCCGCACGAGTATGTCAGTGGGACACCGCACGTGCCCCTCAATTTCATAGCCCCGGGTGGTTCCCAGCATGGCCCCTTTACAGGTAAGACGCGGAGGAGGCAGGAGAGTCGTCTGGCCAGTTTTGGGGAGTGGATCAGGGACACGCTCTCTTGGGCCCTCTTGTGCGTGTGGCAGACGTTGCTAACCAATCGTGGCATTCATGCTTTCCTGCCGAGCCTGTGCTTGGCAGCAGAATCCTTCAACACAGAGGCCGGCACGGCGGCAGCAACCCACCCTTTGGCACTGTAGGTGTGGGGGAAACTCCTTGGACTTGACCTTCAGGATCCCGGTGGGACATGTGAATGAATGTGGGGCAGCTGGGCGCTCTCTAGAGCTGAAGGGGCCACTCTGTACCATAAGCAGCTTTGTCCTGAGTGCAGTTGGGACTTGTGGCTGAGCGTGGTTATAGTTCCTATGTGGCCCAGGCACCAGGAAGGCAGGCTGTTTGTAGATGGCGGGGCAGCCACACCGCAGAGCTGGTCTGTATCATATGGATGACCATGGTATGTCTAAGAAGGCAGAGTCCCTGTGAGGTCCACAGGTGCTTGCACAGCTCCAAGCCACCTTGAGGATTGCCTTTGCCCACCCAGCCCTGAGTTCCCTTCCCCTGTTCTATCCTGCTGCCACCCCAAGCCAGCCTCATTGGGAGCCCGTTGGATGGCAGGTGTAGATGTTACCTGCTTCTCTCTGGGGAGCAGGGTTATCGGGCTTCTCAAGAGGTCTTGGGGCTGGGTGTGGTGGCTCATGCCTGTAATCCCAGCATTTGGGAAGGCCGAAGCAGGCAAATCATGAAGTCAAAAGATCAAGACCATCCTGGCCAACATAGTGAAACCTCGTCTCTAGTAAAAATACAAAAATTAGCTGGGTGTGGTGGTGGGTACCTGTAGTCCCAGCTACTCAGGAGGCTGAGGCAGGAGAATCACTTGAACCTGGGAGGCGGAGGTTGCTGTGAGCTGAGATTGCATTACTACACTCCAGCCTGGCAACAGAGCCAGAGTCTGTCTCAAAATAAAAAAGCTCCTGGCAGCCTGCAGTGGTGACACCATCGTGGTCACAGCAGCCCTCAGAGAACAGGGCCCTGTCTGTTCCTGGCAGGCTCTGTGCTGCCCCTCCTGGATTCCCTGCCCCAGCTCCAGGCCCCTTGGGGGAGGTATCGTGTGTCCGTCGTTTCGCAGATGAGTCCTGGAGAGCTCACCCTGGCAGTGGCCAGCGAGGCCGGCAGCAGAGGGAGGGGGGTGCATCTTCGACAGGACACGCCGACCCGGTCTGGGTCTCATGGGTAGTGGGAGCCGAGGGGACTGCCCTGTGTCTGTGGGGTGGCTCAGCCGAGCCTCGAAGCCACCTGACCCCCCGTCCCTTCCCCGCCAGGCATCGCATGTGGCAAGTCCGTGATGAGCTCTGTGAGCCTGATGGGGGGCCGGGGCGGGGTGCCCCTCTACGACCGGAACCACGTCACAGGGGCCTCGTCCAGCAGCTCATCCAGCACGAAGGCCACGCTCTACCCGCCGGTGAGTGGCGGGGCTGGGGAGGGGTAGGGCGGGATGTGGCTGTGGGCCCCTCCCACTGTCAGTGCCGGCCGGAAGAGGCTTCTCGGGTTCTTGGGGGCTGTCCTCCCCACCCCCTCCCCCCCGCCGCCTCTGAGGCATGCTTGCTTGCTTCTCTCTCCACAAACATTCTGCTTTCTTCTTTAATGACATTGTTGTCTGTGGGTACTCTGAAAACCACACAAAAATATAAAGAGCTGAAATCTCACACGAATCCACCTCCTGGAATGGCTGTGGGGCCACATCAGCATCCAGGTGGCCGCCTGTTGCACACGGCCAGCCCAGTGATGGCCGCCTGCACCAGGCCCGTCTGCCCTCTGTGAGCTTCCCCTCGGCGTGCCCGCCACAAACCCCCAGTTCTCCCAGCCAGGAAAATGGCTGGATGGTTTTGTGCAGGGCAGACACACAGGGTGATTTTCGTGGCTAAAATCCTTCCCGGAGCTTCCAGCAGGCTGAGGGGCTGGCTCTCGCTGAGGCACAGCCTGCAAGTGAAGTGAGTATGAAGAGGATAAACTGTCGGCGCCTTCCAGCATCCATGGGGCCGGCTGGGGAGGACAGGGTGCCAGGGCAAGCTTGGCGCCTGGATGTGAACCCCTGTGTGTTGACACGCTTTGAATGCTTTTCATCTCTTCCACAATCCAGCTCCTGCAGCTGTTTGCCCCTAAGGTAAAGCCAGCCCCCTCCACTTCCTCTGGGGCCTTGCCAGGGCGCCCCACCTCGCCGGGGCTGGTTCCTCCTGCCCTTACTGAGTGTCCCTCACATATGGGGTCTTCTCTTCTTTGTTTCTTTCTTTTTTTGGGGGGGACAGGGTCTCACTCTGTCACTCTGGCTGGAGTGCAGTGGCGCACTCCAGTCTTGATCTAGGCTCAAGCGATCCTCCCACCTCAGCCCCCAGGTAGCTAGGACTGCGTGCATGCGTCCCCATGCCCAGCTAATGTTGACATTTTTTGCAGAGACAAAGTTTCACTCTGTTGCCTAGGCTGGTCTCAAATTCCTGGCCTCCAGCAATCCTCGCGCCTCAGCCTCCCAAGGTGTTAGGATTCCATGCGTGAGCCTGGCCTGGGGTGTTGTCTTTTTTGTTTATTTCATTTTTACTTCTTTTGTGGGGTGTTTTCTTATTGCACCTGACTGTGGTGGGCCCTGGGAAGGAAGGAGCAGAAGAGGGTTATCCTTGGATTCCTGGACAGGAACTAAGTCTTCTGGAGGCTCCAGGGCCTGGCTGTGTTTGGGGACAAAGGGAGCTGGGAGCCAGCAGCCGAGAGTTTAAACTTCGTCCCTGCTCCTGCTGCTGCAACACCACCTAACCAGCCAGGAGCGCCAGAAACCCAAGCACGGCCCCGGGCACACAGCAGGAGGCTCAGGAAGTGGGATTCGCCTTTCCTCTTCTCCCTTGGGAGCTGGGAGGAGCTTATCAGGCAATAAGAGATGGCACTGAGCAGCCAGCTATTTTTTAAAATCACTTGATTGTTTAACCATGCAACTCGCCCACTTCAAAAAGTGTATGATTCAGTGGGTTTTAGGATATTCACAGATGTGTGCAACCCTCACCACGGTTAATTTTAGAACATTTTCCTACCCGTAAAAGAAACTCTGCATGAAGCCAGCTATTTTTAAATTGGCAAAGTTAGGCTGGGCGTGGTGGCTTATGCCTGGAATCCCAGCACTTTGGGAGGCTGGAGTGGGCAGATCATGAGGTCAAGAGATCGTGTCCTGGCCAACATGGTGAAACCCCGTCTCTGCTGAAAACACAGGAATTAGCCAGGCATGGTGGCGGGCGCTTGTAGTCCCAGCTATTCGGGAGGCTGAGGCAGGAGAATTGCTTGAACCCAGGAGACGGAGGTTACAGTGAGCCTAGATAGTGCCACTGCACTCCAGCCTGGCGACAGAGCGAGACTCGTATGTCTCAAAAAAAAAAAAAAAAAAAATTAGCAAAGTTATTTTGCATCTGTTAAATATATGTTCATGGCACAAAATTCAAATGGTACAGAAGAACCTGCAGTCCAGAGGGACCCCTGCCCCCATGACCCCAAGCAGGACGCCCCGGCAGGCCTGACCTCCGTCCCCCCAGGAGTAATCTGTGCATATGCAAGCACACAAGAGCGTGGACTTTGTTTTCCCAGCAAAGAGATAACTGTAGATTTACGTGCAGCTGTGAGAAACAGCACAGACCCATTTATCCCCCGCCCAGTTTACCACCGCGCTACCATCTTGCATGACTTCCGTGCCTGTCATAAGCAAGACACTGATACGATCTTTTGACCTGATTCAGATGGACATAGGTGTTTTTTGTTTGTTTTTGAGACATGGTCCCCCTCCCTCACCCAGTGGGAGCGCAGTGGCACAATCACAGCTCACTGCACCCTCAAACTCCTGGGCTCCAGCGATTCTCCTGCCTCAGCCCCGCAGGTCGTGGTCGTTGGGACTGCAGGTGTGCCCCACCGTGCCGGGCTGCTCTTTAAATTTTTTTGTGGAGACGAGGTCTCACTATATTGCCTAGGCTGGTCTTGAACTCTAAAGCTAAAGTGATCCTCCTGTCTCAGCCTCCCAGAGTGTTAGGATTACAGGCGTGTGCCACTGTGCCCAGCTGACACACATGTTTTCGTAAGCCCGAGACAGCATCAGAATAGTCAGCGCTGAGCCTTGGCTTTTGCTCCTAACAATATATAAAGGCAAAGGCTGGTGTTACGCTGGATGCAGTGGCTCATGCCTGTAATCCCAGCACTTTGGGAGGCTCCAGGTGGGCGGATCATGAGGTCAGGAGATGGAGACTATCCTGGCCAACATGGTGAAACCTTTCTCTACTTTTAAAAAAAAAAAAAAAAAGGCAAAAATTAGCCGGGCGTGGTGGCGCATGCCTGTAGTCCCAGCTACTTGGGAGGCTGAGACAGGAGACTCGCTTGAACCTGGGAGGCGAAGGTTGCAGTGAGCCAGGATTGCACCACTGCACTCCAGCTTGGCAGCAGAGAAAGACTCGTCTCAAAAAAAAAAAAAAAAAAAAAAAAGGCTGGCCTTCTGAGTATTTCGGGGGCTCCCAGCTGCCCCGTGCACCCTGCCTAGAGCTCTGCCTGAACTCGTCTCCCGGTGGTGATGCTGTTGTTTCCCCCATTTTGCAGCAAGGAGGCCGAGGAACTGAGTGTTACCCGCTGGCCTGAGTCGTCGGGTCGGTAGGCGGTGGGGCCAGGCTGGCCAGCTCACGACCACCTTTTCCTCTACTTCCCCCGCAGCCTGAAGTTTGTTCTGCTTCGAGGGCAGAGCTGTCACATTCTTGGTGGCCGAACAGCACTCCTTGTGAGGCGTGGCTGGGGTGCCTCTGGAGGCCATCAGGGTCCCCTCTCCTGCTGTGGTGGAGCCTCGGCCATTTGAACTGCTCTTGCCAAGTGGCCCTCTGAAGGGGACAGTCCGTCTTTTCTCAGCAGAAGGCCACACTGGCTCATGCCTGTAATCCCAGCACTTTGGTAGGCCTAGGCGGGTAGATCATGAGGTCAGGAGTTCGAGACCAGCCTGGCCAACATGATGAAACCCCGTCTCTACTAAAAACACAAAAATTAGCCGGGCATGGTGGCGCATGCCTGTAATCCCAGAGGTTGTAGTGAGCTGAGATCATGCCATTGCACTCCAGCCTGGGCGACAGAGAGAGACTCTTTATCTCAGAAAAAAAAAAAAAAAAAAAAAAAAAAAAAAAAAAAAATGCAGGAATAGCAGATGGGCTGAGGTGGAGCCTCCCCACCCCCCACCTGGCCCGAGATCCCGTCCTCGTTGAAGAGAACATGGCCGGGGTCACTGGACATCTGAGACGCTGCCGCAGCGCTGTTCGGGTGGATCTTGCCAGAAGTCTGCCCAGTGCAGATTTGGACAGAATCTCACACTTTGCCTTGGGATGTAGGAGAGAAACCAGGTCTGGTCAAGTTCATGGGAAGAGGCGGGAACAGACCCCATAGGCTGGGGCATGGGCCGCTGCGGGAAGCCCTCTCTGCTGCCTCCCTATCTGGTTTCTTCTTTGAAACACCCCCCAAAATGCCCCCAGGCTTGCGCCCTCCCGATGTTGGGGTTAAATCCTGAGGAATCCCTAGGCTGGCTCTCTGGGCCAAGGAGGACCCTTCCCAGAAAGAACAGGGCCCAGTGCTCCTTTCTAAAGGGTAGGGGAAGGGCCTGGGCACTCCCCATAGGCTACCTGCCAGCCATCAGGATAGCAGGCCTTCGCGAGCCCATTTCATCACTGTATTTCATTATTTTATTTTTATTTATTTGTCTTTGAGACAAAGAGTCCTGATCTCTCGCCTAGGCTGGAGTGCAGTGGTGGAATCTCAACTCACTGCAGCCTCCGGCTCCTAGGTTCAAGGGATTCTCCCACCTCAGCCTCCCATGTAGCTCGGATTACAGGTGCCTGCCACCACGCCCGGCTAGTTTTTGTATTTTTAGTAGAGACGGGATTTCACCATGTTGGCCAGGCTGGTCTCAAACTCCTGACCTCAAGTGATCTGCCCACCTTGGCCTCCCAAAGTGCTGGGTCGAGCCCGTTTTAAAGATGAAACTGAGGCTGAGACAGGTGAAGTCCCTCCCCAGGGATCCTGCTGCAGCCGAAGGTGGTAAAACGGGACTTCACCCAGGTTTGTCTGGTGTGAAAGGCTGTGCTCTCGTACCACACCGGGGACCAGGGAGAACGGAGTCCCTCAGGGCGTAACTGACAGTTCCGTTAGGAGCTCGGACCTGGCCGAATGCTTTCCAGGATGGCCTCGGGAGATCCACCTAAGCCCCGCGCCCTTTGGGAAGCTGCACGTTGGGTTGGGGTGCCGTCAACGGCACTTGCTGGAAGGTGCAGACCTGTGTGGGTGTCGGGGCCCTTCTTCCCTTTGTAGGGCTGGTTGTGTGCTGCCTGGCCCCGGAGGGCGAGTTCTCATGGTGGATTTGTCTACTCTCCCGGTTTTGGGGCTCGTGTCAGTGCAGGCCCTTGTGAAAGGCGTGCCTGTGTCTGGAGTGGGGCTGTGGCCCCTCCCTCAGCATGACGACCTCTGTGCCTGGGTCAGGGCTTCAGCAGGGACGTAGAGCCCCCAAGTGTTCGGAACAAGGGCGTGACTGCAGGAGCTGGAGTGTGCGCAACGGAGGGAGGAGGGGCGGGAGGAAGGGTCAGAAGGACAGTTCCTGGGAGGGTCCCTGAGGAGCCTGGTGAGGTGCTCACTGGTGTGAGGGACTCTCAGGGCCCGTGGGGACATCTCCCACTGCTGGGGGGGCTGGCTGAAGTCCCATCTCTGCCTTCACAACTCAGCATCTGGTCACAAGTCACTCAGGAGTGGGGCAGGCATCTGGGGTCAAAAGTGCCGGGGCTTCCTTTGCCTCTCATCACGATGACCTTCGGGGCAGGTGGCGGCTGCTGCTGCTGCCCCTCCTGTCCCCAAGATTCGCCAACTGGCCAGAGAAAGGGGTCCCAGGAAGCGGGGTGCCAGACGTCCTCCCTGCAAGAAAAGCCCGAGGGGTGTGGGAAGGAAGAAGAAAAGGAAGGAGGGAAGGAGGGAGAGAGGGAGGGAAGGAAGGAGGGAAGGAGGGAGGGAGGGGAGGGGAGGAGGGAAGGAGAGAGGGAGGGGAGGAAGGAGGGAAGGAGAGAGGGAGAGAGGGAGGGAAGGAGGGAAGGAGAGAGGGAGGGAAGGAGGGAGGGAAGGAGAGAGGAAGAATGAAGGAAGGAAGAACAGAGGGAAGGAAGAAAAGGAGGGAAGGAAGCAAGAAAGGAAGGAGGGGGGAAAGGGGAGGAGGAAGGAGGAGGGAGGGCCCGGGGTCACCCTGGCTTGGCTGTCCTCAGATCCTGAACCCACCGCCCTCCCCGGCCACGGACCCCTCACTGTACAACATGGACATGTTCTACTCTTCAAACATTCCGGCCACCGCGAGACCGTACAGGTAGGACGTCCCCCCACAGCCTTCCATGGCCCTTGGGTTCCTGCCAGCCTGTGGTGGTGCCGTGTCCCCATGCCACTGGTGACGGGTTCATGGGCCGGTGCCAGGCCCAGCCCCGCCTCCCTCTGCTCTGCCAACCACAGTAGGCTGCCTCCCCAGCCGACCCAGCAGGGCCTGCATGTTGGGTTCAGAAACCCACAGAACCCCACATTCTGAGCTGCTCTTCAGGAGGCACCTGTGGGGAGCTGGGACATGCCTGTGGCACCCTGGGCCCTGAACGATGCCACAGGGGCATTCCCACCCACCCAACGTCCCACTGCAGGGAGGCCGAGGCACAGGGGCCGAGGGCTTGGGCTCCAGGGTCTTACTGTGTGTTTGAGTCCAGCTGTGTGACTCTGGCCGTCGAGATGCCCCCTCGGTGGTTTGGGACCCCCAGTCATGTGACATCACCAGGACGGTCCAGGCTGCTCACTTGTCACGGTGGCCTGTTTGAGCCCGGGAAACCCATTTCATTATTTTATTTTTATTTATTTGTCTTTGAGACAAAGAGTCTCAAAGGCTGCTCAGCCCGATACCAGTCCCTGAGCTGCCCATGCTGGGGTCACAGGCCCCACCTCCCTGGGTGAGGAGGGGGCACCTGAGTGTGTGCAGTGGGACCCAGGTGCACTGGTCTCTGCAGGAGCTGAATGAGAGCCTGGGAGGGGCAGGGTGAGCCTCCTGACCTTTAACCCACTGGTGCCAGCCAACATGGCCCACCCGCCAGCTGCACTGGGCCCCAGCCCCAGGGGTGATGGGGTGGGATGGGGTGGGCCTGGGGCAGGCCACCTCTGGACCATGCATCCTTACTGCTTGGGGCCTTGGAGCAGCAGGGCCTCCTGAGTGTGGTGCCGCCTGCCACCTAGTGGCCATTTCTATGAACTCCCAGGCCTGGCTGGGGAGCCAGAACTCTAGCCCCCATTTCCATCCCCCTGTGGGTCCCGCCACCTCCCTGCTCAAGAAGCTGCAGTGGCTCCCTGATGCCACAGTAGTATGTCAGACTGTCACAGTCTGTCCCAGCAGCCTCACAGAACACTGTCTCCAGAACTGTCACATCCACACTGGGCAGGCCGGTCTGGCCAGGCCCCGGCCCACCTCCTGCCTGTGCTCATGCTGTCCTGCCCCACGGCGGAGACCTCTTCCCTCCGCGTCAGACCTCGCAGCAGCTGGGCCCCCAGAGGAGTATCCTGCTGCACGTTTCTCAACACCCAGTGTTACCTTCTGCAAGCCCTGTGACAGGACCGGGGCTCCCAAACACACCGCGGTTCCCATCCTGGGCTCACATAGCTGCAGGCAGGGTTTCTGGGCCCCGGCTGGGTGCAGGCAGCCGCCAGGGGGACAGAAGACATCTCCCGAGTCAGGTTGCTTGATCTCGGGAAGGGAGCATTCCAGGCCCCTCGGCTGCCGTGGTAGTCTGTTCTCACGCTGTGAGTAAAGACACACCCGAGACTGGGTAATGATAAAGGAAAGGGGTTTAATGGACTCAGTTCCACACGGCTCGGGAGGCCTCACGATCATGGTAGGAGGCAAGGAGGAGCAAGTCACATCTTACACGGCCCCTTGGAAGGGAGAGAATGAGAACCAAGCTAAAGAGGTTTCTCCTTATGAAACCATCAGATCTCGTGAGACTTACTCACTCCCACGAGAGCAGTACGGGAGAAACCGCCCCCGTGTTTCAAGTAGCTTGCACTGGGTCCTTCCCACAACACATGGGAATTATGGGGGTACAATTCAAGATGAGATCTGGGTGGGGACACAGCCAGACCACACCAGTTGCCAGCCTTTACAGTAGCAACGTTGCAGGGAACAGTTGTCCAGTCCCCTATTCTGTCTGGCACTGTTTCTAGCACTTTCCAGGCAGAATCTCATGTATCTGTCACAAGCCTCTTTTGAAATGTTTACTTGTTTACTGTTTTGTCACCTGCTTTTCTTTTTTTTTTCTTTTTGAGACCGAGTCTTGCTCTGTTACCCAGGCTAGAGTGCAATGGCGGGATCTCAGCTCACTGAAATCTCTGCCTCCTGGTTCAAGCGATTCTCCCTCCTCAGCTTCCCGAATAGCTGGGATTACAGGCACGCACCGCCACACCCGGCTTATTTTTGTAGGGGTTTCACCTTGTTGGTCAGGCTGGTCTCAAACTCCTGACCTCATGATCCTCATGTCTCAGCCTCCCAAAGTGCTGGGATTACGGGCATGAGCCACCGTGCCCGCTTTTATCAGTGAGAAGCTAAAGCTCCGAGAGGCGAAGCAGGCTCCGGGCCAAGGTCAGCTAGCAGGCTCTGGAGGCCTTGTTCTCCTCAGAGGCAGCCTTGCCAGGGCCCAGGCTTGGCAGGCTACAGAGCAGGTACAGGCATGCCTATGGTAGAGGTAGGGCTGTTGAGGCCCAGAGAGGGTAAGTGGTGAGCCCAAGCCACACAGCAGGATGGGTCCAGAGTCAGGCCTGCCTCTTCTGGAGCGGGCAGTGGACAGGCCTTTCCCATTCACAGCCCTGGGCCCCTGTGCCCACCGGGGCGATGTGCCTCCTGCACCCACTCCTCTGCGTGTGTCCCTTCCAGGCCTTACATCATTCGAGGAATGGCGCCCCCGACAACGCCCTGCAGCACCGACGTGTGTGACAGCGACTACAGTGCCAGCCGCTGGAAGGCCAGCAAGTACTACCTGGATTTGAACTCAGACTCAGACCCCTACCCGCCCCCACCCACGCCCCACAGCCAGTACCTGTCGGCGGAGGACAGCTGCCCGCCCTCGCCCGCCACCGAGAGGAGCTACTTCCACCTCTTCCCGCCCCCTCCGTCCCCCTGCACGGACTCATCCTGACCTCAGCCGGGCCACCCGGCTTCTCTGTGCCCCTGTAAATAGTTTTAAATATGAACAAAGAAAAAATATATTTTATGATTTAAAAAAAATAAATATAATTGGGATTTTAAAAACATGAGAAATGTGAACAGTGATGGGGGTGGGCAGGGCTGGGAGAACTTTGTACAGTGGAGAAATATTTATAAACTTAATTTTTTAAAACAGAACTGCCATTCTTTCGTGCCCGTGTGCATTTGAGTTGCGTGTCCCCGTGGAGCGAATGCTGACCCCTGGACACCACGAGTCCTCCCCGTCTGGCTCCAGCAGTGAAGGGCTGGGACCTCAGGCAGAGGCTGACGTCTCCCTGGAACGCATCTCTGACCTGCAGGCCGGGCTGGCTTTATGTGTGTGTGACCTGTGCCATCGGAATGGGCCCTGGTTTTAATCGTGCTGTGCTGTTTGTCTTACTCAGATTTTTTGTAATTTTTTTTTTTTTGAGACGTCTCTCTCAGTCACCCAGGCTGGGGTGCAGTGGCGCGATCTCTGCTCACTGCAACTTCTGCTCCCTGGGTTCAAGGGTTCTCCTACCTCAGCTTCCTGAGTAGCTGGGACTACAGGCGTGTGACACCACGCCTGGCTACATTTTTGTGTTTTTAGTAGAGATAGGGTTTCACCATGTTAGCCAGGATGGTCTTGATCTCCTGACCTCGTGATCCGCCCACCTTAGCCTCCCAAAGTGCTGGGACTAACGCGTAAGCCACCGCGCCTGGCCAGATTCTTAGTAGTTTTTAAGAAGGGGACCTTGCCTTCATTTTTCACTGGGCCCTCTCTGCAAAATCTATACCTGGGTTCTGGGCTATTTCTGAGCCTGTGCTGGCTTCCACCTGACCTCCGGTGTGCCAGCCTGGGGCTGCTGCTGCTCCTGAGGGCGAGGGGCCCCGTGACTGCATGCTGACCCCGCTGGATGGGGCTGCTGAGCCCACTCTGCCACGCTGCACTTGCCCTAGGCAGGGAGGGAGTCCCCTGGTCCTCACAGGGACACTCAGCAAGCCATGCCTGACGCCCTGCAGTGCTGGCGAAGACAGACATAGCCTGGTCACTGCCCCTGCAGGGTCCCCCGTCTGTGGAAGAAGACAGTAATCTAGGCATTTTCGGTGAGGAAGCTGAGCTGTCCCCCTGGTGTCCTGAAAGCCAGGCAGAAACAACTGTCTTCAGAGGGAAGGGAGAAAATGCCCATCACAGCAGCGGAGAAGGGCCTGCCTCCACTCAGCATGTGCGAGGGAAGTCAGAGAACACCCAAGCTTGTTGCTGGGTGACAGCGCATTTCATAATCAAAGTACAGACTGGGCTCCGTGGCTCACGCCTGTAATCCTAGCGTTTTGGGAGGCCAAGGCAGGTGGATCACTTGAGGTCGGGAGTTTGAGACCAGCCTGGCCAACATGGCAAGACCCTGTCTCTACCAAGATATAAAAACTAGCCTGGTGTGGTGGCGAGTACCTGTGGTCCCAGCTACTCGGGAGGCTGAGGTGGGGGAATCACCTGAGCCCAGGAAGTCGAGGCTGTGGTGAGCCATGACTGCACGCCTGCACTCCAGCTGGGTAACAGGAGTGAGACTGCCTCAAAAAAAAAAAAAAAAAAAAAAAAAAAAAGACCAGAGCAGAAATGAAATTGAAATGAAGGAAACAATACAAAAATCAATCACACGAAACATTGTTTTTTTTTGAAAACAAACAAAATCAAACTTTTATCCAGACCACAAGAAAAAGACCCAACAGAGATGAAAAAGGAAGCATGACCACCGATACTGCAGAAATTCAAAGGATCGTTAGAGGCGACTCTGCACAACAATATGCTAACAAACTGGAAAACCCAGAAGAAATGGGTCAATTCCTAGACACATACAACCTATCAAGATCAAACCATGGGCTGGGCACAGTGGCTCACCCCTATAATCCTAGCATTTTGGGAGGCCGAGGCGGGCAGATTACTTGAGGTCAGGCGTTTGAGACAAGCCTGGCCAACATGGTGAAAACCCATCTCTTCTAAAAAATATATAAAAACTGGCCAGGCGCGGTGGCTCACGCCTGTAATCCCAACACATTGGGAGGCTGAGGTGGGCGGATCACCTGAGGTCAGGAGTTCAAGACCAGCCTGCCCAACATGGCAAAGCCCCGTATCTACTAAAAATACAAAAAATTAGCTGGGTGTGATGGCATGCGCCTGTAATCCCAGCTACTCGGGAGGCTGAGGCAGGAGAAACGCTTGAACCCGGGAGGTGGAGTTGCACTGAGCCCAGCCTGGGTGACAAGAGTGAAACTTCATCTCAAAAAAATTAAAATAACAAAAACTTGAGCAGACCAGTAACAAGTAACTCGATAAAAGCTGTAGTAATATGTTTCCCAGCAAAGAAAGCCCAAGAGCCAATGGCTTCACTGCTGAATTTTACCAAACGTTTAAGAGGAACTACTACCAATCGTACTCAAACTGTTCTGAAAAACAGAGGCGGGAATACTTTCAAACACATTCTACACGGCCAGTATTATCCTGATACCCAAGCTAGACAAAGACACATTACAACAATTACGGGCCAATGTCTCAGGAACACCGATGTAAAAATTCTCAACAAAACACTAGCAAACTGAATTAACACATTAAAAAGATTTTTCAGGCCAGGCGCGGTGGCTCAAGCCTGTAATCCCAGCACTTTGGGAGGCCGAGGCGGGTGGATCACGAGGTCGAGAGATCGAGACCATCCTGGTCAACATGGTGAAACCCTGTCTCTACTAAAAACACAAAAAATTAGCTGGGCATGGTGGTGCGTGCCTGTAATCCCAGCTACTCAGGAGGCTGAGGCAGGAGAATTGCCTGAACCCAGGAGGCGGAGGTTGCGGTGAGCCGAGATCGCGCCATTGCACTCCAGCCTGGGTAACAAGAGCGAAACTCCGTCTCAAAAAAAAAAAAAAAAAAAAAAAGATTTTTCATCATGACCAAGTGGGATTTATCCCAGGGATATGAGGATGGTTCAACATCCACGATATCAATTGATAGGATCCGTCATATCAACAGAATGAAGGACAAAAACCATATGATAATTTCAAATGAAGCTAAAAAAGCATTAGATAAAATTCAGCATCACTTCGTGATAAAAGCCCTCCAACACTGGGTCTAGAAGGAACATACCTCAACACAATAAAAGCCACATATGGCAGACCTACAGCTAATATCGTAGCGGATGGGGAAACCACAAAAGCCTCTCCTCTAAGATAGAGAACACGCCAAGGATGCCTTTTCACCAGTTGTTCAACATAGTACTAGAAGTCTCAGCTAGAGCAATCAGACCAGAGGGAGAAATAGAGGGCAGCCAAATCATAAAGAAAGGGCCGGGCCAGGTGGCTCACGCCTGCAATTCCAGCACTTTGGGAGGCCAAGGCAGGCGGATCACCTGAGGTCAGGAGTTCAAGAGAAGCCTGGCCAACATGGTGAAACCCCGTCGCTACGAAAATACAAAAATTAGCCGAGTGTGGTGGCACACACCTGTCATCTCAGCTACTCAGGAGGTTGAGGCAGGAGAATAGCTTGAACCCGGGAGGCAGAATTGCAGTGAGCTGAGACTACACACTGCACTCCACCCTGGGCCACAGAGGGAGACTCCATCTCAAAAAAAAAAAAAAAAAAAAGAAGGCCGGGCGCGGTGGCTCAAGCCTGTAATCCCAGCACTTTGGGAGGCCGAGGCGGGTGGATCACGAGGTCGAGAGATCGAGACCATCCTGGTCAACATGGTGAAACCCCGTCTCTACTAAAAATACAAAAAACTAGCTGGGCGTGGTGGCCTGTGCCTGTAATCCCAGCTACTCAGGAGGCTGAGGCAGGAGAATTGCCTGAGCCCAGGAGGCGGAGGTTGCGGTGAGCCGAGATCGCGCCATTGCACTCCAGCCTGGGTGACAAGAGCGAAACTCCGTCTCAAAAAAAAAAAAAAAGAGAGAGATTCTGTCATCTGTAACAAAGCAACAACATGAATGGGACTGGAGGTTATGATGTTAAGTGAAGCCAGGCACAGAAAGACAGACTTCACGTGTTCTCATTTATTTGTGGGAGCCAATTTTTTTTCTTTTGAAATGGAGTCTCACTCTGTCATCCAGGCTGGAGTGCCATGGTGTGATCTCGGCTCACCGCAACCTCCGCCTCCCAGGTTCAAGCGATTCTCCTGCCTCAGCCTCCTAAGTAGTTGGGATTACAAGCACCCACCACTGTGCCCAGCTAAGTTTTGTATTTTTAGTAGAGATGGGATTTTGCCATGTTGGCCAGGCTGGTTTCAGACTCCCGACCTCAGTTGATCCGCCTGCTGAGGCTTCCCAAAGTACTGGGTCTACAGGCCTGAGCCACTGCACCTGCCTCTTTTTTTTTTTTTTTTTTGACACGGAGTCTCTCTCTGTCACTCAGGCTAGAATGCGACAGTGTGATCTCAGCTCACTGCAACCTCACTTTCTAGGTTCAAACAATTCTCCTGCCTCAGCCTCCCAAGTAGCTGGGACTAAGGTGTGGGCCACCATGGCCAGCTAATTTTTTGTATTTTTTGTAGAGACAGGTTTTCACCATGCCGACCAGGCTGGTCTCGAACTCCTCATCTCGTGATCCACACCCCTTGACCTCCCAAAGTGCTGGGATTACAGGTGTGAGCCACTGTACCTCGCCTCTTTTATTTTTGGACAGATGTGGCCGGTTCAGGAGACCCAGCTTCCTTTGGCTGTTGTTACCTCTGTTTGCACTGCCAGCCCCCTTGGTCAAGGATTCAATTTTGGGGTCCCGCTGGGAGACCAGGAGACTCACTCCAGGTACTTCTTCCAGGTCTTTGTATTTTTTTTTTCCCCCGAGAAGGAGTCTTGCTTGGTTGCCCAGGCTGGAGGGCAGTGGCGAGATCTTTGCTCACTGCAACCCCCACCTCCCGGGTTCAAGCGAGTCTCCTGCCTCGTCCCCTGAGTAGCTGGGATTACAGGCTCATACAGCCACACCCAGCTAACTCTTGTATTTTTCGTAGAGATGGGGTTTCACCATGTTGCCTAGGCTGGTCTTGATTTCCTGACCTCGTGACCCACCCGCCTTGGCCTCCCAAAGTGCTGGGATTATAGGTGTGAGCCACCTTGCCTAGTTGGGGATCTAAAAATTGAAATTAATTGAACTCATGGAGATAGATGGTTAACAGAGGCTGGGAGAGTAGTGGGTTTGGGGGGTGAGGTGGAGCGGGGATGGTTGTTAATGGTATAGTTGGATAGAATGAAGAAGATCCGTATTTGGTGGCACAGTGTGGTGACTGCAGTCAACAATAATTTATTGTACAGTTAAGAAGAGATAAAGAGTATCGTTACTGATTTTTTTGTAGCAGAAAGACAGGATAAATGCTTGAGGTGATGGTTACATCATTTCCCGTTGTGATTATTACACACTATATGCCTGTATCAAAACACCTCGGCGTCTTGGTGAGATGTCTACAAAAGACACTGGCTCTGGCAGGGCACAGTAGCTCACGCCTGTAATCCCAGCACTTTGGGAGGCCAAGGCAGGTGGGTCCCGAGGTCAGGAGATAAGACCATCCTGTCTAGCCTGGTGAAACCCCATCTCTACCAAAAATACAAAAATTAGCTGGGTGTGGTGGCACGCGCCTGTAGTCCCAGCTACTCAGGAGGCTGAGGCAGGAGAATCACTTGAACCTTGGAGGCGGAGGTTGCAGTGAGCCGAGATTGTGCCACTGCGCTCCAGCCTGGGGGACAGAGCGAGACTTGTCTCAAAAAAACAAAACAAGACATGGAAGAAGTGCCTGGGGTGAGTCTCCTGGCCTCCCACTGGAACCCTAAAATTGAACCCTTGACCAAGGGGGCTGGAAATGCAGACAGAGGTGACAACGGCCAAGGGAGGCTGGGAGCCTTTCCTGCCCAGGCAGTCAGCTAGGGAGAGAGGAGCTCACTGGCCTGCTGCCTACTCTCTGCCAAGTACATCCTTCAGTAAGTGCCTGCAGCGGGCACAGTGCCTGCCTTGATGCCACTTACTTGCCCGCTGGGAGACCCAGAGATCAGTCAGGTGTGGCTCCTCCCCTGTAGTTGCTCCAAATCCGGGGATACAGGGCGGTTCCCAAACCACAGGGAAGGCATTGTTCTTTTTTTTTTTTTTTTTTTTTTTTTTTGAGACGGAGTTTCGCTCTTGTTACCCAGGCTGGAGTGCAATGGCACGATCTCGGCTCACCGCAACCTCCGCCTCCTGGGTTCAGGCAATTCTCCTGCCTCAGCCTCCTGAGTAGCTGGGATTATAGGCACGCGCCACCATGCCCAGCTAATTTTTAGTATTTTTAGTAGAGACGGGGTTTCACCATGTTGACCAGGATGGTCTCGATCTCTTGACCTTGTGATCCACCCGCCTCGGCCTCCCAAAGTGCTGGGATTACAGGCTTGAGCCACCGCGCCCGGCCGGCATTGTTCTAAGATACTCTAGATCCCAGAGGGGTGTCGTGTTCAAAGGGGAAGGCAGAGGGGGGCTTCTTGGAGGAGGTGGTGTCAGAGGTGTGTCTTAAGGAGGGGTGAGGTTAAACTGGCTTATTTAAACTTCACAGCAGTCCAGCCAGGTAGGTGGTGTATCGGAGCGAACTGAGGCTTGGGTACAAAGAAGCAAAGGCAACATTTTTTTTTTTTTTTTGACATCCACTTAATCATTTCTTTATCCAGTAAGTATTACTAACTGGCCACAGGTGCTACTCAATGCGGCCAAAAAGGCATGCACCTTCTCTCCAAACCCTCTCAGCTCTGCAGTGACAGCTACTGCACCCCTCACTGAGCCCTGAGGGGTCGCTGGTATTGGTGGGCTCCCTTCCCACCAACCTGAGCAGAGAGGGGCCCCTTGCTCAGCTCAGCCCTCCTCCAAGCCCTCATTCCAGAACGGATGTTCCTGCCTGCCCCGGAGCACGGAGGCAGCACCCTCCTGGCAGTCCCACAAAGTCCATGTGCCAGTCTGGCTGTTGCTACTGCCGGGAGGCCACTCTGGGAGGTCTTGTTCCCGAGAAATGCGGGTGGTCAGGATGGTGGCTGGGGCATGGAGTCCACTCAGCCCCCGTGAGGTTCTTTCTCCTGGGCCACTCAGCTGGCAGCATCCAGACCCCCTGGTTGGGCCACACCCTCAGATGCCACCGGGGAATCCCCTCTCTGGCCCCTTTTCTGTGGTCCTCTCCCAGAGTCCCACGCCCTGATCTCTGTCTCCATCCAAATGTCCTCTTCCGTCTCTCCCCAGAGGCTTGATGGCAGCCCCAGTGAGCAGCCCAGCGGTGGCTTTTTCTTTCTCACAACCCACGGGCTCCCAACCATCCTTTATAGGAAGGGAAATATCCACTTCCCTTCCCAACCGGGATTGAATCTTAATGCACTGAAGAAGAGGAAGAAAAGCAGAAGAGCCGTTTCCGCATTGAAATGGGCCAAGCCCTCAGATCCCACAAGAGCCCCCAGCTGGCCTCTCCCGTCCAGCCTCAATACACTTGACCTGACCCGGCCTGGGCTCCTGGACACCAGCCAAGCCCTTCCTGGCATGTCCTCTGCTGGGCAGCCCGGCTCCAGCCCAGGATCAGTGCCAGCCTGGGATGGACTGTGCCCTGGTGACGTAACAAAAGGAAAGACAATGTGGCATTTTTCCCATCAAGCTGAATTTCTTGTTTTTGTTTGTTTGTTTGTTTGCTGTTTGTTTTTTTGAGAGCGAGTTTAGCTCTTCCACCCAGGCTTGAGTGAAGTGGTGTGATCTCAGCTCACTGCAACCTCCACCCCCGAGTTCAGGAGATTCTCCTGCCTCAGCCTCCCTAGTAGCAGAGATTACAGACGCCTGCCACCACACCCAGCTAATTTTTGTATTTTTAGCAGACATGGGGCTTCTCTATGTCTGCCAGGCTGGTCTTGAACTCCTGACCTCAGGTGATCCGCCCACTTCGGCCTCCCAAGCGCTGGGACTACAGGCGTGAGCCACCACGCCCGACCTGAACTTCTTTGATTTAAGGTCTTCTTCATTCAGAGTTAGTTTTTCTTGTGTCAGTATACATGTGTGTTACAATGTCCTTTCTTTTACAAAATTATGATCATAGTAAATATTCTTTTTTCTTAAATCATTACTTGACAGAATTAAAATTTGGGGCTAGGCACAGTGGCTCATGCTTGTAATTCCCAGCACTTTGGGAGGCCAAGGCGGGTGGACCACCTGAGGTCAGGAGTTTGAGACCACCCTGGCCAACATGGCAAAACCCTGTCTCTACTAAAAAAACAAAATTAGCTGGGTGTGGTGGCTGGTGCCTATATTCCCAGCTACTGGGGAGGCTGAGGCAGGAGAACTGCTGGAACCCGGGAGGCGGAGACTGCAGTGAGCCGGGACCGCACCAAACTCCAGCCGGGGCAACAAAGTGAGACTCCATCTAAAAAATAAGAAAATAAACAAAAAACAAATGAATTAATTAAAATTTGGCAGCTCTGAGTCTGTTCCCAAAACGTAAGGCATGATAGCCAGGTGATGTGCACGTGGGCATGCAGCCTGCTCTTCTCTCTGCTTTTTTTTTTTTTGAGACGGAGTTTCGCTCTTGTTACCCAGGCTGGAGTGCAACGGTGTGATCTCGGCTCACCGCAACCTCCGCCTCCTGGGTTCAGGCAATTCTCTTGCCTCAGCCTCCCGAGTAGCTGGGATTACAGGCACGCGCCACCATGCCCAGCTAATTTTTTGTATTTTCAGTAGAGACGGGGTTTCACCATGTTGACCAGGATGGTCTCGATCTCTCGACCTCGTGATTCACCCGCCTCGGCCTCCCAAAGTGCTGGGATTATAGGCGTGAGCCACCGCGCCCGGCCTTCTCTCTGCTTTTGAATGTTTGAAACTATTCACTTACATGTGTGTTTTAAAAATAATTTACTTTTAATTTTTGTGGGTACATAGCAGGTATATATATTCACGGGGTTGTTTTTTAAAAAAGTCTAGATGGGGCCGGGTGTGGTGGCTCACGCCTGTAATCCTAGCACTTTGGGAGGCCGAGGTGGGTGGATCACCTGAGGTCAGGAGTTCAAGACCAGCCTGGCCATCAGGGTGAAACCCCATCTTAAAAAAAAAATATATATATATATATATATATACACACACACACACACACATTTATCCATATATATATATAAAGTCTAGATGGATTGAAAAGTTAAATGATAATATTAAACATCGAACTACAAAAGGATTAGGAGGAAAGACAGAAGGTGGTGATCTGTGAAATCCAGAAGTTTTAGGATAGAGAGGTCAATCTGTGTAGAATGCAAAGCTTCTAAGTCATTCCTCTGCTTAAAGCCTGTCAGTAGCTCCCCATGTCTCTCAGGACACAAGTTGAGCGCAGATTCCTCCTCCTCCAGGAAGTCCTCCCTGACTTCAACCTTAGGTTAGAAGCAAACCATAATTGGAGACCTTAGGGGTCCACTTACCATGGGCAAGGTATTATATTATTTCATTATAATGCGTACGGCCCTGTGACCCACCCCAGAGTCAGGGATGGAGGACCCTGGTGCAGATACTGGCAAATCCTTTGATGATGAGTATAGGGATGCAAGGGTTGGTGGGGGGCTGGGCCCTCCTTGGGCTCCCCAGCAAGGAAGGATGGATGGGAGCCCAACCCTGGCTGCTACCTCCTGCTCGTGACTCAGCCTCCCTGTCAGGCACCAGCCAGTCCCAGGGCTCTTAGTTTGGCTCTTCCCTGGGCTCCTTAGTCTGGCTCCGAGCCGTCCCTCTGGCCCTGTGCTACCCCTGGTGCTCTCTGCTCTTGCTCCCAGCTGTCCTTTCCAGAGTATAGCCACCCTTCTCCTGCCCGGAAGCTTTCCTTGGCTCCCATGGTCTGAGCATAAACCCAGGTTCCTCCGCCTGCTTCCAAAGCCTCCATGACTCCGTCTGGACCTGCTTCTGTGCTCTTGCCCAGGTCGGAGACTGCCCCCGGCTGCTTGCCATGGGGTGTGTTCCTTCCACTGTGCTGCCTCAGCCCCTCCTCCTGGCATGCCCACTCCTGCCCTGCCCACGAGATCGGCCTGTGTGTCCCCTCCCTAACCCGGCACCGACCACACCTCCCAGGCTGGCTTCTGTCTTGACCATTTCCTCCTCACCTCTGAGCAGCAGGATCAAGGTGAGAAACGCCTGCTCTGTAGCCACCCCAGAAGCACAGGACCCTCCACGGCGCAGGCACAGACTGCTAGGTACGCTTGTCCCTCTGTATCCGTGGGGGACTGCTTCTGGGACCCCCAAGGATTCTCAAGTCCCTTACATAAAATGGCTTAGTACAGTTCACAACAGAGATGTGTTCTGAGAAATGAATCGCTAGGCAATTTCATCCTTTGCAAACATCATAGGTGCACTTAGCACAAACCTAGATGGTCTAGTCTACTACACGCCTGGGCTCTGTGGGATCGCCTACAGCTCCTAGGCTATATATCCATACAGCATGTTACTGTGCTAAATACTGGAAGCAGCTGTGACACAATGGTAAATATTTGTGTATCTAAACATAGAAAATGTCCAGTATGGCCAGGTGCAGTGGCTCACGCCTGTAATCCCCGCACTTTGGGAGGCCGGGGTGGGCAGATCACCTGAGGTCAGCAGTTCAAGACCAGCTTGACCAACATGGCAAAGCCCCGTCTCTACTAAAAATACAAAAATTAGTGGGGCGTAGTGGCATGCGCCTATAATCCCAGCTACTTGGGAGGCTGAGATAGGGAGAAAGGCTGGAACCCAGGAGGCAAAGGTTGCAGTGAGTCGAGATGGCGCCATTGCACTCCAGCCTGGGCAACAGATTCCGTCTCAAAAAAAAAAAAAAAAAAGGTCCAGTGCAAATCTTCTGGCTGGGCATGGTGGCTCAAGCCTGTAATCCTCCCAGCACTTTGGGAGGCCGAGGCGGTCGGATCATGAGGTCAAGAGATCAAGACCATCCTGGCCAACATGGTGAAACCCTGTCTCTACTAAAAATACAAAAATTAGCTGGGCGTGGTGGTGTGTGCCTGTAGTCCCAGCTACTCAGGAGGCTAAGGCAGGAGAATTGCTTGAACCCGGAAGGCGGAGGTTGTAGTGAGCCAAGATTGTGCCATTGCACTCCAGCCTGGCTCCTGGCAACAGAGTGAGACTCTGTCTCAAAAAAAAAAAAAAAAAAAAAAACACAAACTTCTGAGACCACTGTCTTATATGTGGTCCATCACTGACGGAAACATTGTTACATGGCATATGACTGTATTTGCATGTACACATTCTCCCACTTATTATTTTTTTTGAGATGGAGTTTCAGTTCAGTTGCACAGGCTGGAGTGCAATGACATGACCTTGGCTCACTGCAACCTCTGCCTCTTGGTCAAATGATTCTCCTGCTTCAGCCCCCTGAGTAGATGGGATTACAGGTGCATGCCACCATGCCCAGCTAATTTTGTATTTTTAGTAGAGATGGGGTTTCTCCATGTTCGTCAGGCTGATCTTGAACTCCTAATTTCACGTGTCTGCCCACCTCTGCCTTCCAAAGTGGTGGGATTACAGGCGTGAGCCACGGCAACAGGCTTTTTTTTTTTTTTTCTTCAATGAGACAGGGTCTCACTAAATTGCCCAGGCTGGAGTGAGTGGCATAATCATGGCTTCACTGCAGCCTCAAAATCCTGGGCTCAAGTGACCCTCCCACCTCCCAGGTAGCTGGGACCACAGGTGTGTGCCACCATACCCAGCTAATTTTTTTTTTCTATAGAGATGGGGTGGTGGTCTCATCATTTTGTTTAGGTAGGTCTTGAACTCCCTGCCTCGACGGATCCTGCCACCTTGGCCTCCCAAAGTGCTGGAATTATAGGCGTGAGCCACTGCACTCGACCACCTCCTATATACTTTAGATTACTTATACCACCATACAACGTAAATGTCATGTAAATAGTTGTTCTCTCTGCGTGTGTGTGTGTGTGTGTGTGTGTGTTTTGAGTTGGTTGTTTCGGTCTTGTTGCCCAGGTTGGAGTGCATCTGGACTCACTGAAACCTTTGCCTCCTAGGTTCAAGCGATTCTCCTTCCTCAGCCTCGAGAGTAGCTGGGATTACAGGCGTTCACCACCACGCCTGGCTAACTTTTGTATTTTTAGTTGAGAACGTGTTTCGCCTTCTTGGCCAGGCTGGTCTTGAAATCCTGACCTCAGGTGATCTGCCCGGCTTGGCCTCCCAAACTGCTGGGATTACAGGCGTGAGACACCGCGACCGGCCCTCGTGTGGATTTTCATGGGACTCTTGAGAGGCGTCTTGAATCCATTTTGGAATAAGGCAGGTTATTAGCATGGGGCCTATCTATGAGCTGTCTTGGTGTCCCAGGCCGGGTCTTGGGACAGGGGTCCTGATGCCTGGGACCTCGGTCCTCCCTGGGAAGCACAAAGATGGCGGGGGACAGGGAGCTGGGGGAGCATTTAGAAGCTCCTGTGCACAGGGAAACCCTGTCTCTACAAAAAATTAAAAAATTAGCGGGGCCTAGTGGTGCGTGCCTGTGGTCCCAGTTACTCCGCAGGCTGAGGTGGGAGGATCGCTTGAGCCCAGGAGGTGGAGGCTGCAGTGAGTCACGATCATGCCACTGCACTCAAGCTTGGACAAGAGCAAGACCTTGTCTCAAAAGAGGATTCCAGGCCAGGCACGGTGGCTCACCCCTGTAATCCCTGCACTTTGGGAGGCTGAGGTGGGCGGATCACCTGAGGTCAGGAGTTCGAGATCAGACCAGCCTGGCCAACATGGCTAAACCCGGACTCTATCATAAATACAAAAATTAGCCAGGCATGGTGGTGGGCGCCTGTAATCCCAGCTACTCGGGAGGCCGAGACAGGAGAATTTCCTGAACCCGGGAGTCGGAGGTTGCAGTGACAAAACAAAATCCTTAAGTTCTTTTCTAAATCCTTTCTGCATTTGTCCTGGCGATAGGTCGTAGATAGGGAAATTCAGCGACCCCTCGCCTTGACCTCGCTTCCAGTACAGTCACCTCTTTCGAGGAAAGAGGGCGAGACAGGAGAGCCCCCTGATAAAATGTCACCGTCGACAACGCGGGTATCGATCTTGCAACCACTCACATGCTAACCGAACGCTTCGCAGCTCAAGCTAACTCCCGGGTCCGGCTCAGCTTCCGCAGCCGTCGCGCATTGTGGCTCACGTCATCACCGGTGTCCCCCGTCGCCTCCGCCCAGTCCGGCCAGCTCACCATCCCATTGGCTCCCTCGCGGCTCCGGCTCCACGGCCATGATTGGTTTAGCTCCATTTAGTTTTAAAAAGCACTGGCCACTCGGATTGGTGGTCTGAAGAGTCCGTCAAGCGGAGGCCCTGCTGTTGCTACAGCGTAGGGGGACCCAGCCAGGTTTCTCTCGGTTTCTGATTTGTTTCTCCGGCTCCGGGGTCCTAGAGGTTCCGGATCCGTCAAGTCCATGGGAAAAGAATGCGCCCCTCGAGCTTGACTGACGAGGTTTGCGAGCCAATCGGAATGTATTCGAGGGAGCCACTAGGCGATCCAATAGGTGGTAGGGGGCGGGAGAGAGGGGCCAATGAGGCTGGAGCTGGGGGCGGGGACAGGGCTGCGATTGGCTGCGAGGCGGCCAGAGGGAGGGCAGGGGGGACTCAAGGCCTGCTTGATACGTCCGCCATTTTGGGCGCTTCGCTGATGGTGTCGGTGAGCGCGTTTCCCGCCTGAGCACAACTAGCGGCGGGTCGTGGGCACCTCCAGGTAATAGGGGTGGGGGAGGCGGCGGAGCAGGCCGTGGCGCTGGGTGCGCGTGACTCGCGGGCAGGCGCGGGGCCTCTCCTCCTGGGCCTCGGCGGCGCGGGGAGGGAGCGTCCCGGCCCCTCTCCCCTCCCCCCCCGGAATTCGCCGCTCCGCGGGCCCGGGAGGCGCGGCGCCGAGTCCTTCCCGGCCGCTCCTCGCCCGCTCCTGTCAGCCCGGGGCCCCGCCGGGCCGGGCGCCGGGGACGGGACGCGACCTAGGCGGCGAAGTTTGCGCCGCGTTCGCGTTCGCGTTCGCGGCCTTACGTGGCGAGCTGGCGGACCGGCGAGGCGCGCCCCTAACCCGGCTCTGGCTCCAGCCTTCCCGCCCGCCCGCCGCGTCGCCCACCGCCCGGCCCGCGTCCGGTTTCCGCTCCCGCTGGGCATCCCGGCCCCGGGCTCCCAGACGACTCCTCCCGGGCCGGGGGCCGTGGGGAGCGCGTCAAGTTGAGGCAGCAACTCGCCGTCCAGAGTCGCGAAGGCTGTTTATTGTTGGACTCCGCTCTCCGGGAAACAAGTTTTGTGGGTTTCTGTTAATTCGCCGCAGAGTCATCGGGATCCACACCAGCCAGTGCCGAGGCTCCCAGTGCCCTTCCCCGCGGCTTTTTCGCTCCAGTGCGGTCGCTGGGCTGGAGACAGTCTCCGATGCCTCCCTGGTGTATTTGAGCCGGGGGGTGGTCCTTCTTGTGACTTGAAGTCCCTCCCTCTTAAAGAAGCCCATTCACTGTTAACTTGGAGGTCTTTCCTGTTGAGGTCCTGCTGGCTGTGATCACAGTTTGGACTTTATTGTAGGTGGACGGGATGGGTCTTTGGATGCGCCTCCGTTGCCCTGACGTTTCAACCGCATGACTTAATGTCAGTTTCCTGGTCCTTAACGTTGTCTCTGTGGGGCTTTGGGTCTGTTTTGATTTAGGGGAGGGGGTGCTTGATAGGCGTTCACTTTCATCCTCGCGGCACTTGTTGACAGGGTGGTGTCCTACTTGATGAATAAGACGTTGATTTTGATTTTGTCCTCAAGGTCATGTTGCAGATAGGCTTCAAGGGGGAAAGGGACTCCAGAGTTCCAACCATCGAAATGCGCCTCAAGTAGCAACGGTGTAAGACCCAGTTAGTGGTGGTGTTTGGGTTTTCCTCACTGTGGAGTGGAGTCACGTCTTGGCCTGACCACTTTTTAGCTCTGTGACCTTGGACAAGTTACCCAGCCTTTTTTTTTTTTTTTTTTTTCCTCTGTAGTATGGGAATAATAAGAAGTGTCTCAGCCATAAGTTTGTCAGGACAGATGCCTTAATACGTGTAAAGCAGCTAGAATCATCTCAGCGGCTGATTAGTAGTTAGGCTAATTAATGGCTATTATTATTAATTTAAATTTGGTTTTTAAATCTGTAGGTACTGTTGGGAAGTCAGATGAGCGTTTAAGCCTTGACTCCTGGTAACTGTCTTTAGAAAGCCCTGTGTAAGAGTCAGTTGGGCTGGACCGGGTGCAGTGGCTCACGCCTGTAATCCCAGCACTTTGGGAGGCGGAGGCAGGCAGATCACCAGGTCAAGGGATGGAGACCATCCTGGCCAACATGGTGAAACCCCGTCTCTACTAAAAATACAAAAATTAGCTGGGGTGTGGTTGTGTGTGCCTGTAGTCCAAGCTACTGTGGAGGCCGAGGCAGGAGAATCTTTGGAACCCGGGAGGCGGAGGTTACAGTGAGCGGAGATTGTGCCACTGCGCTCCAGCCTGGTGACAGAGCGAGACTCGGTCTCAAGAAATTTAAAAAAAAAAAAAAAAAAAAAAGGGGGTGGTTCAGTTGGGCTGAAGAAGTGAACTAGAAGTTCTAACAATTTTTTCAGGATAGGGCTTTTGAACATTCATTCCTTAAGTCATTAATTACTGGAGTAGTAGCACCTCAGAATGTTTAAAGAGGTGGTTAAATACAGAAAAGCCCATCACAAGCTTAAGTTGACCTCTGTTCCTCATGTGCTTTTGCGTATTAGTTTCTGGTGACTGGCCCCCAAATGAGTAGTAATCAGGTTTTCTTAGTGTACTCCTGGTTGTTACTGAAGACTGTAAGGGTACTGTGTATTGCAGTATTCTTCAGCAGAGATAGTTTGGGAAATAGCTGTTATCCTGGAGGGATCCTTTGGAAGGTATTCTCCATTTCAGCATGTCTGGTCAAGGAGTCTGGAACATTTAACAAAATGCAATCCGCTCAGGCAGAAATAAACTCACAGTCCTTTAACACTTGCCTAGTGCTCTTCTCCATGGTACTCAAAACCGTGCATGCCCTTCTGCTGGTATTGCTGTGTTTACTTGGGATTTGGTTTGCTGTATTGGGGATAAATGTGTTTTGATGGATTCAGTCTTAAGTAGAGATCAGTGTCTTGCTGGTGGAACTTACTCAAGGATAGGAAGAAGATTGTTTTGGGTTTAGAAGTCTAGCTTTTGTGTAAAGTACTGTATAGCAAAGTAAAGTAAACCAAAAAAAAGTGCTAGTTTCAGTGAGCTAATTGAGAATTTGAGAATCAGACGATAGCTGAGCAAGAAATGAATAGACGTAACATTGACAGCATGAGGTTGCTTAGCTTTGTAAGATAAGGCTTCGGCCAGGCACGGTTATCCCATCACTTTGGGAGGTCAAGGTGGGCAGATCACCTAAGGTCAGGAGTTCGAGACCAGCCAGGCCAACATGGTGAAACCCTGTCTCTACTTAAAATACAAAAATTAGCTGGGCATTGTGGTGCGCGGCTGTAATCCCAGCTACTTGGGAGGCTGAGGCAGGAGAATCGCTTGAACCTGGGAGGCGGATGTTGCAGTGAGCCCAGATCTCACCACTGTACTCTAGCTTGGGAGACAGAGCAAGAGTCCATCTCAAAAAAAAAAAAAAAAAGATTTTGCATCTATTTGGTACAGAGATAGTGTGCTTATTACAAATAAATGTCTCCCTAAAACAAGTGTCACTTCGGTATTCACTTTGTTTCTGTGATAATTTTCTTCTTCTAGTTCTGTATTTTCAGTATTTGAGAGGCAGCCTGTGTGCTCTGTGTGTGTGTGTGTGTGTGTGTGTGTGTGTAAAATTATACAGTATTTTACTAAGTAAGAATAAATGATAGTGAAAATAAAGCTCTTCTATGTGCTCAACTAAAACTCAGCATTGACTTGGTCCTCAGAAGTCATGATCTGCACCCCAGTATGGGCTGGGTAGTGTTAGCCCAGTACTCGGTGGCTAACAGAAAAAGTGGCTAGGAAAAAAAAGGCTGTACTGAAGAAAAGACCTGGCCTCTTGGCTTAAACAGCTTTCATATTTCTTTCCTTTCTTAACTTTAAATAATTGTTTTTGGTTTACTCTACATCAAGGGTTCTGAATTGGGGTGATTTCCCCCCACCCCCAGGAAACATAATTTCAGTGTCTGGACACATTTTTGCTGTCACACCTCTGGGAGTGTGCAGTGTGCTTCTAGAGGGTAGAGACCAAGGATGCTGCTAAATATCCTACAGTGTCCAGCATGGCCGCCTCGTCCGCCAACAAAATTGTCCAGTTCCAAATAGCAGCACTGCCGAGGTTGAGGAATCTTGCGCTAGATAGACGTGACTGGCCTGCATTAGAGTAATTAGAGATTCTTGAAGACCATGGTTGTGGGACTCCACCTCTGGAATTTTGTGGTGGGATTGAGAATCTTTTTTTAAGAGGCTTCCCAAACAATACTGAAGTGCAGCTGGATTTTGGAACCACTGTTCTAGACCACAGGTTTACGTCTCTGTGAGTTAAGGTTTCCTTTGGGTGATCTGTGAACTTGCTCTTTGCAGTACCTAGATCCTCACTTGGAGATTATTTAGTAGTGGGGAGAGATGGTATACTTACACCACTTTTCAGGTGCCTGAAGACTGAACTTTAGAAGCACTGTTAAATAAATTCAATTTCATAAAACACCTTAGGAAATTTGTTTTCTTAACCTAATGAAAATACATTACCATATTGTGCTGTGAAACTCAAAAAATGCTAGGTATTTAGAGTTTGCTTCTGTGCTGAATCATCTTGCACTACTGGAATCTTTGAGTTTTGTGTCTTTTGCCCTCTTCTTGTCGGACAGTGGTCAGGTCTCTTTTTAGATGCCAGTTTCAACTTTTTAAAACTTACGTTTTGTTTTTGTTTTTGAGTCAGTCTTACTGTGTTGCCCAGGCTGGAGTGCAGTGGCGTGATCTTGGCCTACTGCAGCCTCCACCTCCTGGGTTCAAGCAATTCTCCTGCCTTAGCCTCCTGAGTAGCTGGGACTACCTGTGTGTGTGCCACCACACCAGCTCATTTTTGTATTTTTAGTAGATAGCGGATTTCACCATGTTGGCCAGGCTGGTCTGAACTCCTGACCTCAATTGATCTGCCTGCCTCAGCCACCCAAAGGGCTTGGATTACAGATGTGAGCCATACTGTGCCCAGCTTTTTTGTTTTGTTTTAATAAAGATCTACTCCCAGAGAATTAGCTGTATTGGGGATAAATGTGTTTTGATGGACTCAGTCTTGAGTAGAGATGAGTGTCTTGCTGGTGGAGCTTACTCAAGGATAGGAAGAAGATTGTTTGGGGTTTAGAAGTCTAGCTTTTAGGCCGGGCGCGGTGGCTCAAGCCTGTAATCCCAGCACTTTGGGAGGCCGAGGCGAGTGGATCACGAGGTCAAGAGATCGAGACCATCCTGGTCAACATGGTGAAACCCCGTCTCTACTAAAAATACAAAAAATTAGCTGGGCATGGTGGTGCGTGCCTGTAATCCCAGCTACTCAGGAGGCTGAGGCAGGAGAATTGCCTGAACCCAGGAGGCAGAGGTTGCAGTGAGCTGAGATCGCGCCATTGCACTCTAGCCTGGGTAACAACAGCGAAACTCTGTCTCAAAAAAAAAAAAAAAAAAAAAAAAAAAAAAAAAGTCTAGTTTAAAGTATAGCAAAGCAAAGTAAACAAACAAAAAAAAGTACTAGTTTTACCAGTTCTGCCCTTTGAGGGCAGGAGACAGCCATACGGTATGCTCAACCTTTTAGCACAGTGATCCTGCCCACTAGTAAGTTGGACTCTTTTGTGCCCTAAACACTGATCCTAATAAGGCAGTGTTCTTTTCTCCTGGGGAAATGAGCTGCAATAGTAGAGAGACAAGTGCAGGTCTTTATTGCTCATCTTAAAATTTAGGTTATCTAGTTTACTGAATGGAAAAATGTTAGGAAAACTACAGATTTTTATCAACTGGATGTTAATATCTGGATTTACAAAAGATGATGGAGGCATTTTCTTACTCATCCTGAAATTCGGCCTGTGGCTGTGTTGAGAGCTACCAGCCACCCCATCCACTAATAATATTCATTGATTTGAGCAGCAGATATATTGAGTCCTTACTCTGCTAGGAACTGTATTGGGGATTCACTGATGAACAGGTGCTAAGGACCTGCAGTCTAGAGGGCGAGGCAAACAACCGCAAGAGATGGCAAAGCTGTTCAGAATTGTGTATGCGGTTTGGGGCCTGGGAGGAAAGAGCTTCTGTTTGCTGGTTAGTTGGTTGATTTGTTTAAATTTTGGGTGGTTGAGATTGCCAGAAGTTTTGCAAAAGAATGAAATAGTTCCACTTTGTTACTCATTTATAAGAAATGGTTGCTTCCACTTGCCTCCTTAGTTTGGGGAGTCTTAAAAAGCAGTGCCATTCTTCTCATACTGCAGCTGTTTTGTAAGGACAGATAGGTGTTTATAGCTCCATATCTAGCAGTTACCCAATGACCAAACTTCAGACACTGACTCTGGTTCCAGACCCATCTGAAGCTTGATAGAGGTTTTTGCAAACCATCTTCAGCATTCTTGAAATGGATGGTGCTTCAAGTGGGAATGGGTTTTTTTTTCCTGCTGTGCTGTGGATCTAGGTTGATTGGAGGTTTGTTTTTTGGCCTAGATTTATTTGTCGTGGAAGCTTCCTTTTTTCCTCTCTGCCATCCCCTTTAGTTTTCTTTATGAGGAGGGAGATAGTTGATAGTCAGATCAGTACTCAGTTTATTTCAGGTTTTAAAAGATTGCAGACTGACATCTGGATAGCAGGTGGATTGGCTACGTGGTAAAGAAGCAAGTACAAGGGCATCTGGCAGTATGTGAGAAGGTTTCTTACCTCTGTGCCTAGCTAGGACATTTTCATGTCACACACTGGGCAAAGAGCTGGCTTTACCCTGAGTAGAGGCTGTTTACTACTTCTCAGTTATGGCTGGCTAGTGTTGACCTGTTTTAGATGCATTAGTGAAGACTATACAGTTGACTGAATTTATACAATTAAAGTTCAATAAGTTCTGTACATCTTTTTATGGCTATAAGGAGGTTCTGATTTTGTACTTCACAGCAACTCTGGGGAAAATCAGGGGATTATTAGTTCCAGAATTCCCTTTTTTTTTTTTTTTTTTTTTTTTTTTTTTTGAGACAGAGTCTTGCTCTGTTGCCCAGGCTGGTGTGCGGTAGCACGATCTCGGCTCATTGCAATCTCCATCTCCCAGATTCAAGTGATTCTCCTGCCTCAGCCTCCTGAGTAGCTGGGAGTATAGGCGCCCACTACCACGCCCAACTAACTTTTGTATTTTTAGTAGAGAGGGGGGTTTCACCATGTTGTCCAGTCTGGTCTCAAACTCCTGACCTGATGATCCGTCCGCCTCAGCCTTCCAAAGTGCTGGGATTACAGGTGTGAGCCACCGCAACCCCAGAATTTCTTACAGTGGAAATATATATTGACTTGAACTGGTTTGAATTCTCCAGAGATTGACTACCTTGAAATCTGATGGCCCAAGAAAAGATGAATGAAAGATTGTTTTTAGAAATATTAGAGAGCAGGATTAAAAAGGCTGCAGACTGATGTTGAGTCAGACAGATTTGGAGAAAGCTGTGTGGGACCATTGGTTGGAGCCTTGGGTTTCCTGTACTTGCATGTAAATCTGAACAAAAATTCTGGTGGCAGAGACACACTTTAAGAGAGCTTGACTGAGCACATGTCACACTGAGACCCTAATCAGGGCAGTTTATACTGCCCACCAAGGCATGTCCATGATTGGCTGGTCAGATTGGTTGGACTTTGGTCTTCAGATGGGGCATGGCAGGAGGAACATTGACTAGTCTTGACAATTGACTGGGGCTTCCTTTCATGAGAATTATGGTTTTGGACTGGAACAAAACTTAGAGGTCTTTGATTTTTATAGAAAAATAGACCCAGAAGCAGCAGGGAAATCTCAGCCCCGGTGATTCCTTAGGGTTGTGGTGGTCCCACCAGACCACAGTTTTAAGTGCTGTTTGTTTCAAGAGCAACATCACAGCTGGATTTTACTGAGAATTCAGAATAAATGGTTAACGTCTGGAATTTTATTTTCAGTGGTAGTGTGGGTCAGTTTTTTGTCACTGTGTGGTAGATGAGGGGACAGTGTCTCCTGGTTCTCTTGTGTTGACATAGAGATACACAGGGTTTCTGTTGTCTTTCGACGATGGACGGGTCTCATCTGCCTCTGTTGTCTGCAAGTGAGACCCTGCCCCTTCTGATTAAACAAAACTCTTTGAATGACTGCCCTGATTTCCACCATGGACTTCTTGTTATTACACACTTAGGTGGACTCAACAGCTCTGCATTTGGCACCTATCATAGGTATAGTCTTTGGTAACAAAAGTACAGAAACAACTCCGAGGTGCAGTGAATGATCTCAAGGAGAGAAATGGAGTATTACGGGATCATAGAGAGGCTTTGAGGTCTAACTAGCTGCTCTGGGAAGTACAAGGGTGATGGTGGTTTCACTGGCTGGGAAGTTACAGAGTTAGTGTTTGTATGCACATTTTCTTCCTTCACACTTGGAAGATGCTGTATAAGTTTTAATGTACATAAATGTGATAATATACTCACATTTATGTACATTAAAACAATTTCTGCAGGGGGAGTAAAGCTCATAAATTTGAGATTTGCAGTTTGCTCTCTAACACATCTTAAAAGTTTATCAGGACATTGTAGGGTAATTTGTTTGCTACGGAGTCTCACATTTTATATAGAACCATATTTTCTTTTTTGAGACGGAGTTTTGCTCCCGTTGCCCAGGTTGGAGTGCGGTGGCGCAATCTCGGCTCACTGCAACCTCCTTCTCCTGGGTTCAAGCAATTGTTCTGCTTCAGCTTCTCGAGTAGCTGGGATTACAGGTGCACACCATTGTGCTGGCTAATTTTGTATTTTTAGTAGAGATGGGGTTTCTGCATATTGGCCAGGCTGGTCTCAAACTCCTGACCTCAGGCGATCTGCCTGCCTTGGCCTCCCAAAGTGTTGGGATTACAGGTGTGAGCCACTGCCCAGCCAGAACCATGTTTTTTTCAACATGTATGGATAATCACATACGCCTTGTGAAAGATTAATAAATGTTAACAGATGATTGGGTCTTTGTGATTTTGCATTTAATTTCTACATTATAACCAGACAACCCTATTGAGGGTCTGCAAACGTTTTCTGTAAAGGGCCAGTTAGTACATATTTTAGGCATTGCAGGCTAAATGGTGTCTGCAAGAACTCAACTCTGCTTTTGTAGTGTGAAAGGAGCCATAGCCAATAAATGAAGGTGGCTGTCTTCCAGTGGAACTTTACTTAGAAAAACAGACAGAAAGCTGGATTTGGCTCGTGGATTGTAGTTTGTCGGTGCCTGCTCTAATCTCTTTTGTTTTTGTTTATTTTTTTGAGATAGAGTCCCAAGCTGGAGTGCAGTGTAGCTCACTGCAGCCTTGACCAACCTCAGGCAGGTACTTGAGGCTGAAGGGGTCTTCTCACCTCAGCCTCAAGTAGCTGCGATTGTAGGCACATGCCACCATACCCAGCTAATTTTTTTTTTCTTGTAGAGGCAGGAGCTCCCTGTGTTGCCCAGGCTGGTCTCAAACTCCTGGGCTCAAGCGGTCCTCCCACCTTGTTCTCCCAAAGTGCTGAGATGACAGGCACAAGCTACCACGCCTGGCCTCTAATCTGTTTTTTATTTTTTTTAATTTTTTAAAATTTTATTTATTTATTTTGAGACAGAGTCTCACTCTGTTGCCCAGGCTGGAGTGTAGTAGCGCAATATCGGCTTACTACAATCTCTGCCTCCTAGGTTCAAGCGATTCCCCTGCCTCAGCCTCCTGAGTAGCTGGAACTATAGGTGTGTCCCACCATGCCTGGCTAATTGTATTTTTAGTAGAGATGGGATTTCACTGCATTAGCCAGGATGGTCTCCATCTCCTGACTCCGTGATCCGCCTGCCTTGGTCTCCCAAAGTGCTGGGATTACAGGTGGGAGCCACTGCACCTGGGCTGTTTTTTATTTTAACTTGTAATTGAACTATGTATTCAAAGAGTATATATCAGCATGTGTCCAGATATCATTAAACATTAAAACCGACAATCGTGTACCCACTGCCAGCTTAGGAAATAGACTGTTGCCATACCTTTGGCTCCCTGTGTCCTCTTCTGACCACTTTCCTGTTTCTGACCTCCCCAAGGCAGGTACCTTGCATGTATCATTTTTGTGCTTGACTTTTTGGTGTTGCAGACTATGAATGGATCCTTATATAATGTAACTTTATTTTTGCATGCCTTTAAAGGATGTAAATGGAATCATTTTGTTCTTTTTTTGCCCCCAGGCAACATTGTTTTTGTGATCCATTCAGATATTTGAGTACTTACCAGGTCCTAGACACTGTTCTAGTGCTGGGCATGTTAACAGTAAGGAAAACAGATAAAAAGTCCCTGCTCTCATGAAGCTTACAGTTTGGTAGGGGAAAGACAATGAACAGATAAATGGAAGCTACGGTAGCCGTACGATAATACAAACAGGGAGAAAAGTAAACCTGGGAGGTGGGAGGTGGGGGGTGGCTGCTTGTCTGCAGCTTGAGATGCAGTGGTCAGCCGGAGTAGAGGGATCCAGCCGCAAGGCTGTGGGTGGGAGTCAGGTAGGGGCAGCATTATAGGTAGAGGATCATCAGGACAAGGTGCTGAGGAGGAGGTGTGCCTGCTGTGTTGGCGGGCAGCAGAGAGCCCAGTGTGGCTGGAGCGGGGAGCCTAAGGGAGGGCAGTAGGAGAGTAGGCCAGATGGATGGGGGAGATGGGGAAGGAAGGATAGGTCACTCTGGCCATTGTTAAGATTGTATCTTTTTCTCTGAGTGAGACGGGTGGTCACTTGGTGTTTTGAGCAGAGGTGTGGCATGATCTGGTTTCTAAAGCTCCTCCTGAAGCTGTGTTAAGAATAACTGTCCTGTGCTGCTGGAGGGAGGCTGGAGGCTCTGGCAGTGATCCAGGAGAGCAGTAATGGCAGCTGGGACTGAAGGGGAGCAGGGGTGGGAGTGAGAGAGGTTTGCTTCTGGATCCTTCTTGAAAAGGAAGAGCAGACAGGATTTGCTGGCAGATTGGAGTGGGTGTGAGAGAGGAGTAAAGGATGATACCAGAGATTTTGCTGCTGCTGAGAGTTGCCATGTATAAGGAAAGGGAAGACAATGGGAAGAACAGGTTGTGGAAGTAAGAGCAGGAGTTGGGTTTTGCACATGTTCAGTCTGTGAAGCTGTTAGAGAGCAGATTGGAGATGTGTTGGATTGGGGTGTTTGGAGCTCACGGGAGAGATCCAGGTTGCAGATAGAAATGAGTGTCTTCAGTGTTAAGGTGGCACTTAATGGTCCGCATGTTGAGTGCGAGCACTGAAGGAATGAGGCTCTGTGACAGCCTGGAGGGTGGAAGGAGCAGCTTTGAGCCTCGGGAAAGTGCTGTCATGGAGGATGGAGTGGGAACCTCTGCCAGGGCTGCTGCTGTAAGGTCCCCTGAGATGAGGGCCAAGACTGGTCCCATGACTTTGGCAGCGTGGACTTCATCGACGACCTTGATGAGAGCTGTTCCCACATGGTGGTGCAGGAAAAGCCCGGAAGGGAGCATTCACAAGGATTGAGAGAAGAGGAAGGCAAGTAGAGAGGGCTACATCATGGGATTTGGGATCCTGAGGTGGTGTTGAGATGGGAGAAACCATAGCATTTTTGAAGTGTTGGTGAAATAATTCTCTAGAGGATGAATGACATGATGAATTAGGAGAGGTGACCCTTGCTGGAGCCACATTCTTGGGGAGGCAGCAGGAAATAGGTGGGTGTCCATGTGGAGGGTTGGCATCCATGAGCTCCTCCCTGATGGGAGGAGGGCAAACAGCTAGGGGAGATGGGGTAGTGGGAGCATGTAGATGTTGGCTACTGCTTTTTTTTTTTTTCTTGGTGAAATGGAAGAGTTTTCAGCAGTCAGCGAGAATGAGGGGGAGTTGGGGCTGGTGGGGTGTGAGAAGAGAGGAGGAAGCATGAAATATTCTGTGGGAAAGTAAGAATGTGTGTGAATGAATGGCCTACCTTAGGATAGCAGTCCTCTTGAGTTTCAGTGAAGACAGCACAATTTGTCATTTTTCCTGGAAGAAGAGTAGGCAGTGCTTCATTTAACTGAAGTTGTGGTTTCCCTAAGCAAAAATAGCAAAGCAAGAGAGGGGCCAGGGAGTGATTATGATGATGGGACCTGGTGGCAAAGCCAGGATGGGAAGGTGTGCAGTTGGAGACGTTTGTCCGAATTGGTGCATGTGGTTGTGGTTTATTCCTCTTCATTTCTCTGTTATATTGCAGACTGCATAGGTCTCATTTTCTTCCTTGGCCTGCCATTGGAGAATGTAATTGTTTCTAGTAAGAAGGAATGCTGCCGTAAACTTAAGTGCAGACACGGTTCTCCAAGGTATCAACCACATAGAGAATTGCAGGATAGTCGGACGTGTACATCTTCAACTTTAGTAGATGGTGCAAATTGTTTTCCAAAATGATTGTACCTCTTCGCCTTACTACCAGCACTGTCCTGCATCCTTGCCTGCTCTTGGTATGGTCTGTCTTTAATATTTGCCAGTTTGGTAGGTGTAAACTTACATTTCAGGGTTTTTTTTTTTAAATAATGACAATTTTATTGAGAGATAATTCACATACCGTTTAATGGATCGATGTGAAGCGTACAACTGAATGGATTTTAATATATTCACAGAACTCTGTATCACCACAATCTAACTTTATAACATTTTTATCACCCCTCAACGATAACCAAAAGAACCACCTTGCACCCATAGGACTATTCTGAACATTTTATATTAATAGAATCATACAATATGTGGTCTTTTGTGACCAGCTTCTTTCAACTTAGCATGTTTTTAAGTTCCAGCCATGTTTTAATGTGTATCAGTATCAGTCCTTCATTCTTTTTAGTTGTTGAATAGTATTCTATTGTATGGGTATACCACATATTTTATCCATTCATCAGTTGATGGACGTCTATGTTGTTTCCTGCGAAATAATATATTTGATTTTCATCCTTAGCGTGGTTTCTGGGCATAGAGCTCCTAAAATCTTTGGACTCTCCAAAACGATCAGTGTGTTTTTGTATGCTAATGAGTTGACTGATGGCTAGCAGACCCTAGGTAGGTTTAGGTTGGGGGCTGGTCACTGGAAAGACCTAGCCATGATTAGAGAGTTGAGACTTTCAGCTCCATCCCCAGCCTTCAGTGAGAGAAGGGGCTGAAGGTTGAATTGATTAGCTGCCAGTGTTTTAATCACTTGTGCCCAAGTAATGTCGCTGCCATAAAAACCTAGAAGGACTGGATTCCAGGAGCTTCATGGAATACATGGGAGGTTCGTGGAGGGTGGTGTGCCCCTAGAGGGCGTGGAAGCTCTCAGCCCCTTCCCCCATACCTTGCCCTGTGCATCTCTCCATCTGTATACTTTTTGGTGGTGGTGGTGGTGGTGGTGGTGGTGGTTTTGAGACGGGGTTTCACCATGTTGGCCAGGCTAGTCTTGAATTCCTGACCTAAGGTAATCCTCCCACCTCGACCTCCCATAGAGCTGGGATTACAGGCGTGAGCCACACCTGGCCTCCATCTGTATGCTTTGTAATACTGTTTATAATAAACTGGGAAACTTGTTTCTCTAAGTTCTGTAAGCCACTCTAGCAAATTAATCAAACCCAAGGAGTGGCTTATGGGAACCCAAATTTAGAGTTGGTTGGTGGGAAGCACAGTTACAACAACCTGGAGCTTGCAATTGGCATCAGAAGTGGAGGGCAGTCTTGTGGGATCTGACTCTGTCTCCAGGTAGATAGTGTTGGAATTGAGTTGGAGGACACCCACCTGTATCTGCGCAGAACTGATTGCTTGTTTGATGTGTGGTCACATAAGTAGTCTGTGTTGTTACTCGAAAGAATAGGAAAAAAAACTCTGGCTTGTTTATTTTTGTCTCTCTATTACTGGATTTCTACTTTTTGGCTAATGTGAATAATAGTTCTGTGAATATTTGCATAGAAGTCTTTGGGTAGACATGTTTTAATTTCTGTTGGCCTGTAGGTAGGAGTGAAATTGTTGGATAATGTGGTAACTAACATTTTGAAGATTTACCTTTTCCTTATGGCTAATGCTGATGAGTGTCTTTTTATATAGCTTATTGGCTATTTTCATGTTAAAAAATCAATTACCTTTTTTTTTTTTTGAGACAAGGTCTTGCCCTGTCACCCAGGCTGAAATGCAGTGTGGCATGATCATAGCTCACGGCAGTTTAGAACTCCTGGGCTCAAGAGATCCTCTCACCTCAGCCTCCCAAGTAGCTGGGATTATAAGCATGCACCACCACACCTGGCCAATTTTTAAAATTTTTGTAGAGACAGCGGTCTTGGCTTTGTTGTCTAGGCTGGTCTGAAACTTCTGGCTTCCGGGCATCTACCCACCTTGGCCTCTCAAAGTGTTGGGATTACAGGCATGTGCCACTATCTTACTGGCTATTTGTATATCTTCTTTAGAGGAAAGTTCACTTAAATCTTTTGTCCTTGCTCTTTTCTCAAAAAAGAAATGCTGTATTTTTTCTGTTTTTAACTTACCTAATGCCTTAGGGTTTATGTGTCCATGTTCATGGTGAGATTGGCCTGTAATTTTCCTTTTCTGTATCAAACCTTGATGAGTTTTATTCTCAAGATTATTCTAGTCTAACAAAATAAGCTGTAGTATTTCCTCATTTTTGTTCTCTTGAGAGTTTATGTAAAAGGAAATTACCTATTCCTTGAAGGTTTGGTAAGCCTTGCCTGTAAGACCATGGGGGCCTGGTGTTTTCTGTCTCAGATTTTTAAATTACTTATTTGGATGTTTTAATATTTATAAGATAATTAAAGTCTTGTTTTTTCCCTGAGTCACATTTGGTAGTACATGTTAAAAAAAAGGTTTATTTTTGTCTGTATTTTCAAATATATTGGCATAAAATTCAGACTCATTGTCTTGTGAATCTATCATATTTATAATTAATCTCTAATATTTAACTTCTTTTTTTTTTTTTGAGATGGAGTCTCACCCTGGCTGGAGTGCAGTGGTGCGATCTCAGTTCACTACAACGTCTGCCTCCCAGGTTCAAGCGATTTTCCTGCCTCAGCCTCTCAAGTAGCTGGGATTACAGGCGTGCGCCACCATGCCCGCCTAATTTTTTGTATTTTTAGTAGAGATGGGGTTTCTCCATGTTGGTCAGGCTGGTCTTGAATTCCCAACCTCAGATAATCCACCCGCCTTGGCCTCCCTAAGTGCTGGGATTACAGGGGGGAGAGCCACTGTGTCTGGCAATTTTTTTTTTTTTTTTTTTTTTTGAGACGGAGTTTCGCCCTTGTTACCCAGGCTGGAGTGCAATGGCGCGATCTCGGCTCACCACAACCTCCGCCTCCTGGGCTCAGGCAATTCTCCTGCCTCAGCCTCCTGAGTAGCTGGGATTACAGGCACGTGCCACCATGCCCAGCTAATTTTTTGCACTTTTAGTAGAGACGGGGTTTCACCATGTTGACCAGGATGGTCTCGATCTCTCGACCTCGTGATCCACCCGCCTCGGCCTCCCAAAGTGCTGGGATTACAGGCTTGAGCCACCGCGCCCGGCGCAATTTTTTTTTTTTAATTAGCTGAGCCTGGTGGTTCATGCCTATAGTCCCAGCTACTCAGGAGGCTGAGTTGAGGTGGGAGGATTACTTGAGCCTAGGAGTTTGAGGGTTTGAGGTCGAGGCTGCAGTGAGTTGTGATTATGCCACTGCGCTCCAGCCTGAGGGACAGGCGGAGACATTCTTAAAAAAAAAAAAAAAAAGGAAAAGGAAAAATAATATATAAAATTTTCAACTTACAATTGATTTATTGGGACATAACCAACCCCATGGTAAGTTTAGGAGCATCTGTACCTTCAATGATGGGAAATTTGTCAGATTCTGTAGTCCCAGATTTAGCTTTGCATTTGTTAATTTAGATTTTTTTTTGTGTGTGTGTGTAGAGACAGGCTCGCTATGTTGCCCAGGCTGTCTTTTTTTTTTTTTTTTTTTTGAGACAGAGTTTTGGGCATGATCTCAACTCACTGCAACCTTCGCCTTCTGATTTCAAGTGATCTCTTTCCTCAGCCTCCCAAGTAGCTGGGATTACAGGCGCCCGTCACCATGCCAACTAATTTTTGTATTTTTAGTAGAGATGGGGTTTCACCATGTTGGCTAGGTTGGTCTTGAACTCCTGACCTCAAGTGATCTGCTCACCTCAGCCTTCCAAAGTGCTGGGATGACAGGTGTCAGCCACGAGGCTGGGCCCAGTCTGGTCATTAATTCCTGTGCCCAAACAGTCCTGTCACCGTGCCCAACCAAGTTAAGAATTTTAAGCTTGGTTGTGACTTTGTACAATTTGTCATTCTATAGATCTTTGTTTCTATGAATATTTTCCACTAAAGTATATGTATAGTCTGAAAACTTAAGTATTTTTTGTCAAGGTGTTACGTAACTATGACAAGTGACTTTTGGTTAGTGTTTGCCTCATATGTCTTTTTCTGCCCTTTTCCTTTCAAGATTTTTTGTGGCCTTAATGAGATTATGGTTTGTAATTTGACTCTAAACTGATGAGTTAGTTCCCTTATCATAGTTGTGATGAAAATATTTGTTTTATTTCTACTGCGTATTTTGGACTTTCTAACTTGCCCCTCCCCCCCATATTTTTTACTTGCTTTATGTCTTGTGGACTTTTTTCTTTATTCCTATTTACCCCCTGTATGTACATCAAGTGATACAGAAGTTATACATTTCTTTTTGTTGGTAGTCTTAGACATTTCCTATTTAACTTAGAACCTAAAAGGTAATTAATATCTTTACCCTGATAAGAACTATAGACTACTTCACTTTATGCCCATTGCAATTTATATTCTATTGTCTAATTTTCATTTTGTTGCTCCTGAAATCTCACAAATTAAGCATTATTATTACCAGTCGACTATCCCTTATGCAAAATAATTGGAACCAGAAGTGTTTTGGATTTTAGATTTTTCCAGATTTTAGAATATTTGTATATACATAAGGAAGTATTTTGAGGATCTGACACAGGTCTAAACACAAAATTCATTTTTGTGTACACCTTATACACATGATCTGAAGGTAATTTTTTTTTTTTTTTTGAGATGGAGTCTTGTTCTGTCACACGGCTAGAGTGCAGTGGCGTGATCTAGGCTTACTGCAGCCTCAGCCTCCCAGTTTAAAGTGATTCTCCTGCCTCAGCCTCCCAAGTAGCTGGGACCACAGGTGTGTGCCACCACGCCCAGCTAATTAATTTTTATATTTTTTGTGTAGACGGGGTTTCACCATGTTGGCCAGGATGGTCTCAGTCTCATTACTTCGTGATCTGTGGCCTTGGCCTCCCAAAGTGCTGGGATTACAGGCGTGCACCACTGCACCCGGCCAGCTTTTTGTTTTTCGAGACGGAGCCTTACTCTGTTGCCCAGGCTGGAGTGAAGTGGCGCAATCTTGGCTCACTGCAACCTCCGCCTGCAACCTCCGCCTCCAGGGTTCAAGCAATTCTTCTGCCTCAGCCTCCCGAGTAACTGGGATTACAGGTGCACGCCACCACGCCCAGTTACTTTTTGTATTTTTAGTAGGTATGGGGTTTCACTGTGTTGGCCAGGATGGTCTCAATCTCCTGACCTCATGATCTATCCACCTTGGCCTCCCAAAGTGCTGGGATTACGGGTGTGAGCTACTGTGCCTGGCCAATCTGAAGGAAATTTATACAATATTTTTAATTTTATATGTGAAACAAGTTTGTATACATTGAACCTTCAGAAAGCAAAGATGTCACCATTTCTGCCATCTATGTGGACAATCTGTGCTTGCTAGGCATCAGTATTGTTCCTGACATGAATTTATGTGGTACCAATAAGCAGTCATTTTTTTATGATCACATGTAAGTACTTAACAGTAAGAGATATGGCATTCAGTTAATAAAATTAAAAAATAACGCATGGAGGGTAACTAAGCAGCATAGTTGCGTCACTGGAATACCTATACCAGCTGTTAAACAGCAGCAGGTAAAGGGGGCCAAGAGGGACTTTTTCCTCTTAGGGACTTTGAATAAACTGTTGTGCACCTACATTTTGACTGTGGTCTGTCACATGAGGTCAAAGGTGGAATTTTTTACTTGTGGTGTTAAAAAATTTTGGATTTTGGAGCATTTCTGATTTTTGGATTTTTCGATCAGGGACGCTCAACCTATATTTTTATGTTGTTGTTGTTAAAAGGTTATTTTGCCTAATATCCAATTCTGGCTCCATGATATTTTCCCTTAGCACTTTGACAGCACTTCCCATCTTTTTCCATTGTTGATGTTGGGAGTGATTAGAAGTTAGATGGCAGTTGTTCCTCTGCAGGTAATCTCTAGCTTCTGAACTTTCTTCCATTTTTTAAAGTCTTTTTTTTCTCATTATGCAATTTCACTAAGAATTTTTAATGTAGAGTTCTTTTTTTTTTTTTTTTGAGACGGAGTTTCGCTCTTGTTACCCAGGCTGGAGTGCAATGGCGCGATCTCGGCTCACCGCAACCTCCGCCTCCTGGATTCAGGCAATTCTCCTGCCTCAGCCTCCTGAGTAGCTGGAATTACAGGCACGCACCACCATGCCCAGATAATTTTTTGTATTTTTAGTAGAGACGGGGTTTCGCCATGTTGACCAGGTTGGTCTCGATCTCTCGACCTCGTGATCCACCCGCCTCGGCCACCCAAAGTGCTGGGATTACAGGCTTGAGCCACCACGCCCGGCCTAATGTAGAGTTCTTATTTATTATCCTTTTTCTGAGGGTTGGTTTCCTTCCTCCCTCCCTCCCTCCCGCCCGCCCGCCCTCACTCCTTCCCTCCCTCCTTCTTTGTCTTGCTCTATTGCCCAGGCTGGGGTGTGTGGTGCTATCCTGCCTCACTGCAGCCTTGGACACCTGGACTCAAGTGATACTCCCACCTCAGCCTTCCGAGTAGCTGGAACTATAGGTGCAAGCCACCATGCCTGGCTAATTTTTGTATTTTTTATGGAGAGGGTCTTACTATGTTGACCAGGCTGGTCTCCTAGGCTCAAGTGATTCTGCTGCCTTGGCCTCCCAAAGTGCTGGGATTACAGGTGTGAGTTATTGCAACTGGCCTGGTATAGTTCTTCAATTAAAAAAAAAAAAAATTCTCAGCCACTTTTGCTTTGATAGTCTCACCTGCTTTTTCAGTTATCGTTCTGGTACTGTTTAGATCTTATATTTAGTATATTTTCTGTAATGCGTTGTTTCGGCTATATTGACCATATAGTCTGTAGGTAATACCAGTGGTTGCATGCTTTTCTGATCTGATCTTTTGATGTTTCTTTCTGAAAGTTCATTTCCTGTTGTGTTTGCTGGTTTTGATTTTGCGGTAACCAATCTTTGTCTCTCGTGCTCTAGTTTGACGAGAATGGCCAGACGTCCTCAGTACATTTGTAGTCGGTGTTCAACGAATGTTCACTGAGCTCTTCTGTAGCAGATACTGTTTGGGCACTTGGTATTTACTGAAGAACAGAATAGACAATATTTTGTACCTTGGTAGAACTTGGCTTCTTGTGAAACAAGCTTCTAGGGTAGGGATGGAGGTAGCTGTGAGAATTCTCTTGTTTTTATCAGCATAGCTTTTCATTTAAAGAGGTGCTTTAACACCATGTCCAGGATTTTTGCATATTCTGGGCTTAAAGTGCTCCTCATGATGGCTATTCCAGCAGATGTTTTGTTTTCTTTTATTTTTAAGTTGCTGGTATTATCTGCTATTTTCGATTATTCTTTTGGTGTCTTGATACATCCAAATAACTAAGTACCAGATACGTGTTTTGAATAAGCATCAGCTAGGATTCAAAATATTTTTAAAATTACAATAGGGGATTTTCATTTTGTTAAGAGTTAGCACATAGAATTTTTTTCCCCCTCCTTCAATATGGAGTGTTCCTGTGTCAATTTCAGGAATTACTTAGAGATTTTCAACTCTTGTACATTTTTTATATCCAGAAATGGGAAAGATTTCAAGGATAATTACCATTTTGAAATGGGATCATTTGGTTGCTAGAAAATGTTAACATTGACTCCAGCCAAGTACTGAACACTAAAGACAATCTGGAAGAAGGGATATGGATCAAAATGGATCTCGAGCCAAATCTGTCTTGAGGAAGGAAGAGTAGAGTTCAGCATTTATAATACATGGCCTATCTCAAGAGAGGGGAGGGACTATTTTATACATTAAAAAAAAAAAATTAAAAGCCTGCCTTACTTTGGCCAATAAATTTTAAAAAGGCAGTCAGAAACAAGAGCCATGGAGGGACACATAGGCTGGGGCTAGTGTTGGAGTTCATTTTGTGACACACTGGTAGCAGATCCTGTCAGTTCTGGTCCTGTCTCTGCCTCTGCCATGGCCTTCATTGAGAAAGGCTAGGGGCTTTGGTGATAGCAGGAGTATCCTGCTGATCCCAGAAGCACAGGGTTAATAATTAACTGCCTTGATACTATCTTAGTAATTTTAAGTGGAGCCAAGGTGTTTGAAATGTATAGGCAATGTAACTTCATCAAACTTCAAAGAGCAAAGCTTGATCATCTCTCAGGGTTATGAGGAAAGAATGAGAAAATTGTAGAGGACATGGGTTAGAGAGAGAGAGCTGGTTTAGCAGAATTGTTGTGAGGGTTAAAGATAAACATTACTGGGCATGTTCGTATCTATCTCCAGAAGAAAGTAGAGTCCATTCCCTTTGTTTACCATATTGTCAGGCCTAACATTTTTCAGTTCTTGTTATCTATTACCAGTGAAGTGCCTCATGGTTGGTGTAAACCAGGCGTCCCCAAACTTTTTACACAGGGGGCCAGTTCACAGTCCCTCAGACCATTGGAGGGCCGCCACATACTGTGCTCCTCTCACTGACCACCAGTGAAAGAGGTGCCTCTTCCTGAAGTGCGGTGGGGGGCCGGATAAATGGCCTCAGCGGCCCGCGGGCCATAGTTTGGGGACACCTGGTGTAAACCTTCAGCAGCCTGTCATGCTTACTCACCTTCCTTGCAGCAGGTAGGTGTGCCTTTTTGTTTGCTGAGTGCCTATTAAATTGTGACTTGTCTGTGATTCTTTACATGTGTTCCTTTTAACTCTTTATTCCTTCCAGATGAGTGTGAGATAGTCATCTTTAAGATGAAGCAGGCCAGAAGAAGGGGGGACAGTCTAGCCATAATGGTTAGGATGAGGGTCGTTAAGGTGGTCAGAACTGGGTTAGAACCTTGGTTTGATTACTGACTAACTGTCTGACCTTGAGCAAATTATCTCCCCTTTCTAAGCTCCAGGAGGAAAATGAGAATCACTAAAATTCTCCTGGCCAGGAGTGGTGGCTCATGCCTGTAATCCCAGTACTTTGGGAGGCCTAGGTAAGCGGATCACCTGAGATCAGGAGTTCAATAACAGCCTAGCCAACATGGTAAAACCCTGTCTCTACTAAAAAAATATAAAAATAGCCAGACACTGTGGTGGGCACTTGTAATTCCAGCTACTCAGGAAGCTGAGTCAGGAGAATCGCTTGAATCCAGGTGGCAGAGGTTGCAGTGAGCCAAGATTGTGCCAGTGTACTCCAGCCTGGGCAACAGAGTGAGACTTGACCTTAAAAAAAAAAAAAAAAAAAAAACTCCTCCCTTTTCCATAGAAAATGACTCTGGGTAATTTGAAATTGTGGAGTGTTTTGGTTTTGCAAGTTGTATAGTGTAGAAGTCATAAACTTAGAATCTAAGTGGTTAAAAGTTAATGAATAGTAGCTTATTTTATGGTCTCTGGCTTTGGTTTTGAAGTCTTCACTATAGAGGTGTAGGATATTGTAAACTTTTTTAGTCAATTGACTTTTTTTTTTCTTTTGGTTTGGGATAGCAAGTCTTAGCTTTTTAAAAAAATTTAATACGTGATTATTTTGAAAAAAAAATTATAGAGAAGGCTAAAATCCATTCTGATCATCTTTTCCAAATCCTTTCCATCTTCTGTTGTTACTAGTTTTGTGTTTACTTGATTTTTTTCTGTATATTTGTTGGGTGTGTGTGTGTTATATAAACATAGTAGCACCATACTATTGTATGGTTCTTTTTTCATTCATTGCTTTTCACTGAGTCCCATGTAGTACAAATAGGCCTGCCTCTTTCTTTTTACTAGCTGCATACTGAGGGTGTATTTTATAGCCATTTTCCATATTAAGGGTTTTTAGATTTTGTTGTTATCACAAACAATTCAGCTGGCTTTTAGTTTGATGTAATAAAATTCTCTATTCTTAGAAGCCTTTAGAATTACGTGGTTTAGTGTGGGAATAAAACTGAGTTATAAGCCGAGTTCTTTTGCTCTTTTGTCTTTCCATGTAAAGTACAAATGTTTAAGCAAAGGGAAGAAAACTTTTCTTAGAAATCTATTTTGTTTATCTCCTTTCAAAATGAGATATGACATTGCTTTTAAATTCTAAAAATGACCAATTATTTAGCATATCTTTAAAAACATTGTGGGAAAATATGTAACAAAATTTGCATTTTTCATCATTTGAAGAAAGTTCCCAGCAAAATTGAGCAAAAAAAATACATAGCAGAGTTCCCACATACTCCTTTCACCACACTTTTGCAGTAATGTCCCTCAGGAGAATGGTACATTTCAAGTTGATGAACCTACACTAATGCATTATCATCCAAAGTTCATACTTTATGTTAGGGTTTACTCTTGATATTAAACATTCTATAAGTTTTTTTTTTTTTTTTTTGAGACAGAGTTTCACTCTGTTGCTTGGGCTGGAGTGCAGTGGCATAATCTTGGCTCGCTGTCACCTTTGCCTCTTGGGTTCAAGCGATTCTCCTGCCTCAGCTTCCTGAGCAGCTGGCATTACAGGTGCCTGCCTTCATAATTTTTGTATTTTTAGTAGACATCACCTTCTTGGCCAGGCTGATCTTGAATTCCTGACCTTGTGATCCACCCGCCTCATTCTTCCAAAGTGTCGGGATTACAGATGTGAGCCACCGCACCTGGCCTGTAATGCCTCTTTTTAGCCTTGATAACTTTTCTTTTTATGAAGGCTGCTCTGTCTGCAATCAATATAGTTACTCCTGTTTATGTTTTATTTATTTATTTATTTATTTTATTTTTTTTGAGACGGAGTTGTGCTCTTGTTACCCAGGCTGGAGTGCAATGGCGCGATCTCGGCTCACCGCAATCTCCGCCTCCTGGGTTCAGGCAATTCTCCTGTCTCAGCCTCCTGAGTAGCTGGGATTACAGGCACGGGCCACCATGCCCACCTAATTTTTTTTGTATTCTTAATAGAGACGGGGTTTCACCATATTGACCAGGATGGTCTTGATCTCTTGACCTCGTGATCCACCCGCCTCAGCCTCCCGAAGTGCTGGGATTACAGGCTTGAGCCACCGCGCCTGGCTCCTGTTTATTTTTTATTGGAGTTAGCGTGATGTGATGTATCTTTTTCCATCCCTTTCCTTTTTTTTTTTTTTTTTTTTTTTTTTAAAGAAACAACATCTTGCTCTATAGCCTGGGCTGCAGTGCAGTGGCACAGTCATAGCTCACTGCAACCTCCCAAGTGTGTGCCACCACACCCAACTGATTAAACAAAATTTGTTTTGTAGAGATGGTATATCGTCCAGGCTAGTCTTGAGCTCCTGGGCTCAAGTGTTCCTCTTATCTCAGCCTCCCAAAGAGTTGGGATTATAGGTGTGAGCCCAGCCCCATCCCCACTCCTTTACTTTTAATCTACATGTGTCTTTATATTTAAAGTGGTTTTGGTTTTTATATTTTTATTGGGAACCACAGGGGAACTGCCTCTTCCCTGTCAATGGAGGTGCCCACAGTTTCTTCAGCCACTAGAAGCTTGGGTCCTAGAGGACGTGGGGGCTCCTGGTGGTGGCTGGAAACATCAGGCATGTTCTTTCTCATCATGTAGAAGGGGCACTGGGTAGTTGTAGGGCATGTCCTGATTAATCATGATGGCCTACTTGGTGTAGGGGCTGAGTAGGGGCAGAATTACAGAAGCTTGTGATGGTTAAGGGCACATTGGCTCAGGCATTTTCGAGGAAGGCAGCAAGTCTCACTGCCATCTTGATCTTGAAGGTGGCAACACTAGGTTTCTTGTAGACAACATATTGTTGGGTGTTATTTTTTTGATACACTCTGAAAATTGCTCTTTTAATTGGTATGTTTAGACCTTTAGTGTGATTATTGATACTTATTACTGTTTTCCAGGTTTTGCCCTTTTTTTGGTTCCTATTTTTGTCACATACACTTTTGTGCCTTTTTTGGTTTTAATTGATCATTTAATGTGATTTCCATTTTTATCTTTCTTAGAATATTTATTAAACTACTCTTTTTTTGGCTTTTAAGGAGTTACGCTGGTGTTTGCAGCATACGTTTGCGGTTAATCTATGTCTGCTTTCAAATAACACTACACAGGTAGTGCATGTACAAGCATACCTTGTTTTATGGCTCACTTTATTGCACTCTGCGAATACTCTGTGTGTGTGTGTGTGTGTGTGTGTGTGTGTGTGTGTTTTATAAACAAACTGAAGGTTTGTGGCAACTATTTTTCCAGTTGCATGTGCTTCATTAGCACTTTTTATTGGTGAAATACTTAAACAATTAAGGTCTGTGTTTTTTTTTTTTTTTGAGACGGAGTTTCGCTCTTGTTACCCAGGCTGGAGTGCAATGGCGCGATCTCGGCTCACCGCAACCTCCGCCTCCTGGGTTCAGGCAATTCTCCCGCCTCAGCCTCCTGAGTAGCTGGGATTACAGGCACGTGCCACCATGCCCAGCTAATTTTTTGTATTTTTAGTAGAGACGGGGTTTCACCATGTTGACCAGGATGGTCTTGATCTTTCGACCTCGTGATCCACCCGCCTCGGCCTCCCAAAGTGCTGGGATTACAGGCTTGAGCCACCGCGCCCGGCCACGTCTGTGTTTTTTTAGAAGACAGTGGTGTTGCACACCTAATAGACTATAGTGTAAACAGTGTTTGCATATGGGAAACCAGAATATTCGTGTGACTCACTTTATTGTGACATTTGCTTTATTGTGATAGTCTGAAACTGAACCTGTAATATCTCTGAGGTGTGCTTTTACCAATAATAATTAATATTTCTGATTCCTCTTTCCTGTCTCATTGCTATCATTCATTTTACTTATAAGCACACATAAGGAAGCATACTTAATCGAGTATATTGTTATTGTTATTATTTTGAACAAACTGTTAATTAAGAATAAGACAAATAAACTTTTTTTTGAACCTTCACTTATTCCCTCTCCAGTTCTCTTGTCTGTGTGATTTGTGATTCCTACCTGTATCATTTTCCTTCTCTCTGAAGTAATTTTGGCAACATAGGTTTACTGGAAACAAATTCCCTCAATTTTTGTTTGTCTAAAAAAGTCTTTATTCCTCTTTCACTTTGAAGGATAATTTTTGCAGGGTGCAGAATTCTAGGTCGGTGTTATTTCCACCACTCCCCCCTGCCCCAGTCCTATAAATATTTCATTCTACTCTTTCCTGCTTGCATGGTTTCTAAAGAGAAGTTAGATGTAATTTTTGCCTTTGCTACCCTGTAGGTAAGTTCCCCCTTCACCCCAATTTCTTATAAGAGTTTTTTGATTTTCTGATATTTGACTATGATATTCCTTGGTGGTTTTTTGGGTTTCTTTCTTTGGTGGGTGGTGAGGGGGGAAGGCATTGGTTGGCTTTTTATTGGCATTGTTTCCTAAGCTTCCTGGATCTGTGGTTTGGTGCCTGACAACAATTTGGGAAAATTTAGTAATCATTACTGTTACTTCTTTCCCTTTTTTCCCCCGATACTCCCATCACATATGTTAAACCTTTTGTAGTTGTCCCATAGTTCTTTGATAGTTTTTTGTTTTTTTTTCTTTTGTCTTTCTTTTCAGTTACAGAAATTTCGATTGTCATATTGTAATGCTCAGATTCTTTCTTCAGCTGTGTTGAATCTGCTAATGGATCCATCAGAAGGCTTCTACATTTCTGTTACAGTGTCTTTTTCTTTAGCTTTTCTTATCGATTATTTCTTAGAATTTCCATCTCTCTGCTTATGTTATCTTTCTTTTCTTGCTTGTTGTCTGCCTTTTTCACTAAAGCCCTTAGCATATTAATCATGTTTTTAAAAAAATTGCTAGTGGCAGGGCATGGCCTGTAATCCTAGCGCTTCGGGAGACTGAGGCAGGCAAGTTGCTTGACTTAGGAGTTTGAGACCAACCTGAACACATTGCAAAACCTCGTCTCTACAGAAAGTGCAACATTTAGCTGGGCATGGTGGCGCACACTTGTAGTCCCAGCTACTTTTGGGGCTGAGGTGGGAGGGTCACTTGAGCCAGGGAAGTTGAGGCTGCAGTGAGCCTTGTTTGTATCACTGCACTCCAGCCTGGGTCACAAAGTGAGATCCTGTCTCAAAAAGAAAAAAAAAATTGCTGCTTTGATAATTCTGCCATTCCTGCCACATTTGACTCTGGTTCTGATGCTTGTTCAGTGTCTTTATTAAAAAAATTTTTTTTGATGTCTTGGTGTTTAAACCAGAAGGTTGTTAAGTGTCTTTAGGGGTGTGTGTGTGTGTGTGTGTGTGTGTGTAGGTTGGTTGTTAAGGGTATTTAGGGGTGTGTGTGTGTGTGTGTGTGTAGGTTAAGGGTATTTAGGGGTGTGTGTGTGTGTGTAGGTTGTTAAGGGTATTTAGGGGTGTGTGTGTGTGTGTGTGTGTAGGTTGTTAAGGGTATTTAGGGGTGTGTGTGTGTGTGTGTGTGTGTAGGTTGTTAAGGGTATTTAGGGGTGTGTGTGTGTGTAGGTTGGTTGTTAAGGGTATTTAGGAGGGGGGTGTGTGTGTGTGTGTGTGTCAGTCAGAGTCTTGCTCTGTTGCCCAGGCTGGAATGCAGTGGTGCAATCATCCCATAGGCACAAGGATCCTCACCTGAGTAGTTAGGACTATAATCAGACACTTCTGTGGCCAGCTAATTTTTTTAAATTATTTTTTTGTAGAGACAGGTGTTGCTATGTTGCCCAGGCTGGTCTTGAACTCCTGGGCTCAAGCACCGCTCCTACCTCATTCTAAATTGTTGGGATTATAGGTGAGCCACTGCTCCCAGCCCATTTTAACTATTTAGGAGTGTACAGTTTAGCAGCATTAAGCACATCCATATTGTTGATCAACCATCACTACCATTTGTCTCCAGAATGGTTTTCATCTTCCCATGCTGAAACACAGTACCCATTAAATCAGGGGTGTCCAGTCTTTTGGCTTCTCTGGGCCACATTGGAAGAAGAGTTGCCCAGGGTCAAACATAAAATGTAGTAACACTAACAATAACTTATGAGCTTTAATAAAAATTGCAGGCTGGGTGTGGTGGCTCAAGCCTGTAATCCCAGCACTTTGGGAGGCCGAGGCGGGTGGATCACGAGGTCGAGAGATCGAGACCATCCTGGTCAACATGGTGAAACCCCGTCTCTACTAAAAATACAAAAAGTTAGCTGGGCATGGTGGCTCGTGCCTGTAATCCCAGCTACTCAGGAGGCTGAGGCAGGAGAATTGCTTGAACCCAGGAGGCGGAGGTTGCGGTGAGCCAAGATCACGCCATTGCACTCCAGCCTGGGTAACAAGAGCGAAACTCCGTCTCAAAAAAAGAAAAAAAATTGCAAAAGAAAAACCTCAGTGTTTTAAGAAAGTTTATGAATTTGTGTTGGGCTGCATTCAAAGCTTTCCTGGGCCGCAGCTTGGACAAGCTGGCATTAAACACTGACTCCCCATTATCCACTCCCGTTCAGTCCCTGGCAACTGCCATTTTACTGTCTCCATGAATTTGACTCCTCTAAGTACTTCCTGTAAATTGCATCATATGGTACTTGTCCTTTTGTCACTGGCTTTCAGCACAGTATCTTCAAGGTTTACCCATTTTGTAGCATGTGTCTGAATTTCCTTTCTTTTTTTATTTTTAAATTTTTTAGAGATAGGGTCTTGGTCTGTTGTTGCTCAACTACACTGGCATGACCATAGCTCACTGCAATCTCATACTTCTGGGCTCAAGGGAGCTTCCCACCTCAGTCTTTCTAGTAGCCGGAACTGTAGGTGTGCACCACCATGCCTGGCTAAGTTTTTTTATTTTTTGAGGTCTCCCTATGTTGCCCCAGGCTGCTCTTGAACTCCTGGCTTCAGGTGATCCTCCACCTTGGCCTCCCAAAGTGCTGGGATTTCAGGCGTAAACCACTGCACCTGACTAGAATTACCCTTCTTTCTAAGGCTGACTTATATTTCATTGTATGTACATACTATATTGCTTATTCATTTATCCATCAGTGGATACTACATTGCCTCTGCCCTTTGGCCATTGAGAATGTTATTGCCATGAGCATGAGTGTATAAATATCTGTTCGTTTCTGCTCTCAGTTGTTGAGGGTATATACCCAGAAGTGGAATTGTTGGATCATATGGCAGTTCTGATTTTACCTTTTTGAGGAGCTGCCATACTGTTTTTCCGTGACTGCACCATTTTACATTCCCCCAAGGGCACATGAGGGTTCCACTTTGCCCACATTAGCTAGCACATCTTTTTGAGTGCTTGTATGTTAGCTGTACAGTGGTTTTCAAAGCCTTGTTGGTTGCTTAAATCTTTCTGGCAGCAAAATCCAGGGAAGTTCTCTTTGTAGAATTTACAAGGTCTGCGTTACTTTATTTTCCTGGTTTTCTTCCTACCATTCTTGGACTCTCTCTTCATTTTCTTCTGGGCCATTTTCACATTTTGTTCTCCAGCCTTTCTCACTTTCCACACTACCCCTTGGATGGTCTGTGCTTACATGGCCGAACTTGTCAGGTATGTGCAATGATGCTCATATCTACTTCTAACCGTGATTTTCTGTTGCTTTCCAGTGCTTCCCGGGCATCTTCACTTGTGCTCTTTCTGCCCTCAAAGCAGTTAGGACCCTGGTAATATTGGATTTAAATGCTAGTGAGCTTGAATCCTGATACTGCCAAAGACTAGTTATTTGCTGTCTGAGCCTCAGTATCCTGGCTTACATAGGGGAAGGATAACAGTTATTTTGAAGATTAAATGATAATTGATGTAATGTTTCTATTACGGTATACATAGCTCATAGTTAACATGTCTAGCTGTTATCACTATTACTCTTTGTATAAATTCTCCCTCTATTTTATAAATTTAAAAAAATTGTCACAAGATTACGTATTCAAAAAGTACTGCCATTTTTAATTTTTAATTTTTTAGAGACAGAGTCTTGCTCTGTCGCCCGGTCTGGTGTGCAATGGTACGATCATAGCTCATTGCAACCTGCAATCCTGGGTTCAAGATATCTCCTGCTACAGCCTCCCAGTAGCTAGGACAATGGATGTGAGCCAGCATGCCTGGGTTAAATTTTTTTTTTTTTTTGTAGACTTAAAGTCTTAACTGTGTTGCCCAGGGTGGTCTGAAACTCCAGACTTCCCAAAGTAGTGGATTGCAAGCATGAGCTACTACACCTGGCCAAGGTACTGTTATTTTCATTAATCTTGTATATCATTATAGTATTCTTTTTAAAAAGCTGGTACCTGTATGCAAGTATATCAGCAGTAGATGAATGGACCTCTTTCCCTATATTCCCCTCCCAGTATAAATTAGTTTTAATTATTTGTGATTTGTTTACTGGTTCACTGGATATAAGGAATACCTTATGGATTTTCATTAAGAAAATTAATGAAAAATTAATAAGCTAAATATTAATCAAATGTTGGCTTGCATTTTGTTTTCTTCTTGACTGACTGTTGGATCACTAAGTTTCTATTTCTTTGGTTCTCACTAGGTTTTGTGTTAGTGTAAGAATTATCCTTTGGTGTTTTGAGTTTACTCCCCTCCCTGTTTTGGAAGGACTTCCTCTTTTGTTTTAATCCCTGTACTTTATATCATTGCTCTTCTATTGTCTGGATCCTCCTGCCCCCCAACCCGTTATTGAGAGCTGTGCTTACATTGAGCCCCTAAACATAAATTTTATATTTGGTAAGTTAATTACAGTATATTAATAGTTAATTTCTTAGAGTTAGTGTCATCAGCTATAAATGAAGTTATGGGAAGTAAGTGAAAATTATTCAAGTAATATTTCAGTGCCTATGAAGTGCCAAGCTCAAAAATGTTAAGAACTGCCAGGCACATAGGAGGTCCTCTGTAATAGTAGCAGCCATTGTGATACTTCCATGTGTACCATAATCTTTGCTTTTCATAGTTTGGGAGGCAGTAGCCTGATGCAAATAGGGTGGCATTTTTGTGTCCCATCCTAGCCACTTCCCTACTGTGTTACCTGGTCAGTTACTGTCTCCAGCTTAGATTATTTGTAAAACATGGTATGATTTACCACGTAAGATTGTGAGGGTCAAATGTAAATGTATGTGTACATTTGGTAAAGCAAAGTGCTGAAACCCTTACAAATCACTCTTTTCTTAGCACCTTCCTTTGCAAATATAGATACGATCATTCTTTTTTTTTTTTTTTTTAATTTTGAGACAGAGTTTCGCTCTTGTTACCCAGGCTGGAGTGCAATGGCGCGACCTCAGCTCACCACAACCTCCGCCTCCTGGGTTCAGGCAATTCACCTGCCTCAGCCTCCTGAGTAGCTGGGATTACAGGCACGAGCCACCATGCCCAGCTAATTTTTTATATTTTTAGTAGAGACTGGGTTTCACCATATTGACCAGGATGGTCTCGATTTCTTGACCTCGTGATCCACCCTCCTCGGCCTCCCAAAATTCTGGGATTACAGGCTTGAGCCACTGCGCCCGGCCTGGATTATTCTTTTATAACAGCTTTATTGAGACATAACTCATCCACTTAAAACATACAATTTAATGTTTTTTAGTGTATTCATATAGTTGTGCAACTGTCATCGCAATCACTTAGAATATTTTCATTATTCCGCAAGAAACCCTCTACCCGTTAGTAGTCACTTTTCATTTTTCTTTAATCCCACTAGATCTAGGCAACCACTACTGTACTTTGTGCTCCTATAGATTTGCCTATTCTGGGCATTTCATATAAATGGAATTATGCAAATTTGTTTTTTTTTTTTTTTGAGACTGGCTTTTTTCTCCTTAGCCATATTTTCAAGACTTAACCTGTGTAACATATATAAATACTTCATTTCTTTCTTTTGCAAAATAGTACTTATTACATGAGGAATATTACCTTCTATTTATTCATCAGTTGATATTTGGATGTTTCTAAGTTTTGGCATTTATGAATAATGCTGCTGTGAAATTTATGTACAAATTTTTCTGTGAAAGTGTTTTCATTTCTCTTGGATACATACCTAGGAATAGAATTGTTGGGTCATATGGAGCTCTGTGTTTATCCTTTTGAGAAACTGCCAGACTATTCTCCAAAGTGTCTACAACATTTTACATTACTTACCCCAGCAGCGTGTCAGGATTTTGATTTTGCCACATCCATGCCAACACGTTTGTTTTTTGAGACAGAGTCTTTCTTGCCCAGGCTGGGGTGCAGTGGCTCAGTCACAGCTCACTTCATGATAGCCTTGACCTCCTGGGCTGAAGTGATCCACCCCCTTCAGCCCCCCAAGTAGCTGGGACCACAGGTGTATGCCACCACATCTGGCTAGTATTTTTTGCGTTTTTGTTGCTGATGTTGAGACAAGGTTTCACTATGTTGTCCAGGCTGGTCTTGAACTCCTGGGCTTAGGCGATCCTCTTTCCTTGGCTTCCCAAAGTGCTAGGATTGCAGGTGTGAGTTACCATGCTCAGCCATTCCTATCCCTTCCCATACCCGCTTCCTTTTTAAGATCGGGTCTCTCTGTATTGTCCAGGCTGGACTGGGACTCTTCAGTTAAAGCAGTCCTCTGCCTTAGCCTCTCTAGTAGCTGGGACTGTTGACATGAGCCATTTCGCTTCCCTCATTTGCCCTTTTTTTGGGAAGCAGAGTCTTACTCTGTTGCCCAGGCTGGAGTGCACTAGTACAATCTCAGCCCACTGCAACCTCTGCCACCTGAGTTTAGGCAATTCTTGTGCCTCAGCCTCCTGAGTAGCTGGGATTACAGGTGTGTACCACCACATCTAGCTAATTTTTGTATTTTTAGTAGAGTCGGGGTTTTGCCATGTTGGTTAGGCTGGTCTCAGAACTCCTGGCTTCAAGCGTTCCACCCACCTTGGTTTCCTAAAGTGCTGGGATTACAGCAGTCTACTGTGCCTGGCCTTACTTGCCAATTTTAAAATTGGGTTGTTTGTCTTTATTACTGAGTTGTAGGAGTTTCTTTTCTATTGTGTATTCCTGTCTTTTGAGACGGGGATTCACCGTGTCACATGGCTGGAGTGCGGTGGTGTGATCACTGCTTTCTGTAGCCTCGACTTCCCGGGCTCAGGTGGTCTTCCCAATTCAGCTTCCTGAGTAGCTGGGACTACAGCTGTACACTACCGTGCCTAATTTTTTTTTTTTTTTTTTTTTTTGTAGAAACAGGGTTTTAGAGGGGGGTGGCTACTGGAAATTAAAGAATAAAAGGTTGAGCAGGCTGTTTGAAGAGAAACTTTGCCATATTTCACAACTGTGTTGCCCATGATTTCTCAAACTCCTGGGCTGAAATGGTTTGCCCGCCTTGGCCTCCTAAAATGCTGGGACTACGGGCATGAGCCACTGTGCCCAACCTTGTGTATAAGTCTTTATCGGATATGTGATTTGTCAATACTCTGTTCTTTGAGTTTCCTTTTCACTTCTTGATGGTGTTATTATTGAAGGGCGAAGACTTTTAATTTGAAGTGCAATTTATCTTTTTTTTTTTTTTTTTTTGTCTCCTGTTTTTGGTGTCATATCTAAGAAAGTTTTGCCTAACCATGGCCACAAAGATTTACTCCTGTGTTTTTTTCTAAGAGTTTTGATTGCCTCATTTTTCATGACTATATTTTCATTGGATGGATAAAATAACCTTGGTGCAGATGAGATCATTGTTGTTTATTGTTGGATATTTAGGAGCCATGTATTTCTGCATGACTTGGATTGTTTGTTCTGTGGTGTTCCCCACAGTGTCATCTTCCTCTATATTTAGACATTTCTCTTTTTCTATTATAAGCTCTTTGAACATTATTATATGCGACTTTGTGCTCAGTATATAAACACCTTAGAATCAGCTCACAAAAGTAGAATAATTGGATCAAAGAATGTGTAGATCTTAGGACCTTTTGTTGTCTGAGGCCAGAAAAATTACCCCAGTTACTATTTTACCAGCAGCTCCAGTCAGTTTTATGTTAATACATTTTAAAACTTTTTATTAGGGGAAAATTTGAACATGCAGAAATTGAACAGTATAATGAAACTATCAGTTACGCCGCTCCAATAACCATACACCCAAGGCCAGTCTTCTCCCAGTTAACTTCCCTATTTCTCACTTCTCTTCTTTATTACTACTATTTTAAAACTGTATTGAATTATAATAGAAATACGGGAAAGTACATAGATTTTCACAAGCTGAAATCTATCTGGGCAAGCAGCCCCCAAATGTCTCCTTGTGTCTACTTCCAGCCATGCCCTCTCTTGGGGCAGCTGGTATTCTAATAGCTAACAGCACTGATTAGTTTTGCCCAATTTTGTTTTTTAATTAAATAGAGTCTTACAGTAGGGACTCTTGTGTCTTTCTCTTGCCATTGCTTGTGAGATTACACAAGTCATTGCATGCAGTTGATTGTTTGTTATTGTTCATACACAACATTTTGTTATATGAGATTGTTCTGTTGTTGATGGACATTTCATAGATGGTAGTTTGGGGCTGTTCCAAATAGTGCTACTCTGAACATTGAGTTTGTGTCTTCTGGTCAACAGCATTTCTGTTGTTCAGTATGCTTAAGGGTAAAATTGCTAGGGCATAGTGAGTGTATGTATAGTGGTAGCATCTACTAAAGTGACCGTACCAAATTAGGCTTCCATCAGCAGTGTGTGGAAGTTTCACTGACGCTGGATCCTCTCCAGTATTTTATACTTTTCATCTTTTTCATTTTAGCCCTGCTGGTAGCTGTGTAGTGATGTCTTACGGCAGTTTTTATTTATAATAGTGAGGTCAAGCCCCTTTTCATACATTTATTTGTCATTTGAGTACCCTTTTTTATGAAAGGTATATTTAAGCCTTTTATTTTTTTCTATTTTTTCTGTTTGTATTACTTTTCTATTTTTTTTTCTGCGTAATAAATTATCCCCAAACTTAGTGGATTAAAACAGCAATAAACATTATCTTGCAGTTTCTGGGGGGTCAGAAACTTGGGAGTGGCATGGTTTGGTTGCTTCTGGCTTGGGTGTGATTAGCCCTTTGAAAGCTTCATGGATCCGCTGGAGGATCTGTTCTGAGGTGGCTCATTTGCGTGCCTGGCAAGTAGGTTCTGGCCTCGAGTCTTTCTCACATCAGCTTTTGCCAGGGATGTCTGAATTTACTGTTCTCAGGAAATGGTGATTGACTTCCCACTGAGAAAGTGATTCAAGAGAAAGAGCCCCAAGTGGAAGCTATTTTTTTTTTTTTTTTTTACAAATCGAAGTTAAAAGAATCAGGAAGCTATCATTTTTATGACCTAGCCTTGTTCTGTTTGTTAGAAGAGAGGCACATTGTGGACTTTTAAAAGTAACAGGGTCTCACTCCGTCACCCAGGCTGGAGTGCAGTGGTGCAGTCACAGCTCACTGCAGCCTTGACCTTCCCGACTCAAGGGATCCTCCCACCTCAGTCTCCTGAGTAGCTGGGCCCACAGGTGCACACCACCACACTGGCTAAGTTTTGTATTTTTTGTAGTTGGGGTTTTGCCATGTTTACCAGGCTGGTCTCCTGGGTTCGAGCATTCCTCCCACCTTGGCCTCCCAAAGTGCTGGGGATTATAGGCATGAGCCACTATGCCCAGCCAAGATTTATTTTAAAATAACACTTGGTAGGATTTTTTTTTATGTTGGATAGACACCTCTTGTCAGATGTATATATTATGAATATCTTCCCCTATTCTGTGGGTCATCATCGTGTCTTTTGAGGTAAAGAAGTTGTATTAATTTTTCCTTGAATAGTCAGTTCTGTCCATTATATTTTGAAGATATTCAGATAATTATCGTATCTTCCATAGATACATGAATATATGTCCTCAGAGAATAAGGACTCTTGTTTTAACTATAGGAACCACAAAGCCTCACATCTTAAAAATAAAATGAACACAACAGTTGCTTGATATTATCTAATACTTGAAACCTCTAGTTATTTTATATAATAATTTTTCTAATTTTGGCTGTGAAATCAGGTTTCAAATTAGAGCTACCTTTTTTTTTGTTTGTTTGTTTTTTAACCTGTGGATTCCTCATTTTTGGCTCTTCTCTCACCAAGCTTTCCCTTTGTGGGACAACTGGGCTGTTTGTGCTGTTCCCCACAGTGCTGTATAACCTGTTTTCTGTGCACTGGTAAGTGGATCTTGAGGAAGCTTCTCTTGGGGAATAAACTTTGGTGGACTCTCACTTTAAAACTTTATTTTTATTTTTATTTTTGAGATGAAGTCTCACTCTTGTGGAAGCTGAAGTGCAGTGGCATAATCTTGGCTTACTGCAGCCTCCTTAGTAGCTGGGATGACAGGCACGTGCCACCATGCCCAGCTAATTTTTGTACTTGTAGTAATGACAGGGTCTCACCATGTTGACCAAATTAGTCTTGAACTCCAGACCTGGTAATCTGCCCACCTCAGCTTCCCAAAGTGCTGGCATTATAGGTGTTTGCCACTGTGCCTGGCCTAAAACTTTTGTCTGAAAACGGTGTTGCTTCTTTGGTTGTGATCTGTCTCTGGAGGTTGAATGTGGAACTAAGCTGAAATTTTTAAGGATTTCCAACCTAAATCACATTGAAATTCATTCAGACTAGAGCTATTCTATACTTAAGGGGGAATAAGGTTCATTTGGTAGGCACTTCCACCCTCTCCCTCTTCTGCCTGTATGGGAGGCCAGTGGCAGTCTGGTCATCTTGCATGTATCATGCCCTAGCTGGCAGTTCCGATGCTGTGGGCATCGTCAGCATGGATTTTGCTGTTGTTAACTAGACTTTTCATATTTGTTGCCTACTTGTTTTCTCCTTGTGCTGTCTTCTAGCTTTTCTTCTTTTGTTGCCAGTTTTGGAGTTGTGATGAACAATATATTAAGGGTTGATGCCTCAAAATTCTTAAGTTCTTTTTAGGTAACATTAGATTTGTTGTGTGCGCCAGTCTTTTTCTTTCATTTTTAATTTTTTTCTCTGTTCGTTTTCATTTTTTTTTCTTGTTGCGTGAAAAATGATCTTGTTGCATCTGTCTTTCTTTTCTAACAGGAATTTTTATGTTGAAAAATTAGTGAAATAAACTATGATGTGATTAACCCTGCACATTGAAGTAGACAGATCATTATTATTATTATTATTATTATTATTATTATTTTGAGATAGAGTCTCTGTCATTTAGGCCAGATTGCAGTGGCATGATCTCGGCCAATGCAACCTTCGCCTTTCAGGTTCAAACAACTCTCATGCCTTAACCCCAGGCTTCCCCAGTAGCTGGGATTACAGGTGTGTACCACCACACCTGGCTGATTTTTGAAATTTTAGTAGAAATGGGAGTTTCACCATGTTGGCCAGGCTGGTCTTGAGCTCCTAGTCTCTGGTGATCTGACTCCCAAAGGGCTGGGATTTTTTTTTTTTTTTTTTTTTTGAGACAGAGTTTCGCTCTTGTTACCCAGGCTGGAGTGAAATGGCACAATCTGGGCTCACCGCAACCTCCGCCTCCTGGGTTCGGGCAATTCTCCTGCCTCAGCCTCCTGAGTAGCTGGGATTACAGGCACGCGCCACCATGCCCAGCTAATTTTTTTGTATTTTCAGTAGAGACGGGGTTTCACCATGTTGACCAGGATGGTCTCGATCTCTTGACCTTGTGATCCACCCTCCTTGGCCTCCCAAAGTGCTGGGATTACAGGCTTGAGCCACCGTGCCCGGCCAGTGCTGGGATATTTTATACTCTTAGTACCTCTAAGATGAAACTCGTCACATTTCAAGTGCTCAAAAGCCTTACGTGGCTACCATAGTAGAGAGCATATATCAGAATTATTATCATTATTGTTCATGCTCACATGGGAGTTTTGGGGCACTGACCAAGAACCCAGGTAGACAGTGGCTTGAAGTGGCCAGAGGAGCCTGGGGAGATGAATTAGGGAGCTGTGTCCAAAGGGTATCTTACAAGATCTTTACTCATGAATGCAGACTCCAGTTTACCTTATTCCAGGCTGTGGCAAAAGATACAGAGAAGGGAAAGTACAAGGTAGAACTGACAATGTGTCAGTGAATTGGATTGGAAGCGAAACGAGGAGCCAGGGGTGTTTTCCAGGCTGCCTTTCACAACTCGGGTGTGCCTTTTGCTGAGATGGGAAGGTCATGGTGAAGAAGAGGCTTGGTTGGGTGGGCAGCAGGTGATGGAGAGCAGCATCTCCATTTTGTAGATTAAATATGATGTGCCTGTGAGATATCCGAAGAGAAAATGTCTGTTAGTCATTGGGTTACCTGTGTTTGAAATGCCTTGATGGTTGTTTTGGTTTTATAAATTTGCACCTTAGTTGTGCTTTTTGGAGAGGAATATTTTAAACACCCATAGAAATGGCTTTGTTCATTCAACAGAACTTGTCTTGACTCTTCCAGGGCTTTGTTTTAGTTGTTGGGGAAAGATTACAAAGAAAACAAATGTGAATTTGCTTCGGAGAAATGTGGTGCCCTCAGGAGAGTGTGCTAGGTCCACAGCCTGACCTCCGCAGGAGCCTCTGCATTATCAGTGGGACAGAAGGAAGGACGAAAGGAGAGGAGCAGCCTTCCAACTAGGGAGACTGAGAAGTGGCCAGTGAGAAAACAGGGCGCATGTGACATCAGCGAAACCAGGCCAGGAGAGTGTTCTAATGAGGAGGGTCTTCCTGGGTACTGCCTTGCATGCTGCTGAGAGTGAGGTGAAAGTGAGGACAGAAGAGTTTCACTTGGATTTAGCCCGATCTGGAGGTCATCAGTGACTTGTTGTGGATGACTTGAAAGAGCAGTTTGAGCTGAGTGGTAGAGAAATCGAAGATTGGAATGAGATAAAGAGGAACGCTGTCAGACAAAGGACTCTTTCTTTTTTTTAAATAACTCCTACAAATCATTGAGAACACACGCCCAGTAGAAAAGTCGGCAAAGAACATAAACAGACAGCTGGGAGAAAAGTGAAGTATAAATGGCTCCTAAATATATGAACAGTGCCCAACCTCACTCATAAGAGAAAAGCAAATGCATTGTTAACCAGGTGTGTGGAAACAGACCTTCAGACATCACTGGGGCAACATAGGTAGGGCTGACTTCCGAGGAGAGCCATTTGGCTATGTACCTAATGAGAGGCACACATTCTTTGATCCAGCAGATCCACTTCCAGAAATGCTGGCATGTTTTTGTAATAGCAAAAATTGAAAACTAAGTGGTCATCAGTGGTGGCCTGGTTAAATCAGCAGTAAAACAAAGGAACCTCTATACCAGGTAAAGCATATTTCTGAAGAAAGTAGAAATTGTTTTTTTTCTTATTATGCTGTAAGTCAGGTTCGTTGAGACTTAGTTTTTTTCCATTAAGTTTTTTTTTTTTTTTTTGAGATGGAGTTTCGCTCGTTACCCAGGCTGGAGTGCAATGGCGTAATCTCGGCTCACCACAACCTCCGCCTCCTGGGTTCAGGCAATTCTCCTGCCTCCGCCTCCCGAGAAGCTGGGACTACAGGCGTGCGCCACCATGCCCAGCTAATTTTTGTATTTTTAGTAGAGACGGAGTTTCACCATGTTGACCAGGATGGTCTCGATCTCTCGACCTCGTGATCCACCTGTCTCAGCCTCCCAAAGTGCTGGGATTACAGGCTTGAGCCACCGGCCTTCCATTAAGATTTTTAAAGATGAGAAACATGCAGGTGGGTCTGGTATAGGCCACACAACATATATAGAAAACTGCCTTTGAAAAGAGCTGTGTAGACTAGAGCTTGTCCTTCTGCCCTGACCCTCTACTTTTTTACACGTTTCAGTCAAGTCAGTAGGCTAAATTCCCTTCTCCAGATACCTGCTAGGAGTCTTTTGAGTGGACTCTCCTATTTCATGTATGTACTGGGTTTTAGACCACAGGAAAAGATATCTTACAAGACCTTTGTGGATGAATGCATACTCCAGTTTACCTTATTGCAGCTAAAAGTAACTGCACCTCCTATCAAGAGAGCATCCCGTTTTACTTGGTTTGGCTCATCGACAAAGTAAAGCTCTTGATGCAATTCGAGAGCCCAAAAGCAGGAGTGGAGATTTTACTATAACGTCCAGTGTAGGAGGATTCTCATGGTCAAGTTTTTGTTGGGGGAAAGGAACAGTCCAAACCTTTGTGAGCTCTGTGTTCTCATCCCAGCTACATGCACCTGACTGTACAGACTTTTTCGCAGTTTGGCTTTCTTTGGAGCTAGCGACATGTTTTTACATGTGGACTAAAGCAAAAATGAAAAACTAGGCACATGCCAGTAGACAAATCAGCCTCCTAGCAGAGCATATAGACATTGTACAACTTTACGTTCTCTGTCATCGGGGTCTTATTTAAATTTAGTTAGTTTCTTAAGATTTTGTTTAAACTTGTTATTTATAATTTTTTTCTTTATTTGAGTATCTTGGTTTCACTTATTTGTTCTTTTCGATTTCTTCTTAGATCTATGGGAATGAAGAATTTTAGGATTTGAAGTGTCTTCAGTAATCATTTAGTCTAAACCTCTCATTTACAGATAAGAAAACAAGCTCAGAGAGATGTGCTGACTTGTTCAAATAGTGGCAGAACTTCCTCGGCCATCTGGAGGGGTCATATGAAGCTTTATATCATCAGCTTGAGGTACCTCCCATAATTTTAAGGGGTATGTGTCTTTAATTACTACTGCTTGAATGAAGAATATTCATTTATATGCTGCACTATTTCATTTAGAATCATGGACACAATTGAGTTGAACTTTTTTACATTTTTTGGTTAAGAAAGTTGAGACCTGGAAGATGGAAATTTGTTCATCAAAGATTACAGGCCATAAACATTTATTCTATGCTTAGATTTTTAAAAATTGAATTATTATTTTACTTATTTAGAGAGATAGGGTCTAGCTATGTGTGTGCCTAGTTTTAATTTGAGTCAGAGCAGTGGTGTCTAGTAAGTAGAACTTTGTATGAGGTTGGTACAAAAGTAATTATGGGTTTTGCAATTAAAAATAATGACAAAAACCGTGATTAATTTTGCAGCAACCTAATGTAAATAGTTAAAATTAATTTAAAATTCAGTTGCCAGGGAAGTGGGGTGGAACAAAAAAAAAAAAACTAGGTCTTTCGCCTTAATAGCCACGCTTCAGGTGCTCAGTAACTGTGTGTGGCTATAGAGTCGGACAGCTCAGGAGTAGAGTGTTTACTTTTCTTGTTAATCTTTTTTTAGAAATGTTAGTGGTGGAGACCAAGGCACACGAGTATGACTAGAATTGCCAGGTACACATTTGAAGGTTTAGATTGAAAACTGGGAGTAAAGATGTAACTCTTGGAGCTTGAGACAGAGCTGCAGCTGGTTCTAGCCTGAGCCTTTTCTTTGTGTTTTATCTTTTTTTTTGGGGGGGACACTGATAAGAACCTGTATGAGATTGTTTCTTTCCCCTACCCCCGCCATGATGTAGGTATCTTGTTTTGTCAGTTTATTAGGTTGCTGCAAAAGTAATTGTGGTTTTTGCCATTACTTGTAATTGTAAAAACCACAATGACTTTTGCACCAACTTAATAAAAATCCCAACCTTTAGCTTGAGTTCTCCCAGACTCAAGCAATTTTCTTACCTCACCTCCTGAATAGCTGGGACTGTAGGTGTGCACCACCATGCCCGACTGATTTTTATATTGTTAGTAGAGATGGGGTCTTGCTATTTTGCACAGGCTGTTCTCTGACTCCTGGCTTCAAGTTATCCTCCTGCTTGAGCCTCCCAAGGTGTTGGGGGTTATGGACATGAACTACTGCACCCAGCCTTTTATACTTAAAAAAAAGTTTTTTTCATTTCTTTCTTTCTTTTGAGGCACAGTCTTGCTCTGTCGCCCAGGCTAGAGTGCAGTGGCGTGATCTGGGCTTACCACAGCCGACACCTCCCGGCTTCAAGTGATTCTCCTGCTTTAGCCTCCTGAGTAGCTGGGATTATAGGCACATGCCACCATGCTCAGCTAATTTTTATGTTTTTAGTAGAGACAGGGTTTCATCATGTTGGCCAAGCTGGTCTTGAACTCCTAACCTGGTAATCCGCCAGCCTCAGCCTCCCGAAGTGCTGGGGTTACAGATGTGAGCTGTCGTGTCTGGCCAAAAACATTTTCCCTTTCTAACTGTAGGTTGATAAATTATAGCTGTTACATATTTACAGGGTACTAAGTGATGTTATGATTCAGGTATACTATATAGAATAATTAAATCAAGTTCATTAACATTCGTTACCACAAAGACTTTTTTGTGTGTGTGGGGGGGAGGTTTGAAATTCTCTTTTTATTTATTCATTTATTTATTTTACTTTTTTGAAGCACTGTGGTTTGTAAAATTTGAAATTCTCTTTGTCGTGTTGAAATGCACAGTGGCATGAGTATTTACACATTCAGCATGCTGTGCACTGTATCTCAGAAACCCCTTTTTTCTCCTAATTGAGGCTTTGTCTCCCCTGACCTGCATTCCTCTCACCTCCCAGCAATCTTTGTACACTTACCTCAGATAGTACCCACTTGATGGCCAAGATAACGTATAAGAAGTTTTGGTCTTTTTTACCTTTGTACTACAGATTATGGAAGTCTCAGCTTTTACATCAAATTAAGCTTGATTGTGTACCTTGGCTGAGCCCACTAAATATAGCTTGGTGACTGGGATCATGTAGTCATTTGTACCTTTGCTCTGTGTCCTTGCCTACTGTTATTATAACAGGCAGAGGTAGTTTTTTGGGCTTTACTGTAGAAGTCGATGTACTAATTTATGACTTGCCTGTATTGTAAAAACAGATTGTGTTGGCTTCATGTGTACCTGCAGTGCTTTGAGTGTCCATTAGGGTGCATAGCCAGACAATGATGTAATCCAATCAGGTGCCAAAGTCTTTACTGGTAGTAGTTTAAATACATGATTATGCTTTTAGAAGGTGATAGTATGGATTTACCCTGCGTGTTTTGTACTTTACCCAGTAGTCCTTTTGCATTTTTTCAGTTTGGTGATTTTTTGATTAATGGCTTAGAAACCTTGATACTCCTACCTTGATCTGTATTAAAATGATTGGTGTTTCTGAAATTGGCTGGTCAGGTTGCCTGTATATAGTTATTCTGTTGGAAAATGCCTCTGAAGACATGGGAATTAGGTTATTTATCAAGTCATGGAAGTTGGTTGTTTCCTAATTATGGGTATTTGTGCAGTTATTTTTGATGATTTTTGTATTCAAAATTTTGTGGATAATTTTTTACTTTACAGTGTGCTAGGCATTGAAGGTAAAAATGGTGAACAAGTCCTCACAGAGATGAATTATCTTTCCATCTCATTACCTTCCATCTCTCAAACCTGGGTATTTTAGAAAACATGTGAGGGTGCCTGCAGCAACAGGATTGTTGAGATCTACATTAGGAGGGCACAGTGAGGTGGCCAGTCCTGGGACTTCTGATACCAGTGAAAAAGTAGAATTCCTTCCTTTTGTGTGTCAAAGCTTTGTGATACCACCTGTCTGTCTAATGGAGAGTGCATCTTTAGTTGTGTCTGATACGTGCTGTAAGGAGAAAATGCTTTCTTGACCATTATATAATAGCTGTGGTTTCCTCTTATGAGTTTACGTCAGCAGGAATTTTGTGGTATTTATATTAGAAATTTATATGGGGCTGGGTGAGGTGGCTCATGCCTGTAATCCTAGCATTTTGAGAGGCTTGCTTGAGCCGAAGAGTTTGAGCTCAGCCTGGGCAACATACCAACACCCCAGGTCTAAAAAAATCGTAACAAGAGGCTAGGGAGCAGATTACTGCTGCTTTTTTTCTTCCCCTCTGAAGTGAGTTTTTTGGCTTTTTGTTTTTAAATAAATTGAATGTTCATATAAGAGTGATTTGGGGTAAATCCTCTATTTTCCTCAACGATAAAACAGGTAATAATAGGATAGAAAAGCACTTGTACAGTGCCAACACAAAAGGTTTGTAAGGGTAGATTTTCATTCCCGCTATTCTCAAGTTTTGTGATTAAGCAAGTTCATTTAGATGCTGTTTAGTTGAGAATTTGTGGTTTTGCTGTTTTAGTCCAAAGCAGTCATCATTCTTAAGTGATATTTTTATCATTATGTTGCACTTGCATTCTCTTCACTGGCCTTAATCAGAGCCAGCAGTACTGAAAAGAGAAATCTTGCTATCCAAATGTCACATTGTGCTATACATATTTAAAAAAAAAAAAAATCTGTGACAGGGTTAGGTTATATGACTGTTGATAAAAATTCAGTCCATTGAAAGAAGGATTGGTTAAAAATAAAACATACACTATTTCTTTTCCTGTCTTGATTTCTTTTTTGGAGAGGGGGCTTTGGATTCACTTCCTCCAAGAGAATAGTCTAGTGCTATCAAATGCTGAACTACATCTGATGTTATTGATGATTAAAACCACAGTTTTCTTCCTCTGGCTTCCATGATGCTGTGCAACTGGACCCAGTGTTTCAGAATAGTCTTACTCTAACCATGCCCCTTTCGCACTCTGTCCTTTAATTTGATGTAAATAGAAATTAAATACTTGGGGAGAATAACCCCTTTTCAGCTTTAGTGTTCTTTCAGGAGAACTTTCCATCGTCCTCATGGATTCCACCCTCATCTGTTTAACTTTCAAAGCATCTCTTTCTGGCTTAGCTTTTTTTAGTAGTTTTGTGCCATAGTATGTCTGGATACTGTCAGTTAAATTCTTTCCTTGTGAGGATAGGAAACCTTGGATCTTGATTTTTTCAACCGTGCTTGTCAGTAACTTCTCCTTTACCATCAATACCTTCTCAGTCCCTCTGGGCTTAAAGCAGATTTTATTTTATTTTATTTTTATTTTTTATTTTTTGAGATGAGTTTCGCTCTTGTTACCCAGGCTGGAGTGCAATGGCGCGATCTCGGCTCACCACAACCTCCGCCTCCTGGGTTCAGGCAATTCTCCTGCCTCAGCCTCCTGAGTAGCTCGGATTACAGGCATGTGCCACCATGCCCAGCTACTTTTTTGTATTTTTAGTAGAGACGGGGTTTCACCATATTGACCAGGATGATCTTGATCTCTTGACCTCGTGATCCACCCGCCTTGGCCTCCCAAAGTGCTGGGATTACAGGCTTGAGCCACCGCGCCTGGCCTAGATTTTAATTTTTTATTTCACTTTTTTTTTTTTAACCAAGTTCTGCTTAATTTTTTGTGTAGCCACTGTTACCATGTTTAAAGCTTTAATTATTTTCATATTAGATTCATAAATTGTTAAAGCAAGAAGAAAATTTAGAGTCAATTTACTCCAACTTTCTTATTTTTATTTTTAAGACAGGACTTCACTCTCACTGCCTAGGTTGGAGTGTTATGGCGAAATCTTGGCTCATTGAAACCTCTGCCCCCTGAATAGCTGGGACTAGAGACATGGGCTGCTGCATGTGGCTAATTTTTTTGGGGGGGCGGGGTGACAATTTTGCTCTTACTGCCCAGGCTGGAGTGCAATGGTGCAATCTTGGCTCACTGAAACCTCTGCTTCCCAGGTTCAAGCGATTCTCCTGCCTTTGCCTCCCGAGTAGCTGGAATTACAGGAACCCGCTACCACACGTGGCTAATTTTTTTTTTTTTTGTAGAGACAGAGTTTCACCTTGTTGGTCAGGCTGGTCTTGAACTGTTGACCTTGGGTGATCCACCCGCTTCGGCCTCCCAAAGTGCTGGATTACAGGTGTGAGCCACTGTACCCAGCCTTTTAATTTTGTTTTTTTTTTTTTTTTTAAGTTTTGTAGAGGTGGGGTTTCACCATGTTGCTCAAGCTGGCTTTGAACTCCTGAGCTCAAGTGATTGGCCCACTTCGGCCTCCCAAAGTGCTGGATTACAGGTGTGAGCCACTGTGCCCAGCCTTTTAATTTTTTTTTTTATAAGTTTTGTAGAGATGGAGTTTTACCATGTTGCTCAAGCTGGCCCTGCACTCCTGAGCTCAAGTAATTGGCCCACCTTGGCTTCCCGAAGTGCTGGGATTACAGGCATGAGCCACTGTTACAGGTGATTTATTTTATAGATGAAGAAAGGGATACTCAGGTTAAGTGATTTGCCTTAGCCTCTCATTACCTCTGTGACCTGATACTACAGCTTTCTGGTCTCTCAATATTTAATACCTCTTCCCAGTCCAGTCCAACATTCCTCCTCTTTTTTTTTTTTTTGTTCAGACAGGGTTTTGTTTGGTAGCCCAAGCTGGAGTGCAATGGCATGACACAGTTCGCTGTAGCCTCTTCCTCCTGGGTTCAAGTGATTCTCCTGCCTCAGCCTCCTGAGCAGCTAACACACCCAGGTAATTTTTGTATTTTTAGTAGAGAGGGGTTATACCATGTTGGTCAGGCTGGTCTTGAATTGCTGACCTCATGATCCATCCCTCCTCAGCCTTCCAAAGTGCTGAGATTACAGGTGTGAGCCACTGGGCCCAGCCCATGGATACTATTTATAGTTAAGTGGTAAATTATAAGTACTTTCCTTTCCTAAACAACTTTTGGTTTCCTCTGGAAATGTGTTACTGTGTGTGTGTGTGTGTGTGTGTGTGCGCGCGCGCGCGCATGTGCGTGCGTGTGCGCAGACGCGCACACACACATGGTTTTTTTCTTTGAGTTGGAGTCTCACTCTGTCACCCAGGCTGGAGTGCAGTATCGCGAACTTGGCTGACAGCAACCTCTGCCTCCTAGGTTCAAGCCATTCCCCTGCCTCAGCCTCCCGAGTAGCTGGGATTACAGGCATGTGCCACCACATCTGGCTAATTTTTGTATTTTTAGTAGAGAAGAGGTTTCTGCATGTCGGCCAGGCTCGTCTCGAACTCCTGACCTTAGGTGATCTGCCCGACTCGGCCTCCCAAAGTGCTGAAATTACAGGTGTTAGCCATTGCACCCAGCCATGTGTGTATGTTTATAAATGTGCTTATAACTAATTTAGCCTCAGACTTTTAGCCAGTGACATGTTCACATCTTCCCTCAGCTTTATTCTTTTGAAGGAATCTTTCTATTTTGGACTGCTGGTTCTCCTATTCTGTGACCCTGGGGGTTCTTTTTGCCTCTTTCCTCCCCATTGGTTCTTCTGTTTCTGTGTTATCTTTTGTTGCTCTCCTTGGTTTTTGTGGAGCATGTACCAGTAGTTTTCTGTGAGAAAAGTGTGTCAGAGGTAGATCTTTTGAGACTGTGTGTCTTTCTCTGTGCTTGTGATTGATATAATTTGACTGGGTATATGCTTCTGGGTTGGAAATAATTTTCCTTCTATATTAGCCTGCTCAGGGTTGCCATAACAAAATACCATAGGCTGGGTGGCTTAAATAACAGAAATTTATTTTCTCACATTCTGTAAGCTAGAAGTTCAAGATAAGCTTCTTGCCAATTTGGTTTCTAGTGAGGGGCCTCTTCCTGGTTTATAGACACCATCTCTCCTCACATGTGGTGCCAGTCATACCAGATGACACAGCGTGGGGCACCATAATCCCAAATGCCGAAGTGCCTAACGATCAGAAGCCTTGAATATCATCTTCTCTGAAAACCTGAAAATCACAAAAGATTGAAATTCTGAGTGTTGAAATCCTGAAAGCCGATTGCTGGGGAAGGGTATAGTATGTTTTTGGTTGTGTGTGGGATGGTTGGATCATGTTAGATGGAACTCTTACCTTCTTATTGTCTTTATTTGAAATTAAGTATTGTTTAAAGAGTTGGCTGGGCGCGGTAGCTCAAGCCTGTAATCCCAGCACTTTGGGAAGCCGAGGCGGGCGGATCACAAGGTTAAGAGATCGAGACCATCCTGGCCAACATGGTGAAACCCCGTCTCTACTAAAAATACAATAATTAGCTGGGCATTGTGGCGTACACTTGTATTCCCAGCTACTTGGGAGGCTGAGGCAGGAGATTTGCTTGAACCCGGGAGGTGGAGGTTGTAGTGAGCCGAGATTGTGCCACTGCACTCCAGCCTGGCACCTGGTGACAGAGTGAGACTCTGTCTCAAAAAAAAAAAAAAAAGAGATGTATGTGGGTGCCAGGTTGACAGTAGGTGGACTTGTGGACTCAATTTTAGATAACTCCTTGATTAAGGATTACCTGGAAACCTAGTGAAACATTAGGTTTTGGGTGTGTCTGTCAGAGTGTTTTCCAGAGGAGATGGAAAAATTCTCAAACAGCATCTAAATGCACTTGCTTAATCACACAACTTCAGGTATGAACTTCTGCCCTTACAAACCTTTTGTGCTGGCATTGTACAAGTGCTTTTCCATCCTGTTGTTAGTTATTATACCTGTTTTATAGTTGATAATAACTCACTCACTAATGCGTTGAGTCTTAAGTGGTCTGGGGGGAAGATCTGCCCTCAGTGTTGGCAGGCACCATCCAATCAACCAGGGCCCAGACAGACTCTTCTGCTGCCTTGGGTGTGAGAAATCCAGGGCTGCCACCCTTTGGACTCTAGGACATACACCAGCAGCCCCCTTGGACTGAGAGTTAGAGACCACTGGTATCCCTGGTTCAGAGGCCTTTGGACTTCGACTGAGCCTTGCCACTGGCATCACGGGGTTTCCGGCTTGCCTGTTATGGGACTTCCCAGCCACCAGGCATGAGCCACTGGACCTTCACATGAGCCCATTTCCCTGGCTCATATTATCAAATCCCCTCTCATATATCTGTATATATGTTCTGTCTTGCTGGAGAAGCTTAATACAAATCTGGTACTGGGAAAGTCAAATACTTCTTACTGTGTTTCTTACAACACAATGGAACAGGTGAAATTGTTCCCTTGCAAAAAGGCGGTGATAAGTGTATGAGGCTACTTAGTGGTGAAAGATAAAAATTTTAAAGTTAATTATTATTGGGGCTATGAAAGAAGACAATTGCTTAATTGGAACAGCTGGGCATAACAGACTTTGAAACAGACAAGCATGTACTTACAAAGTTTGGAGACCACAACCACTCTTCAAATACAAGTGTAGTGCATGTTTTGAAGACGATAGAAGTAGTGAAGACAGACAAAAACTACAAGAAATCCCTTCGCCAAATTATTCAGTCATGTAGGACTTCAGCCCATCCACACATAGTGCCGATTTGCTATGCTTTGTATTTAATCTTCACATCATATTCAATACTGGGGGTATAAGTTGCATATATACTTTTTGTTTTATGCATTTTAGGCATATTTGACTCCATAGAAGTACATTTTACAGCATTGACTTTGTGTGTAAGCATTGTACATATGTGTAAAACTGTTGAAACTTGCTAAGTAAATGAAGAGATGTCCTTTTTGTGTATCTGCATTTGTGAAAGACAAAATTTCTTGTCTCTCTGAGCAACCGCATATGCGACGTTGATTCATTGTGGTCTCATCAAAACACGTAGGTTGTCTATCATGGTATTTTAGATGACTGCAGTTATAAAGCTGAGTGCATGCAATTACCAACCATAGTTATGTGCATTTTAATGTATGTACAAATGAATGAGTGAGACAAGGTCTTGCTTTGTCACCCAGGCAGGAGGGCAGTGGCGTGATCATAGCTCTCTGTAACCTCAAACTCCTGGGCTTTAAGTGACCCTCCTGCCATAGCATCCTGAGTAGCTAGGACTACAGGTGCGTACTCCCAAGTCCAACTAATTATAAAAAGATTTTTTTGTAGGGGTGGAATCTCACTACGTGCCCAGGCTGGTATCCCCCTTTATTTTTTATTTATTTATTTTTATTTATTTATTTATTTTTTTGAGACGGAGTTTCGCTCTTGTTACCCAGGCTGGAGTGCAATGGCACGATCTCGGCTCACCGCAACCTCCGCCTCCTGGGTTCAGGCAATTCTCCTGCCTTAGCTTCCTGAGTAGCTGGGATTACAGGCACGTACCACCATGCCCAGCTAATTTATTGTATTTTTAGTAGAGACGGGGTTTCACCATGTTGGCCAGGATGGTCTCGATCTCTTGACCTCGTGATCCGCCCGCCTCAGCCTCCCAAAGTGCTGGGATTACAGGCTTGAGCCACCGCGCCCGGCTATTTTTTATTTTTTGAGACGGAGTCTCGCTTTGTTGCCCAGACTGAAGTAAAGTGGCGTGATCTCGGCTCACTGCAACCTCTGCCTCCCTGCAACCTCTTCCTCCTGGGTTCAAGTGATTTCTCCTGCTTCAAGATCCTGTGTAGCTGGAATTATAGGCACCCACCACCACACCTGGCTAATATTTGTATTTTTAATAGAGACTTGGTTTCACCATGTTGGCCAGGCTGGTTTCGAACTCCTTACCTCGGGCGATCCATCTGCCTTGGCCTCCCAAAGTGCTGGCATTACAGGTGTGAGCCACCATGCCTGGCTTGAAATCTCTCTTTAAAAATGTAAATACATGTCTTTGAAACATTTTTTAAAATATTTTTTCCAGAAGTATATTTTTGGGATTTTGATCTTTTGGGATTGTAATTTTCAGGATTTTAGACTTAAGGGATTTTGATCTTTCCGGCTCAAAAGGAAAGAAAACATCTCCCAGGACCAGATGTGGAGTAGGTGGGAGTTGGAGAGAAGCTGAAGCCCAGGCCCAGTACTGTTAACTCTGCTAATGGGGTCTCAGCCATTAACAGAGCTGTGTGCAGGTGGGCACCTGGAGCCTGGGGGGGCTCACTCTTTGCTGAAACAAGTAGAAAAATGGACCATACTCTGCCAGGGGCTGTAGCTTCTCCAGAGCATCTGGTCTCGTGAGGCAAAAGGACTCTATTTTGTGAGGGCCAGGAACTGGACCAGCCTGCCAGGGGCTTGGTAACTCCATCCAGGACGTCCTCAGGGTCTCCACCAGGCAGACACAGTGCAGCACCACAGGAGATGGCTGGGAAAAACCCAGGAGCTGGAGGGGACGATCCTGAAACAATGAGAAGAACAGAGAGGAGAAAGAAAAGTCACACCAGTCTAGAAGAGTTTGCAAAACACATCCAGAATTCTAATATTCACAAAGTTATCCAGGTCAATAGTTAGAATCCACTGCTGATGAACATTCAACATTCGGGATTGTGGTATTCAAGATCATGTCTTTTGAGATTATTGCCCAAACTCCCTCAAAAGGTCCTTTCCTTGGATTCTCGTACATGTGGTGTCTCATAAGGACACTAATCCTGTTGAATCAGGGCCCCACCCTTATGACCCCATTAACTGTAATTACTTCCTTTCTCCAAGTGCTGGGAGTTAGGACTTCAACATATGAATGGGAGAGGGGGACACAGACCTTCAGCCAGAACACATATCTTCAGAATTGTTTAGACATTGCCTCATTATCATTTTTTTATTGTAAAATACATATAGCAAAATTTACCATTTTGGCCATTTTAAGTGTACAGTTTTAACAGTATACATTCATAACATTGTGCAATCATCACCACCATCCGTCTCCTATTCTGCTTTTTATCTCTGATTTTGACTATTTTGAGTACCTCCAGTAAGTGGAATTAGTCTTTTGCCTTTATCAAAATACATTTTTGTCATTTCTATGACTGGCTTATTTCACTTGGCATGTCTTTGTGGTTCATCCACATTGTAGCCTTTTTCAAAATATCCTTTTAAAGACTAAATAATATTCCATTGTATGTATATATAGGTTAAGCATCCCTAGTTGTGAAATGCTTCAAAATCTTAAACTTTTTGAGTGCCCACTCAGCGCCACAAGTGGAAAATTCCACACCTGGCCTTATACAACATGTAACCTCATGTGACTAGTTACAGTCAAAATATAGATACACAATACACAGTTTATTTAAAACATTGTTTATTTAAAATTACCTTTAGGTTGTGTGTATAAAGTATACTTGAAACAAAACTGATTATATGTTTAGAATTGGGCCCTATCCCAAGATACCTCATTATGTATTTGAAAATATTAAAAAATGCAAAAAAAAAATTGAAATCTGTGAAACACTTCTGGTCTTAAGCATTTTGCACAGGGGATACTCCACCTCTGCTATACTTCACTTCCCCATTCATCTGTTGATGGACACTGGGGTTGCCTCCATGTTTTAGCTCTTGTGACTAGTGCTGCCATGAACATGGGTACCACAAATACCTTTTCGAGATCCTGCCTTCAGTTCTTTTGAGTGTAGAACCAGAAGTGGACTTGCTGGGTCACATAGTAATTCTGTTTTTAATTTTTGAGGAATGAACATACGGTTTTTACAGCTGCTGTACCATTTCACACTCCCACCAATAGTGTACAAGGGTTCCAATTTCTCCACATCCTCATTGACACTTCCTGTTCCCCCCCCACCCCCGCAGTAGCCATCCTAATGGTTATGAGATGTTACTTCACTTTTCTGTTCTCTGTTCTGAAACTATTCGAGAAATCTGAAACTATTCAAGATATTTGATCATAGAAGACCTATGCTCTTCTCTAGCCATCCTAATGGTTGTGAGATGTTACTTCACTTTTCTGTTCTCTGTTCTGAAACTATTTTGAGAAATCTGAAACTATTCAGATATTTGATCGTAGAAGACCTATGCTCTTTTCTGTGCTAGAATCATGCAGTTGAACAGTGATGTTGCTTGGTGCGGGTCTATTTTCAGGAACTTTTTTGGGAATTATTTCTCTTGATTTCCTCCTGTTTTTTTCTTCTCCCCCCCCCCCCCGCCCCCCGCTGCTTTTTTTTTTAGAACCCCTGTTGCTTGGATGTTGGAAAATGTTGCTAAAATGTTCCATTTTAGGCTTTCAGTTTTTTTTTCCTGTTTTCTGATTGTTTTTTCCTCTGACTTGGCATTTTTGTACTACTATTGTTGGCATTTGTTTTGCTGCTTTTTATGGTAGAGGCTTTCTGGAGGTGTCTGGTAATTCTTGATTTTCATTCATATTTAAAAGTCAGGGATACACAACAGTTGGAGCATATGAAATTGTCATTCCTTCCCAGCTTTGTTCACTGTAAAAGGACAGAGGAAATGAGAGGCCCAGTATGTATGAACATACTTTGCTTTCAGACCTTCGTTTCTGAATTACATCCCCCACTAAAAGGAACCAAGACTCCTTGGAAAAATGGCAAATTTCAAAGCTCAGCACAGAATGTAAAAGATGAATCCAGAACGTGTTACATGAGGAAATAAAGAAGTGCTTGAAAACTACGAAAAGCACACAGCAGCATGCTGGAAGGGGCTCCCACTGGCCAAATGTGGGACAATTTGAACATCACAATGAATAATGATGTTAATTGGCTTGGTGGAGTTGCTCACACCTGTAATCCCAGCACTTTGGGAGGCCGAGGCAGATGGATCAATTGAGGTCAGGAGTTTGAGACCAGCCTGGCCAATATGGTGAAATCCCATCTCTACAAAAAATACAAACATTAGGGATGGTGGTGGGTGCCTGTAATCCCAGCTACTCTGGAGGCTGAGGCAGGAGGATCACTTGAGCCCAGGAGGCAGAGGTCGCAGTGAGCTGAGATTGTATCAGTGCACTCCAGCTTGGGTGATGGAGCGAGACCCTGTCTTTGGAAAACAAAAAAGAAAAAAAGTTAATTTATAAAATATGAATCTATGAGTCCATACTGATGACATAAGGAAAGAATAAGTGAGGAGAAGGCAGCGTCCCTCACTGAAGTTTGAACGCCAGGAGATGCAGGAGAGCCACAATAACCTCATTCTCATAACTGAGCATCAATTGATTCAGACAAGAATTGCCAGTTGGCACAAAACTGTTGGGTGAATGTTCTGAGAACATAGTCTCTAAGTATTCTCCTACAGATTACTAATGAATTATTAAGGAAAATGCTCACTTTATAGTGAAGAAATCTGGCAAACAGTATTTTAACCAAGTGATTGAAATTATCACCAATAATGGGACAAATTGACATCATCTTGTCTCTTTGTGTGATGGTCCAGGAGAAACAAAGCTTCATTATATAGTACTACTGCCAGAAAGGCGTAAGCCGTATTCTTCAAAGATGTCAGTGAAATGAATGGGAAGAAAACGTTGAACTGTTTCAGATTAGAGGAAAGGAAGGAAATAGGACATTAGGTGTGATACATGATTCTGAACTGTTGGAGGGAAGGGGGATTTGCCATAGAGGACCTTCCCGTTGTGTCTGAGGACTCCAGCAGCACAGCCACATGATCTGTTCTCGTTTTAAGCAAAAATTTAGATAATTATTTATACTTTTGCAGTGTATGTTAAAAAACTAACTGGGAAATTTTTTGTTTTTTGTTTGAAATGGCGTTTTGCTCTGTTGCGAGGCTGGAGTGCAGTGGCATGATCTCAGCTCACTGCAACCTCCGTCTCCCAGGTTCAAGTGATTCCCCTTCCTCAGCCTCCCGACTAGCTGGGAGTACAGACTGGAGCCACCACACACAGCTAATTTTTGTATTTTTAGTAGAGATGGGGTTTCACCGTGTCGGCCAGGATGCTCTTGATCTCTTTACCATGTGATCCACCATCCTCCCAAAGTGCTGGGATTGCAGGTGTTAGGCACTGCACCTGGCCAAAATATTTTATTTTCAAAATTAAATATGCTAGTTTTGATTTGCCCCTAGGCTTGTTACTGTTATTTTTGTTGATTGATTTTATTTAACAACTGTTAAACATTGTTTCTATTATCTTACTTGAGGGAAAATGTTGAGTTGAGATCACAATGTAGTATGAGTTTTATGGGGGAAAGGCATTAGATGAACAGCATTGTTTTGGAGATGCCTTGTAGACTGCATCCTTGGAGGATTTCTGTTTGTTGTTTTGAGATGGAGTCTTGCTCTGTTACCAAACTGGAGTGCAGTGGCGCAATCTTGGCTCGCTGCAATCTTCACTGCCTGGGTTCAAGCTATTCCCCTGCCTCAGCCTCCCAAGTAGCTGGGACTACAGGTGCCTGCCATGATGCCCAGCTAATTTTTTCTATTTTAGTAGAGATGGCATTTCACCATGTTGGCCAGGCTGGTCTCGATCTCCTGACTTTGTGATCCACCCGGCTTGGCCTCCCAAAGTGCTGGGATTATAGGCATGAGCCGCCACGCCCGGCCGTTTTTTCCCCCCTTATTTTTTGGCCCTGTCAGGCTTCACTACTTAGAAGATTTCTTACTAGTTCAGTGTCCACAGTTTACATCTTTTTCTGCAGTATTAAGCTATATATGAAGTGCGTGTCTTGGAAGATAATTTATATTCTTTCCATGTGCAGTATTTGGTTAATTGACATTAGAGACTAAATTTGAGTATAGCTAGGACTTCAGTGACCTTAATGTTCTAGTCATGCTTTCTGATAAAACCTATTAAGTGGGTTGCCGGGGGCATTTAAAGGAAGGAAATTTGAAAATTTTAGTATTTTAAAGTATGGTGTCTTTATAGTGAACCCTATGTTGTATAAGATTAGAATTGATGTTTTCAGAAGACAAAGGTAAGAATATGTGTTTTTCTTTTTCATTCACTGATAGTGCTTTTATGACATCTATATTTACTTCTGTGTTTCTGTTTAGGATAAAAGCTGAAGTAGAGGGATGACAGTGCCTTTTTTCTTAAGTTCATACAGAAAAATTTTAATCAACTAGAACTTTTAAATTCCTTGGGGTATATAGTTCTGTGTGACCCAAGACCCTGACCCAGCATGCTTTAACGGCAGCTATCATCATACCAAAAGAGAACATAGGTGATTGTCTGCTTTTTTTTTTTTTCTTTTACAGGAGAGCTTGTTTCTTATCCATATCCCACGTTATTTCTGCTAATCTACTAATGCAGTAAATTGGAGGAAAACTGTTACCACGATAACCTGTAATGGGCAAGGAGCCACAAAGAAGAAAACGTTTCTTTTAATTTTTAAACTTGGTTTGAAAGGTAAGACACGGTTAGTAAGTTTCCTTCAATTAATTAAATCAAGGAAAGCTGTGGTTCTATTGTGAGACTGTGGAGTCTTAGCAAACCAGGTGGAGATCAGTCTCTGAGGCAAGGTGCAATATGGTACCGTGGGATTTTTAGGAAGTTAAATAACAGCCTCTTTAGTCTGCTTTGGTCTATCTTCAAATCTGCAGAACTCAAAGCATTCTAAGTTTGCGGGGGTTGTTGAGAGGGGCGTCAAAGAGCAGACAGACATAGGAAGCTGAAGTAGTAGCACGCAGAAAAAAGACTTGCGACCCAGGCTGCTGCTTCCAGGTTACCGGGCTCTCTGTGTGTATTTTTGTTTTAAACCAGCAAAAGGATGTTTGGCTTCTGGTCAGCCGCTGTCTCTTTCTGCATCCAAATCTCCATCACTTTAAAACTGTTTGTTAAAGATTAGAGTTGGAATTTGCGTATTTGGCTTTTGGCTCAGGTGGCACTTAATAGGAAGTGGCAGAAATGGCAGAGTAGGTCCTTTTGGGGACATGCAAACATACTTAATAAAATCTCATTTGTCCCCGTTGTATCTCTAGAAGGCAGACAGAAACCATTTAATAGTCCACCTTTCTGAACTAGTGCTAGCTCTAAGACTTTCAGTCACTTTTTACTTGGCTTTCTTTTTATCCTAATGAACAGTTATTTACCAGGGCATATTGGTTCTACTCTTGACTTTTGCAAGTGTCTTTTTCTTTTTGTTTTCGCTGCTGCAAAGCTAGGTCAGGCTTTGTTGCCTGGCGAGATCCTATGGTTGTTTTGCTGTGAGGGGTCTCCACTTTTAACCACCAGGTGGATGTTTCCTCAGCATCTAAAATACTACTTTGCATATGATGTCCCCTCAGTCCCAGCCCCTCAGGAACAGTCCTACTCAACCGTTGCAGGTTCCCCTTGCACTTATGCAGTGAGGTCCAATTCTTGCCCCTGATACTCAGATTCTTGTACACAGCGTCCACATTCTTCTGCATGAATCCCATGTGGAGAATTCTCTGCAAGTATTCATTCCCCTTGTTGCTCCTTGTCTCATGGAGTGTTTCTTTCTTTCTTTTCTTTTCTTTTTTTTTTTTTTGAGACAGGGTCTCACTCTGTCACCCAGGCTGGAGTGTAGTGGTGTGATCTTGGCTCACTGCAACCTCCACCTCCTGAGCTCAAGTGATTCTCCTGTCTCAGCCTCCTGAGTAGCTGGGATTACAGGTGCACGCCACCATGCCCTTCTGATTTTTGTATTTTTGGAGAGATGGGATCTCACCATATTGGCCAAGCTGGTCTTAAACTCCTGGCTGCAAGTAATCCGCCCACTTCAGCCTCCCCAAGTGCTGGTATTACAGGCATGAGCCTCTGTGCCCAGCCTCATAGAATTTTATTATTGTTCTTTGTATTTGAATTCACGTCTTCTGGGGCTCAGCTTTCTTCCTCCCTTTTTGTCAAACCACCTTGGATTGTTCACTTCCTTTGTGGTCACTTCTTTGTGAACTCTCAGAGTATCTCATTAAATTATTTTAGAATTATTTTTTTCTCTTTTACTACATTGTAAGTATTTAGTGAGGAAGCAGCTTTAACTTCTTTGTATCTTTGGTACTTTTAACAAAATAGAGGTATCATTAATTGTTTGGTGGTAGGAGCTAAAATGTCAGAGACATTTCTCAGGATAATATTTTTGAGACTTTCTCCCTCTCTCCCTCCCCGTTGTTCATTTTGTTTTTCTTTGCTGGTTGAGAGTCTTAGCTTTGGCAGCTCCTGGAACAATTTCTTAACTTTAGTTATTCCTCCTCTTCCTTCTTTTACACATCTCTGCTCATCCACATGCTGTCCCACGCTAGAGGGAACCCTTCTCTTAAGAAGTTACTTAGAAGTCTCCAGGAGTCCTGGAATCAATGCTGGGTGGTTCTGAGGGTTCCTGAGAGGAATAGCACTGTAGGCATAGGGCGCTTTGGAACAGAGGCTGGCAAACAAAGCATTTGTTGCAAAGGGCAAGGGAAGAAATATTTTAGGTTTTGTGGGCCAAGAGGCAAAAAGGATTTTTTGAAGGTATTTATATACCAAGAGACAAATTTTCACAGGTTTTGTTGTTGAGATTCAAAATGTAATAACTGAATTCAATTTTCTGTAATACAGCTCTCTCTACTAATGAGAAGCCTGGAATAATTCTTCTAGGGGGATAATATTTCACCTAATTGGTCTTTAGAGTTGCTCTCTCATGAAGATCTATTTCTAGTATACATCTAATCTGCTAATACTGATCTGCAGCAAAGTTTTATGTTTTTCATCTTTGGAAATGTCTTTTAACACAGGTAGGTACTCCCACATTCTCTGTCATTCCCCAGGCAGATTACTTCAGTTGAGTATATTCATTATTTGGAAGGCATATGTAGAATTCTCTTGGATTCTTCTCTTGATACTTACCTTTTAGCACGTCATTACATAGTAAATTAATAATTTCCGAGTCTTGTTTGGGCGAAAGCTCCTAAATTGCACAACTAAATGGATTTTGAAATAGGGAAATTTCCTTTGCCTTTGCATCAAGGTCTGCAAAATGCTATATTTCAGCTCAGAAAACATGTGCACTGCAAACTTGTATGGGAATGGAGATCTCATCTACAGGAAGTGTATGAAGCAGGTTGATCTTCTTTATCAACCAAATAAAGTTGTTTAAATGACATTAATGTAATACATGAGTCACATGTCAGCACTGTTTTGCCTTGTAATTTTAGGTTGAAATCAAGAACACTGAGACTTCAGTTAAGGCAAATTTCCACAGCTCTCCCGTGTTCAGTAATTGTCATCCACAGTTGTTCTCCTTGTTCTGAAAAATTTCGGTCTTTGCCCTGTGCTCAACAAAATCACAATAAAACTTTACCAGTGCAAGCCAGGATGGTTAAGTCCATGAGTGAATGAAGTTTACTGTTGGTGCTACCGGTTCAGTAACATGTGATGGATTTAAAACTTCTCCAAATGCCTGCTGGCAAAAATAAAAGAATAACTGTAAGCTTTAAACTCCTTAAATCTTTACAAGTTTTCTAAGTTTGTTGAACTAAGCCTTTTTCTGTTCTATACACAACCACAATCAGTTGTAACAAGTCCTATCAGATGCGACTTTAGGTTGTCTTTTCTCAACGTCTTTGAAAGTATTCTGCCTGTAGTTCTTTCACAAAGACTGTTCATGGAGGCTAAAAGTCAGAGGTATGTCACAAGGTATATAGCAAAAAATAATAAATTGTTCCATTTTTCTCATCTCTGAATTACTCACTTGAGACTGCTACCTATATCTTATTTCCACATTTCTAAATAATTTGCCTATATGTAGCTGCTTCTAATTTGTTTGGCTTCTAACTATGAAGAGGAGGTTTTAGTTCTTAGATGGATAGCTCCTTCCCCGCTTCATTTTCCAACATAGCTATAACTTTTAGATAAAGTCAGTATTAAGGGTATGTATATTTTGGTTAATTATTCTTTAAATCCATGACAAAATTTGCAAAATTCCTTTCAGTGTGGTCAGATACATCTGGCAGTCAGCTGTGTCTCCTTGGACTCACTTTTTCCAAAACCCTCTGCCTCGTGCCTTCCTCTATACTGATTACACTTCACCTTCTCCGTAGCTGCTGGTGTTTCTCCTCACCTTTCTTCCGGGAGTTGTCCGTCTCTCAGTGTCTTGGATTTCTGATTTCATGTATTATTGTCATGTTTTAGTGACGAACATTCTCCAGTAGCTTCCTGAGAAAGTGTGAATAGATCTGTCAGACCTTCCATGTCTGAAAATGTTGTTTTCTAGAATTGATGCTGAGTTGTGGTCCTCTTTTGTGTTGTTTTTATGAGTCCCCCACCCCTGAAGGTTTAGAGACATCATCTCTGCTACCGTGGAACTACACACGATGGAGGATTTGTTGCACCACTCATTGTGATGGCCCGTGCAGGCCCTAAGCAGAGCCACGTTTGTTAAGCTCTGGGAAAAATGGCTTTCTTCTATTTCCTATCCATCCCTCCAACCTTTTTTTTTTTTTGTCTTTTCATGAAGTTGTTGGCTGTTGTTTCCTTTTTTTCTCCTTTGTCCTTTATTGTGTTGTCTTTACTAGAGTTTCCAGAGCAGTGGAGAATGCGTGGGGTTCAACCCACTAAGCATCTTGAAGGTTGCATAATCTTTTCTGTTTTCTTACTGGAGCTCCATGTCAGCTCAAATGTAGCTGTGTATTGTGCCTTTTATATCCAGTGGACTTAGAGAAGAGATTTCTAAAACAGCATGTTAGTCATTTGGTACAACCTTCCTCTCCAGAACAGGAACTCCTTTTGTTCTTACAGAAAATCATTCAGGCTTTGCCAGGGCACCTCCAGTTGAGGAGCCTCGCATGCAGCCACAGCCCTCATCTTTAGCAAGTTCTGGTCCTACTGCTTGTGGATAATTTGCACTTTTCACGTACTAGTTCTTATTTCATGCTTGGGTACAATACAAGAACAGGTCTTCTCTTCAAAGCTTTTTAAGATATTCAAAGGTAGTTACTTTATCTCCCCAAGTAGTGAGCCTTTCTGCTGCCCTCTCTTTGGATGCCGTATGGTTGCCAGACTCTTCGTTTTCCTTCAGAACAGAATATATTCTTTCCTGTTGTGACGTTACATGCTCAGGGCAGGCCACAGTGGGATTAGTTTCTTCTCTGGTCCTAGACATGATTTATCTATTACTATATTCTGACATTTCTTTGCTTATTAGTCACATCATAATGTTAGAACTTTATACTGGACTTAGAATCAACTGAAATCTTAGGACTTTTTTGTTTCTTTTCTTCAGCAGTTTTCTTCTTCCTGGCTTTCTCCCCATTTTGTTTTTCAATTTTTGTCTGAAAAGGACTTTATATTCATTCATATGGAATAAATTTTTCTTGATTTATCGTGTCAAACAGTGACTGTTGACTTACCCAGCAATAGCTCTTCCTCCTAGCTTTGTGTTTTCTGATCATTTTGACAAGCGTGTGGCATCCTGCGAAACCATGTCATGGGAGCCCCTGGCCACAAGGACTAAGCTTGTCCGGATCCACCACCAGCGCTGTTCAGGCTGAATGCCTAACTATCTTGTCTGGGAAGTGATTCCACCCTGCGCACGGAGACACGTAAGGTTTCCCTTCATGAACTTGTCCTGAGAGGCTTTGGATTGTGAGGCTGACCTGCTGTTGCTGCCTTATGCAAGCTGAGGGCACACACACCTGGCCCAGGCTGGAGTCGTGCTCTTGATGACTGCTGCTTTGACTAGGAAGAGTGCACACTTTGAAGCTAGTCAGACCTGGGTCTGTGTCCCAATTCTGCTAGCATGTTCACTAGCTCTGGTCTTTAATAGGTCATTTGACCTCTCAGAATTTTAGTTTTTCCATCTGCAAAACCTTGAAGGTATGAAGTATCTAAAAGCATGAAGCCCAGAGTCTGGCAGTATGGTAGGCACCTAATAATTAATTGTTAGCTGCTGTTAATAATTATGTTTCCACTTTTATATAAAGTTGCAGTGTCCAGACAGTTAATGTAATTGTGGAATAATTAGGAGAGATTGAAGATTGTTTTTCCTAAGGACGTATAAAGACCAATTTTTGCTGAACTTTCATTCCTGAGCAGCTCAGTAGTCTAGAATCTACTTTAACTTTTCTTGCACATTAGGTTGCATACTGTGAAACATTTACAAAAGAACGAACTTCCTGAAGGTTAACAGTTTATTACTCCTAATCTGAGGCTGTCGAGATAGTCTTGAATACTTAAGGGTTATATACAGTCTGATCAAAGTTTGCTAGGGAAGGAAAATTGAAAATAATAGCTAAAGCGTTTTAAAATGGGCGTTTAAAAGATTTTTTTGTGACCAGGTTGTCAGATCTGTCTTTTATTATAGAATTGGTTAAACTACAAAATAAATTTGATAGCTCGTTTCTTAATCTGAAGACTGCTTCTTTTTGACCATTTGCCCAAAGCATCTCAGTGTGCTCCTGAATTTCTACTTGATTAGGAAAGGCCATTTTATTTGCGTACCTTGTCTGTAAGATATATGAATAATAAATTACTATTGTCACTTGCCTTAAGTTGGGTTAGTCATAAATGGCACATAACCACGTTTCACCTAATGCAAACTTTGACTTGGATTTTCCATGTCTTCCCTTCACCACACTTAATAGTATAGAATTCCCTTTCTAGCCGGACAGTTTCACCGTTCTTTATTTGCTTAGGACCACTTCACGTCTCTTCAGTTTTGGAGAGTTAGAAACTTTTTGTGTTGTTGCAAATAGCCATGCCAATCATAACCATGTTTCCTGTTCTCTTCCAGTTACCCAGTACTTCCTTTCTGATGTTTGACTCATATTTGTCCGCTTTTGGAATCCTACCCAGTTTCAAGAGAGTCCAAGAGTCTTGGACGTTTCAGATAGGAAACCTTAAGGGCCCATGAGAATGTACTGATTTTGACTTTGACTTAAACATTTTTAAAAATTTTGAGACAGGGCCTTACTCTGTCAAGCAGGCTAGAGTGCAGTGACATGATCTCTGCTTCCCAGGCTCAAGTGATCCTCCCACCTCAGCCTCCTGAGTAGCTAGGACTACAGGTGTGCACCCATGCTTAGCTAATTTTTTGTACTTTTTGTGGTGGAACAAGATCTCCCTTTGTTGTCTAGGCTGGTCTTGAACTCCTGGACTAAAGCGACTCACCCACTGCCACTCCCCTAAAGTGCTGAGATTACAGATGTGAGCCACTGCGCCCGGCTAATGTTGACATTTATGATACTGTCTTACCTGTATTCACACGCTCTCACCTCCAGCATGCACATGTGTATCTGGATCCAGCTGGGTGGTGTTCCTTGCCTTTCCCCTGTTCCTTTGATCTTTTAAGAAGACTCCTGGCAAAAACCCAACTACCATTGTGCCATTCTCATTACTTGCCTTTCCCCACACAAACTCTCAGTTAAACTTTAACAAAACTTATTCTTAGTATAAATAACTCATGCTTTGCATATACTTTGACGTTTTCGAAATTGTAGAAAATAGGCACAGAATTCAAGTACATTCCTGTATATTCAAGCTTTCATAATGATAATTTGTAGAGGAACACATTACTGTACTTGCTTTAATTTGAACTAGTTGACAAAAGTAAGGCTGGATTTTGTGGTTGGTAGTTGACCATTTAAATATAAAAGTGAAATGAATGATAAGGTGTTACATCCTGTATTGCTCTTAGCATCTTAGCGGTATATGTGGAGTTAGTATGGGGTATATACAGTCATTTGCCTACTGAGGGTTGTGTATTTCCCAGAATTCGAAAGGCAAGGATAAATTTGTATCATTTGATACCAAAGTACAGCTCCAGAATGAAGAAAAGTGGAAATTAGACTTTGAGCAGGCAGAATGATGGTGACATTAGAGAAGTAATGGTCATTTAGTATGAAATCTCTTAGTGGACACCTTGGTTTTTAATGTAGAGGCCATTGCAGAGCATCATCTTCTGCTCTGGTGGCTCCCTCCTCAGTAGGCTTGCTCCTTTCCAGTCTGTCTTTCACAGTGTTGACAGTTAGGCATTCACACTCTAGATCTGTGATCGCAGACTCCGGTGTCTGTCTTAGCACGGTGGACGGTGCCTACAGTGCCCCACCTCAGGCATCTTACCTTCATTCTCTTCCTTTCCTGTCCCACATTTTAGTCATATTCACACTTGGCCAGACCCAGAAGAGGTTTGTCCTTTTCCTTCTGTCTTCACCTCTGTAAGAAATACAAACTCTGTTAAAACAGAGTGTGCTAACCACAGCGTCCAGGTCATTTCCATGTCACTTCCCCTGTAGGCTTCTGTTCAGAATTGTTTCTATATGCTATTAAAATACTTTGTTTAATCTCTGCTATAGAATTTTTTTTTTTTTTTTTTTTGAGACAGAGTTTTGCTCTCATTGCCCATGCTGGAGTTCAGTGATGTGATCTTGGCTCACCTCCGCCTCCTGGGTTCAAGTGATTCTCCTGCCTCAGCCTCCCCAAGTAGCTGGGATTACAAGCATGTGCCACTACACCTGGCTAATTTTGTATTTTTAGTAGAGACAGGGTTTCTCCATGCTAGTCTGATGCTCTTTTGTATCATTTGATACCAAAGTACAGCTCCAGAATGAAGAAAAGGCTGGTCTCGAACTCCCATCCTCAGGTGATCTGCCCACCTCGGCCCCCCCAAAGTGCTGGGGTTATAGGCATGAGCCACTGTTCCCAGCCTCTCTGCTGCAGATATTTTAATGCACACTTGCCTCAGTTAAAACTCACTGGTTCTGTCCGCTTCTGTAGCATGCCTGCATGGTGCTGTGCATTCACACACAGCCCTTTGTGGTCTGGCCTTGTGTTGCCAACTTAATCCTACTACATTCCCAAAGGTTCCTCCTCCTTGTCCTCAGAGCCTTCTCCCTGCTGTGACTCATGGAACTACTGGTTCTTCTTGTCCACTGTGCTTTCAGGCAGGCGTTTCCTGGCCTGGAATGTGTTATGCAGCTCCATTCTCACCTGCTAAATGCTCCCTATATTTTGAGGCTCTGCTTAGGTCATATAATGAGGTCTTTTTTGGCCAGGCTGTCTTCCCTTGAGCTACCTTTCTGTGGAACAAGGTTGAAATTTTTGCCTTCCTTTCTGTGTTCTCAATTTCATTGTATTTTTTCAAGGCTTTAGGGACCATCTATCATATTACTCCTATATTTCTTAGCACAATTCATGTTAATACTTTAATACCTATTGATGAATATAGCATATTAAATGGATTTGATTCCTTTATTCTCAAAGAAAAGCTTAAAATATCAAAGCAGTTTTGAGCTAAAACTGGAAAAGATTCTGGAATACCTGGGTGATAGAAAACTGATTGCTTTTGACACCTTTGGAAGAAGCAGTTGCAGAGATAAAATAAAACTGGGTTTGCGTTCGTATTGCTGTCTTCTCTAAAGAAATACGTTGTCTAATAGACACTCTGATACTTGATTTAATTTGTTGGGAGTGGGGGTCTGTACCTTTATGAAATCGATGCTTTACTGAGACTGGAGAAACAGCTACTGTGCGAACTTTCTGTGTTCTGTGGTCTTTTTTCCTTAGTAGTTGGTGAGTGCTGCTTTCAAAGACCAGCTGCTTTTACTTCCTTGTGTTCCATGTTTCTGCCTCCTCTTGTGAAAATTTCCCTGGGCATTGAGCTTTGCTGTCAGGGGAAAGAGTTTATCATTAACTTACGCACTAAGAGAGAACCTCCCTGGCGGTGACTCTGCGTTCTCCTGTTAATAGACAGCTTCCTCCCTGGCTCCTT